>NC_143023.1:94600116-94953866 GCF_057628025.1 Oncorhynchus mykiss
TGAAACGGTTTGATTTTAAAAAGGGAAGTGGTCGAGACTTACCGTTATACACGTTCTGAAAACTACAATCTGCATCAAAAAAGTACAGGACGTTGTTTTAACTGTAAAATGTCAAGATCAAGTTATGGTTTGAATTGATGTAATGCTTCAAATGTACGTCTGAAGTTTCTCAATATCTCAAATCTCACCTTTTTTATAAAGTTAGGTTAGGTACTTATTTACTTGAGAGAGCACAGTCCCATTAATAGTCTTTGAATGATCAGGAGCAAAACAACATTTTGAAATAATGTTACCACAATGTGGTCCACCCACCTGCATTGAGGAGGACCTTGGCGCAGTCAAAGTGTTGTCTGGCACACGCTACATGTAACGGTGTCCCGAAGTGGCAGTCATGGGCCTCCATCAGAGCTCCCACGTCTATCATGAGCTGAACGCAGTCAGAGTTACCTGTAACACACACACACACACCTACGTCAGTCATAGTTCAACACTTGGGTATTGAGGGGGACTAACTACACAATATCAATCAATCAAATGTATTTAGAAAGCTTTTTTTTTTTTTACATCAGCCGATGTCACAAAGTTCTATACAGAAACCCAGCCTAAAACCCCAAACAGCAAGCAATGCAGATGTATCCCATTATCCCAGTGTATGTGTGTGTTCTTTATACTGTGTTACTGCCGTGCCCTCGCCCCCTCTCACAACATGAACATGTACCCCCCATGCAGGCCTCGTGGAGGGGTGAGAAGGTGAACAGTGGAGGGTTGACCGTAGCCCCATGTTGTATGAGTAGTTTCACACACTCCAGGCTGCCCGCAGCGCAGGCGTCGCACAGCGGGGTACTGCCGTCAATGTTCCGCGCATCCACCTGAGTGAGACAGACAGACAGGCACACACAAATCAACATTATAGCACCTCATTTTTTTAAATGTTCACTGATACCTCTCAAGAGTCCTTAAATAGAGAATCTGAACTATTGATGGTCCATTAAATAACAGTTGTATAACAAATCAATGTGTAATTTCAAATCTAAAAACCCTTAGGCTCCCAGGGACTAGCTCCCCCTCAAATTCTGAATTTGGCTTCTATTCAAATGTCTCCCGGCCCTCACAGGAACAGTCACAGTTGTTTGCATGTAGAGGTTACTGCAGATAAGTCACCACGCTAAGGATTCCCCCCCATTCCAGATTCAGCAGTAGTACCATTACCGACAGACCTATCACAAGAGAAAAATAGCCCTCTGACTCACGTGAGCACCAGCGTCCAGCAGCAACCGGACACACTGTGTTTGTCCCTGTATGCAGGCCTCGTGGAGGGGGGTTATGGAGTCCACAGCCACTATGTTAACTGCTGCACCTCCCTGGATCAGCTTCTGTAGCTGAAGAGCCTTTCCCTGGGCTGCTGCCTCGTGTACCGCCGAACGGTCTGTCCAGAACCCCAGGCCATGAGCTGCAGGTCCGGGAGGGAAGGAGAAAAGCAATGAATTCCTATAATTCAATTCAATTCAATTCAAGGGCTTTATTGGCATGGGAAACATGTGTTAACATTGCCAAAGCAAGTGAGGTAGACAACATACAAAGTGAATATATAAAGTGAAAAACAACAAAAATTAACAGTAAACATTACACATACAGAGGTTTCAAAACAGTAAAGACATTACAAATGTCATATTATATATATATACAGTGTTTTAACAATGTACAAATGGTTAAAGGACACAAGATACAATAAATAAGCATAAATATGGGTTGTATTTACAATGGTGTGTGTTCTTCACTGGTTGCCCTTTTCTCGTGGCAACAGGTCACAAATCTTGCTGCTGTGATGGCACACTGTGGAATTTCACCCAGTAGATATGGGAGTTTTTAAAATTTGGATTGGTTTTCGAATTCTTTGTGGATCTGTGTAATCTGAGGGAAATATGTCTCTCTAATATGGTCATACATTGGGCAAGAGGTTAGGAAGTGCAGCTCAGTTTCCACCTCATTTTGTGGGCAGTGAGCACATAGCCTGTCTTCTCTTGAGAGCCATGTCTGCCTACGGCGGCCTTTCTCAATAGCAAGGCTATGCTCACTGAGTCTGTACATAGTCAAAGCTTTCCTTAATTTTGGGTCAGTCACAGTGGTCAGGTAATCTGCCGCTGTGTACTCTCTGTTTAGGGCCAAATAGCATTCTAGTTTGCTCTGTTTTTTTGTTAATTCTTTCCAATGTGTCAAGTAATTATCTTTTTGTTTTCTCATGATTTGGTTGGGTCTAATTGTGCTGTTGTCCTGGGGCTCTGTAGGGTGTGTTTGTGTTTGTGAACAGAGCCCCAGGACCAGCTTGCTTAGGGGACTCTTCTCCAGGTTCATCTCTCTGTAGGTGATGGCTTTGTTATGGAAGGTTTGTGAATCACTTCCTTTTAGGTGGTTGTATATATACAACTGAGCTCCGAAAGTATTGGGACAGTGACACGTTTTTTTGTGACGACTCCCCCACTTTGGCACTTCGTCCAATAGAAATGAATGGGAAATAATTTTGGAGTCACTTTTATTGTAAATAAGAATAGAATATGTTTTTAAAACACTTCTACATTAATGTGGATGCTACCATGATTATGGATAATCCTGAATGAATCATGAATCATGAATGATGATGAATGCGAAAGTTAGACGCACCCCCCCCCAAAAAAAAATGCTAGCCTCCCATGTTATTGTAATGGTGAGAGGTTAGCATGTCTTGGGGGTATGATATTTGTGTGCCTGTAACTTTCTCACTCATCATTATTCACAATTCCTTCATGACTAACTGTAATCATGGTAGAATCCACATTAATGTAGAAGTGTTTAGAAACATATTCTATTCTTATTTACAATAAAAACGTGACTCAAAATGACACAATACATTATGTACCATGAATTTCTATTGGGCACTAATTAATCTGAAACACAACCAAAACAAACAGCAAATGCATCCAACAAGTTTGTAGAGTCACGAGCTTGATGTGGTCATTGCGTGCGAGGAATATGGGACCAAATAGTCAACTTTTTACTACTTTAACGCACATATAAGTGAATTTGTCCCAATACTTTTGGTCCCCTAAAATGGGGGGACTTTGAACAAAAAGGGCTGTAATTTCTAATTGTTTAACCCGATATGGATGAAAATAGCCTCAAATTATAGCTGACATTCTACCCCTTTAACTTCATTGTCACTGTATCATTTCAAATCAAAGTGCTGGAGTACAGAGCCAAAACAACAACACAATTGGCCACTGTCCCAATACTTTTGAAGCTCACTGTATGATACAGAGAGTACATGCACATGTTGTATTGATGCCTATATCTATTTATTCTGCCCAATAACTGTTGATCTAATTTTCATGATACAAAGAGGGCAATTATATATTTTACAGTCAAATTATTTGAGCTCATTACACAAAGTAGGCCTTTAATTTATGTCTGTATTTATTATTAAATAATGTCCGTTGCTGATTTGGGCAGGAGCTCACTGGAGCTGAGTACCAGTGTTGTGCCGAAAATCTCCCCCCTGCCAGAATTCTCCCTCTATGTCCCTTCTATCTTTGGACTGCAAGGACTGGTACACATCATAATTATTTTGGTAGCTCATGTTGACCAGTAGTGTGTGCCACAGAAATGATTTGACTGTAGCCACAAAATTAAGGAAATTAGAGGGGGGGTTCGGCAGGCATTTCCTTAATTTAATTTCCTTAATTTTGCGGCTAGAGTCAAATTATTTCTGTGGCACTTATCAGAGTCAAATACTTTCTATAGAACAAACTTCACGTTAGGCAACCCGAAATGGATAATGAATGTGTGTGTGTTATATTAAACACAGAGGGAGTGAAATGTAGGCAAGCAATAGATATTTCAGAACAATTCCCAGTCGAATAAGACATGGGAGAGATTACGAATTTTGGCAAAGAGATTTATTTATAGACTAATACACTTGAAACAAATAGCCAAACCGAAAACTGTAAACATTACTAGTGCTTCCCCCGCGATCAAACCGCCATAAAAAAAAAATGAAACAAAGCCTAACGTGATCATTGACAACTGCATTGAAGGACACAAATAAAAAATGATTTCTGCTACTAAGATCAGTGAAATGTAGGCTAAACTAACAACGGAGTGAAGAGCAGAAATCTCAACTACCAAGCAAGTCGCATCAATGAAGCATTGATTGTGTGCAAGGGGGGTGGGGTTCTGGCAGGGGGGTGAAGTTCGGCACAACACCGGTACCACACACTTTCTAACGCTCCAGCTCTTGTTCCTACTATAGAATATGAGCTCGAACGTATTGTGGAGCTCCTGCACCTAAATATAAATACTAGAGGCACCGAAAATGAGTAACGGCAACTAATTTCAGTCCAAGTCAAGCAGTGAAAAAACACGGTGTTAGATGTTGAGTTCTCGCTGAAACCCATTGTAGGCTCCAGAGCAATAAATCATTGGTCCAAGACACCGCTCTCACGACACGTGAATCCTGTCATAAACCCGCACCTCCCTCCCTACGAGCTTACCCGTTGCTGACGTCCGCTGTCTGTCTATGTGATGGTTGGTGACATGCATAGGCATAGTCCTAACCTAAATGTATTACATCTAGACAACATTGGCTAGATTCATGATCTGGTCAGCAAAAAAGCTAGATACAGCGAATGAATGTTATATAAGGATCACCCAGGTTACCTACGTAGCCTACAAAATAGTACATGCTCTAATACACTGGTCTCTAGCTTGTTATAACAAGCTTAGCTGGATGGTCTCAAATTAGGTCAGTAAAACAAGGAAGAGCAGAACGTTTTCTAATATTAGGCCTGAATAAGCCAGCTAAATAAAATACTCAACAAGGGAGAGGCATGACAAATATTTTACTATAATTTTGATTGTGGGTTAAGCATTCATGCTGTTTACGTCATGAGCATTAGCCTCTTTGAACTTTCAGACAGGCGAGACACAAATAAAACAACTCACCTATATCTCCAAACAGCGATGGTCTGGCACGAGTAATCTCCATTTAGCTATAGATATTATATCCTCTAGTCTTGCAGAATAAATTGATGCATTTTAAAACGCAGAGAAGACCAGTGAAGCATTGCTGCAGTAACGTTGTTGATAGTGGTGGATGATGGCTTAAATTAGAAGCACACAGAACTAAAAAGAACATCAATGGCTTGTGGGATTTGTAGTTTGTTGTAACCTGGTCTCAGAGTATTTCATATTATCCTGTATGAGACACTTAATTTAGAATGAGATGTTACGTTTCTTATGGTATGCAATTCATTTGTGGTTGTCCATTACCCATTTCATATGATATGTTATGAATTACAATTCATATTATATTTTACGAATTTGC
Organism: Oncorhynchus mykiss; assembly: GCF_057628025.1. Lineage (NCBI taxonomy): Eukaryota > Metazoa > Chordata > Actinopteri > Salmoniformes > Salmonidae > Oncorhynchus > Oncorhynchus mykiss. The sequence continues at coordinate 94,605,473 of NC_143023.1, forward strand.
TAAATGTACAATATGTTAGGAATTCTCTAAATAAATATGTTACAAATTCTAGCTAAGTGGTTAACGTTAGCTAGCTGGCTAACATTAGCTAGGGGTTAGGGGTTAAGGTTAGGAGTGTTATATAAATATTCATACACATAGCTCATATAAACAAAGACATTCCGTCGTAAGAACACATACACCCAGCCATAAGACTGACCCCCTCTTCCTTATATAAACACACATCTCATCTCCCTCTAACTGGCCGGTCCCAAGAGCAAAGAACTTTTGCTGTGCACCAATGGGGCCCGCTCTGGCTAGAGCAAGGCCCGCCTCCAACCCTCCGACCAGTCAAGAAGACCGAAACGACAAGACTCCACCTACTTTATTCTATGTATAAAAATGTATGTAACCATTGTATAGGCCTCTTTTTCACCTGGCTCCTTGCCGAGTTATGTGAACTAGGTCCGTGCACGTAAAACTGCGGGACAAGATATCTCTGACTCATTAAAACTGTCTTTTGTTACAACTGAAATCCACTCTGTCCAGCGTCCGTGATTTGTTCTCAACTCTCCAGTATTTGAACACTAACAGGAGTTAGGTTAAAGGGTTAAGGTCACCGTTAGGGGAAGTGTTAGCTAAAAGGTTTATGGTTAGGGGAAGGGGAAGGGGAAGTAGTTGCAAAGTAGCTCAAAAGTAGTACGTTGTTGAAAAGTTGCTAATTAGCTAAAAAGCTAAAGTTGTCCGTGATGAGATTCAAACTCGCAACCTTTGGGTTGCAAGACGTTTGCATTATACGCCTACCCATCCACCCTGACCAACCACCCCTGCTTTCGTTTTCTGTCTCATGTAACCATATGAAATGTAACATATTCTAAAAGGAGTGTCCAGATTTGCATACAAAATCATATGAGATGCTCTGAGACCAGGTTGCAATGAATGATGGTTCCAGACAGAAATATATATTTTTCTTAATATTTGGTTCTGGTTCCAACATGGACCAACTTGAAAGAAAGTTGAACATCCATGCCTCTGCAGTAACTGGAAGACCAGTTCCACTCACACTTACCCCACCAGACATGCCACCAGGGGTCTTTTCACAGTCCTCATATCCAGAACAAATAAGCGTACAGTATTACATAGAGCCCTTATTGCATGTAACTTCCTTCCATCGTATATTGCTCAAATAAACAGCAAACCTGGTTTCAAAAAACAGATAAAGCAACACCTCACGGTACAACGCCTCTCCCCTATTTGACCTAGGTAGTTTGTGTGTATGCATTGATATGTAGGCTACATTTGCCTGTCCTTGAGCTGTTCTTGTCTATTGATGTTCTGTATTATCTCATGTTTCGTGTTTTGTGTGGAACCCCAGGAAGAGTAGCTGCTGCTTTTGCAACAGCTAATGGGGATCCTAATAAAATACCAAATACATGAACAATATTTGTTTGTCTGTGATTTTTTAAAACTGTACCTGTGTGTGGACGATACTGTTGTGTATTCTATTGCCCCTACTGTCGACCAGGCTCTATCTGACCTACAGTCTGCTTTCATTGTTTTACAAAATACCATTATTGATCTTAAATTAGTATTGAATATGGGAAAAGCAAGTATGTGTTGTTTTCTATAGAGCATAAAAATGACTTAAAATATTTGAGCATCTGTACCTTAGACGGTGCCCATATTGATCGTATCCCTACTTACAAATATCTTGGCATTTAGATAGATGATAAGTTGTCCTTTAAAAAAAACAGATGAATTTAAGTAAGAAGATGTGAATGAAAATCTTCTATCTTTCTATAGCTTCTTCTATAGAAAAGGGCAATGCTTCTCACTTAATAGTAGAAAGCAGATCATTCAGTCAATATTTCTACCGGTCCTAGAATATGGCAACATCATTGACACGCTTACAGCTGCCACTTCATTAAAGCCGTTCGCTGCAGCTCGTTCCAGTCTCTAGCTGCAGCGAACTGAAAAGAGGAGCGACCCAGGGATGTGTGTGCTTTGGGGACCTTTAAGAGAATGTGACTGGCAGAACGGGTGTTGTATGTGGAGGATGAGGGCTTCAGTAGACATCTCAGATAGGGGGGGAGTGAGGCCTAAGAGGGTTTTATCAATAAGCATCAACCAGTGGGTCTTTCGATGGGTATACAGAGATGACCAGTTTATAGAGGAGTATAGAGTGCAGTGTTGTATCCTATAAGGAGCATTGGTGGAAAATCTGATGGCCGAAAGGTAAAGAACATCTAGCCGCTGGAGAGCACCCTTACCTGCCGATCTATAAATTATGTCTCCATAATCTAGCATGGGTAGGATGGTCATCTGAATCAGGGTTAGTTTAGCAGCTGGGGTGAAAGAGGAGCGATTATGTCAAAGCTGCAGGCTATGTGCTGAGAGAAGGACAGTGTACCGTCTAGCCGTACTCCCAAGTACTTGTATGAGGTGACTACCTCAAGCTCTAAACCCTCAGAGGTAGTAATAACACCTGTGGGAAGAGGGGCATTCTTCTTACCAAACCACATGACCTTTGTTTTGGAGGTGTTCAGAACAAGGTTAAGGGTAGAGAAAGCTTGTTGGACACTAAGAAAGCTTTGTTGTAGATTTAACACTCAATCCGGGGAGGGGCCAGCTGAGTATTAGACTATCATCTGCATATAAATGGATGAGAGAGATTCCTACTGCCTGAGCTATGTTGTTGATGTAAATTGAGAAGAGCGTGAGGCCTAGGATCGAGCCTTGGGTTGCTCCCTTGGTGACAGTGGGTGACACAGCAGATTTTCTGACTTTATACACTGCAGTCTTTGAGAGATGCACACACAAACAAAACGTACGCTTGAACGAATAAGACAACAAAAATGTGTCTTTTGGAAACAAACTTTAGAAGAGGAATTGGATCAGCACGAAAACAGAATGAGACGTAGCAACATGACATTATTGTCCTTACCAGAACTTTCCAGTTACGTGGTCAAACTGATAGAGGAACTTGATGTGGGTATTTTTTTATTTTTATTTTTTTTTATTTTACCTTTATTTAACCAGGCAAGTCAGTTAAGAACAAATTCTTATTTTCAATGACGGCCTAGGAACAGTGGGTTAACTGCCTGTTCAGGGGCAGAACGACAGATTTGTACCTTGTCAGCTCGGGGGTTTGAACTCACAACCTTCCGGTTACTAGTCCAACGCTCTAACCACTAGGCTACCCTGCCGCCCCTGGTATATCACCAGAGGATTTGGATTGATGCCATAGGATCTGCGTGAAACAGAAAAATTCTAAATACCCACGAATGATAATGTTCACACTTTGGAACTATCAGACCAACGTCAACATTCTGAAGGCGCGAGGGGGAAAGGAGATCAAAATCCAAGGCCAGACCATTCGATTATTCCAGGACCTGTCTGCTAAACTGAGAAAGAAACGTAAGGAATACCTGCCAATCAGACAGCCTCTTGAGGAAAATGGGATAAAATCTCAACTCCGCTTCCCGGCAGTGCTGTGGGTAAGGAAGGGAACGCAAAGGATGGAATTCACAAGCGCTGATGAAGCCTTAATCAAGCTGCAAGAAACCTTTCCAGTCGAAGGCCTACAAACATTCTGCATAATGGGGACCTCAGTGGACAGAGTGGAGTTCCCTGCACTGAGAAGAAGATGGAGTGGGAAAAAGCCATGAAGGCACTGTAGGTTACATACAGTGATACCTAAGACCTGCTTATCGTATGTTGTGAAAATATTATTTTCCCCTCCCCTAATACAAACTATACTCTACTTTCCCCAAACTGTTCTTCTCTATTTACAGTACCAGCCATAGTTTTGATTTATTTTTACTATTTTCTACATTTGTAGAATAATAGTGAAGACATCAAAACTATGAAATAACACATATGGAATCATGTAGTAAACAATAAAGTGTTGAATAAATCAAAATATATTTTATATTTGAGATTCTTCAAAGTAGCCATCCTTTGCCTTGATGACAGCTTTGCACACTCTTGGCATTCTCTCAACCAGCTTCTTGAGGTTGTCACCTGGAATCTGGTGCATCAGACACTTCCCTGAAGTATGAGTGGTGCCTCCACTCATCTCACTTTGCTCTTTTCGGTGGACCCACTCGCCCCATGTAGAGCCCCACCAGCCACTATACTTTCATTGAATTCATAAGGTATAATTCATAAGAAGTACTTTCTTGATGTTTTTTTGTCTGTTCCCTGTTAAATGTTTGCTCAGCCTACATGTTCACACGTTCTCTATATGTAATGTATACAATAACTATGTACTCATACTATGATTCTTCCATACCCACGGGATGTCCAACACGCTCATATGACATGTCTGCTCAAATGTTTTATCTGGTTCTTCAATGAAAGACAAGGTTAGCTTTTATTCTATACAAGTAAGAGCCAACAAAATCCAACTGATTACAAGAGGAGCTGGGTTGAACAGGCCTATGCTTCCACCTACTGTGGTAACAACAGAGGTATAGGCATCCAGATAAATAAGAATACAACCTTTTCCCTTATATCCCAGCACATGGACCAAGAAGGACATTTTCTACTTTTGAATTGTACAGTCATGGTCAAAAGTTTTGAGAATGACACAAATATTAATTTTCACAAAGTCTGCTGCCTCAGTGTCTTTAGATATTTTTGTCAGATGTTACTATGGAATACTGAAGTATAATTACAAGCATTTCATAAGTGTTGCCTTATGGCAAGGTGCTCCATCATGCTGGAAAAGGCATTGTTCGTCACCAAACTGTTTCTGGATGGTTGGGGAGAAGTTGCTTTCGGAGGATGTGTTGGTACCATTCTTTATTCATGGCTGTGTTCTTAGGCAAAATTGTGAGTGAGCCCACTCCCTTGGCTGAGAAGCAACCCCACACATGAATGGTCTCAGGATGCTTTACTGTTGGCATGACACAGGACTGATGGTTGCCCCAAACAATCGGAAAGGGGATTCACCAGAGAAAATTACTTTACCCCAGTCCTCAGCAATCCAATCCCTGTACCTTTTGCAAAATATCAGTCTGTCCCTGATGTTTTTCCTGGAGAGAAGTGGCTTCTTTTCTGCCCTTCTTGACACCAGGCCATCCTCCAAAAGTCTTCTCCTCGCTGTGCGTGCAGATGCACTCCCACCTGCCTGCTGCCATTCCTGACCAAGCTCTGTACCGGTGGTGCCCCAATCCCACAGCTGAATCAACTTTAGGAGACGGTCCTGGCGCTTGCTGGACTTTCTTGGGCGCCCTGAAGCCTTCTTCACAACAATTGAACCGCTCTCCTTCAAGTTCTTGATGATCCGATAAATGGTTGATTTAGGTGCAATGTTACTGGCAGCAATATCCTTGCCTGTGAAGCCCTTTTTGTGCAAAGCAATGATGACGGCACGTGTTTCCTTGCAGGTAACCATGGCTGACAGAGGAAGAACAATGATTCCATGCACCACCCTCCTTTTGAAGCTTCCAGTCTGTTATTCGAACTCAATCAGCATGACAGCGCGATCTCCAGCCTTGTCCTCGTCAACACTCACACCTGTGTTAACGAGAGAATCACTGACATGAATTCTTATTTTAGCAGGCGATATAAATCAGACATTCGGCAAATAGCAATAAAAACTGAAAATTCAAGGAGTCTCCTAAGAGGCTCTATTTTACAGGACCCCTGGAGATACCCAACTACAGAGTACTACTCATTTTTTTCTCAAAGTAAGAAAAGCTATTCAAGAATTGACTACATTTTTATTTCCAAAAATGCACTCAACAATATACTGGGTTCAAAAATCCATGATAAAGTGATATTGGATCATTCTCCTGTGTCATGCTTAAATACACAAACAGAAAATACACCTAACAATAGAATATGGAGAATGAACAGAGCTCATCTTCAAGACCCGAAATGTATTTAAAATATAAATTATATAATTAAAACCTTTACCAATACAAATGTAGACATACAGGACAGAGAAAAGCCGACCCCCAACATAATTTGGGATGTTTTTAATGCGTACATTATGGCAATGATAATCTCATACTCTGCTAAACTTACATCTGAGTTGGAAATTCAAATTATAGAAAAATATAAATAAATCACTATCTTAGCCCATAAAAAATCTTTACAAGGTATAGAAGAAAATGCAATTTGTGAAATTAACCAGGAATATGATCTTCTACCTTTGAAGAGAGCTAACAACTACAGGTGCAACTCAAATAAAGCATACTATTTAATGGCAAATAAACCTCGCAGCCATCCCAAATAGAATACACGCCAAACCAGTTATAATTTTAAAAGATAAGGATACAAATGCTTTAATTAGAAACAACAAAGCTATTAATAAAAAATATATAGTTTCTATGAAAATGTACATAAATAATAATTAAATAACAGTTGGATTGGTACTACAGCCTTCTTAGACTCAATAACCCTGAAGCAACTATCAGCAAAAAAATAAATAATTAAATCACCCAAAAATAAATAATACCGGTTTTCCCCCTATTTACTCAAATGACTCTCAATTCAGTGTTTTCGAGTTCCATTTATCAAACTGTTATTTCAGCTACAGTGGGGCAAAAAAGTATTTAGTCAGCCACCAATTATGCAAGTTCTCCCACTTAAAAAGATGAGAGAGGCCTGTAATTTTCATCATAGGTACACTTCAACTATGACAGACAAAATTAGGAAAAAAAATCCAGAAAATCACATTGTACGATTTTTTATGAATTTATTTGCAAATTATGGTGGAAAATAAGTATTTGGTCAATAACAAAAGTTTATCTCAATACTTTGTTATATACCCTTTGTTGGCAATGACAGAGGTCAAATGTTTTCTGTAAGTCTTCACAAGGTTTTCACACACTGTTGCTGGTATTTTGGCCCATTCCTCCATGCAGATCTCCTCTAGAGCAGTGATGTTTTGGGGCTGTTGCATGTTCAGGGGCAGAACAACAGATTTTTACCTTGTCAGCTCGGAGATTCGCTCTAGCAACCTTTCGGTTACTGGCCCAACACTCTAACCATTAGGCTACCTGCCACCTCCTGCTGCTAACAGTAGAGTTTCCGCCGCTGTCCCTGTCCCCATACCAAGGGGAACATTTTGGTTTTTTCCCTAACACTTATTTTACTTTAAGAATAAAAACCAAGTATAATAAAAATCTAAATGCATTTTAAGCTAAAATCTTCTTCCAGCCGTTAACAAGCTCAAAAAAAAGAGTCCTCGTCCAAAATCATGCCTCCTTTATACCCTCCATTTTTCTTTCTGCGAACTCATTGTGGCCAACTCATTGTGGCTAACACCTACCCCAATGACGCATCCAGTGGTGAACAAACACCTAAGGAGGCCATCGTTCAAAAAGGTGCTTTTTCAGCCCCCCTTAACTCCCACCTAGTTCTCACCAAAGCAGGATGTCCGCTTCAACCCCTTAACCGCTCTAAACCTAGGGATTAACTTTTAAAACAGTAATTTATTATCATGAACCTTCCTTACTCTAATCTTACTCCAAATACTCGTACCCCCCCCCCCCCTCTAAGCTAAACAACATTATAAAACTGTTAACAATTTACTGCATTCCTCTAATGACCCTTGAATATCTTCCATAGTATATTACCCCCTGTTTCCAACCTTTAACATTTAACATATTTAACCTTTAATCATTTTTTAAATAAATGCCACTGCCACTCATTAATTTTTTGATATTTTTCTTATTTTCTTTAATCAATACCAATTCCCTCTCAGAGTTCATACTTCTTTGTGCTCCATGTGTGTGTGTGTGTGTGTGTGTGTGTGTGTGTGTGTGTGTGTGTGAAAGTGAAACTTCTTCATGACTATGTGTGCGTGGGCGTATGCAAGTTGTGTTTTTAAAATGTCACACAGAAAGATAGGCCTTAATCTACTACTCTTGTCAATGTGACTTTATTCAGCAAATGATAACTCCTAAACTTATTTAGGCTTTTTATAACAAAGGGGTTGAATACTTATTAACTCAAGACATTGCAGCTTCACAATTTTTATTAATTTGTTATTTAAAAAAAATTGAACAACATTATTCCACTTTGACATTATGGAGTATTGTGTGTAGGCCAGTGACAAACAGTCTCAATTTAATCCATTTTAAATTCAGGCAACAAAAAATGTAAAGTCAAGGAGTGTGAATACTTTCTGAAGGCACTATATCGGTAAAGGCAACAGGATAGATAACAGACAGTAGCAGCAGCGTATGTGGGGAGCGTGAAAGTGTGTGTGTGGTGTGTGTGGTCAGAATGCATGTGTGTGCATGTCATGTGTGTGTGTGTATGTAGTGTGTGTGTGTGTGTGTGTGTGTGTGTGTGTGTGTGTGTGTGTGTGTGTGTGTGTGTGTGTGTGTGTGTGTGTGTGTGTGTGTGTGTGTGTGTGTGTGTGTGTGCGTGCGTGCGTGTGTATAAAGAGTCCAGTGTGTGCATAGAGTCAGTGCAAGAGAGTTGTGCAGAAAAAAAGTAAATGCAGGTTGTCTGGGTAGCCATTTCATTGGCTAATTAGCAGTATTGTTTAGAAGTCTGATGGCTTGGGGGTGGAAGCTGTTCAGGGTAATGTTGGTTCCAGACTTGGTGCATTGGTACTGCTTGCCGTACGATAGCAGAGAGAACAGTCTGGGGTTTGGGTGGCTGGAGTCTTTGACAATTTTTGGGGTCTCCTCTGACACCGCCTGGTATAGAGGTCCTGGATGGCAGGGAGCTCGGCCCGAGTAATGTACTGGGCCATACGCACTACCCTCTGTAGTGTACACACTACCCTCTGTAGCGTACACACTACCCTCTGTAGCGCCTTGCGGTCGGATGCTAAGCAGTTGCCATACCAAGCGGTTATGCAGCCAGTGAAGATGCTCTCGATGGTGCAGATGTATAACTCTTCGAGGATCTGAGGGTCCATGCAGAAACTTTTTAGCCTGCTGAGGGGGAAGAGGCGTTGTCGTGCCCTCTACATGACTGTGTTGGTGTATTTGGATCATGATAGAACCTTAGTGACAGTTGTGGCTGCTTCGCATGATGTATTGTATTATTCTCCATTGTTTTTCACAAACACCGCTTTAATAAAAAAGAAATGTTCCTCTCTTTCACGACACGTCTCTCTAAGTAAGTTATTTTATTAGCCTTTTTCCTACTATCAATGTTCAGTTTATGTGCACAGCTTGAGTTGATTGGCCTGTTTTGCGTGCGATGCGTCACAATCAAATGCCCACCACATTACCTCCCTAGAGAAGTGTATTTGGTTATTGTCACAGCTGTGTATATTCCCCCACTAGCTGATACCACGACAGCTCTCAAGGAACTACACTGGACCTTGTGCAAACTGCATATCCCGAAGCCGCATTTATTATAGCTGGGGACTTTAATAAAGCAAATCTGAGGAAAACACTACCAAGTTATATCAACACATCACCTGCAGTACTCGCGCTTCAAATACTCTCAACCATTGTTACTCTCCCTTCCGGGATGGATACAAGGCCATCTCCCGACCTCCCTTCAGCAAATCAGATCACTACTCCATTCTTCTCTTCCCTCCTATAGGCAGAAACTCAAACAGGAAGTGTCCATGCTAAGGTCTTATCAACGCTGGTCAGGCTAACTGGAATCCTGGCTTCAAGAATGTTTTGATCACGTGGATTGGGACATGTAACAGGTTGATTCTGAAAATAATATTGGTGTATGACGGAGTTCATCAGGAAGTGTATAAGGGATGTTGTTCCCACTGTGATGATTAAAACCTATCCAAACCAAAAAACGTGGATAGATGGCAGCATCTGAAGCCTGAGCACCGCATTTAACCACGGCAAGTTGACTGGGAATACGATTGAATACAAACAGTCCTGTTATGTCCTCCGTAAGGAAATCAAACAGGCAAAACGTCAGTACAGAGACAAAGCGGAGTCGCAATTCAACGTCTCAGACACAAGACGTATGTGGCAGAGACTCCAGACAATCACAGATTATAAAGGGGAAACCATCCACGTCGCGGCCCCCGACGTCTTGCTCCTGGATAAGCTAAACACCTTCTTCACCTGCTTTGAGGATAACACAGTGCCACCGACACAGGCCGCTCCAGAGGACTGTGAGCGCTCGTTCTCCGTGGTCGTTGTGAGTAAGACATTTAAGCGTGTTAACCCTCACAAGGCTGCATGCCCAGACGGCATCCCTAGCCGCGTCCTCAGAGCATGTGCAGACCTGCTGGCTGGAGTGTTATTGGACATGTTCAATCTCTCCCTATCCCAGTCTGCTGTCCCCAATTGCTTCAAGATGTCCACCATTGCACCTGTACCCGAGAAAGCGTAGGTAACCAAACTAAATGACTATCGCCCTGTAGCACTCACTTCTGTCATCATGAAGTGCTTTGAGAGACTAGTCAAGGATCCTATCACCTCTACCTGACCTGTCACCCTAGACCCACTGCAATTTGCATACCGCTCAAATAGATCCACAGATTATGCAATCGCCATTACACTGCCCTGTCTCATCTGGACAAGAGGAATACCTATGTAAGAATGCTGTTCATTAACTACAGCTCAGCCTTCAACACCATAGTACCCTCCAAGCTCATCATAAAGCTCGGGGCCCTGGGTCTTAACCCAGCCTGTACAACTGGGTCCTGGACTTCCTGACGGGCCGCTCCCAGGGGGTGAAGGTAGGCAACAACACCTCCACTACACTGATCCTTAACACAGGGTCCCCACAAGTGTGCATACTCAGCCCACTCCTGTACTTCCTGTTGACCCATGACTTCGTGGCCACGTACGCCTCCAACTCAATCATCAACAGTGGTAGGCCTGATAACCAACAATGACGAGACAGCCTACAGGGAGGAGGTGAGGGCCATGGCGGCGTGGTGCCAGGAAAATAACCTCTCTCTCTCAACGTCAACAAAACAAAGGAGCTGATCGTGGACAACAGAGGGAGCACGCCCCCATCCACATCAATGGGCCGCAGTGGAGGTGAAAAGCTCCAAGTTCATTGGCGTACACATCACTGACAATCTGAAATGGTCCACCCACACAGACAGTGTGGTGACGAAGGCACAACAGCATCTCTTCAACCTCAGGAGGCTGAACAAATTTGGCTCTACCCCTAAGACCCTCACAAACTTTGACAGATGCACCACTGAAAGCATCATGTCAGGCTGTATCACCACCTGGTGATACGGCAACTGCATCGTCCGCAACCGCAAAGGCTCTCCAGAGGGCGTTGCGATCAGCCCAACTCATCACTGGAGCACACTGCCTGCCCTCCAGGAGACCTACAGCACCCAATGTCACAGCTCCTCAAATCAAATCAAATCAAATCAAATTATTGTATTGGTCACATACACATGGTTAGCATCATGTGTATCATGATGTATCATTGTATCATTGTATTGGTCACATACACATGGTTAGCAGATGTTAATGCGAGTGTAGTGAAATGCTTGTGCTTTTAGTTCCGACCGTGCAGTAATATCTAACAAGTAATCTAACAATTTCACAACAACTACCTTTTACACACACAAGTGTAAAGGAATGAATAAGAATATGTACAAATAAATATGTGGATGAGCACTGGCCGAACGAGATGCAGTAGATGGTATAGAGTACAGTATATACATATGAGATGAGTAATGTAGGGTATGTAAACATTATATAAAGTGGCATTGTTTAAAGTGACATTTATTACATCAATTTTTTAAATTATTAAAGTGTCTAGAGATTTGAGTCAGTATGTTGGCAGCAGCCACTCAGTGTTAGTGATGGCTGTTTAACAGTCTGTGTACGCGACCAATAAAATTTGATTTGATTTGAAGTCAGTGGTAGGGAAGAGTGTATGATATTGTTTGAAAGTTGCTCTTACTAGTTAGGCAAACCTGGGGAAGGTATAACACATTTAGTATTTGATCTGTTATATACCTATTTGGGCTAGTGGTCATTTGTAATGTGATTCTCTATTTGCCCTCAGTATGCATTTCTTCAACATTTCTGAATTCCATTTCGCTGCACCCTGATAAATATTTCTTCAACATTCTGAATTCCATTTCGCTGCACCCTGATAAATATTTCTTCAACATTCTGAATTCCATTTCGCTGCACCCTGATAAATATTTCTTCAACATTCTGAATTCCATTTCGCTGCACCCTGATAAATATTTCTTCAACATTCTGAATTCCATTTCGCTGCACCCTGATAAATATTTCTTCAACATTCTGAATTCCATTTCGCTGCACCCTGATAAATATTTCTTCAACATTCTGAATTCCATTTCGCTGCACCCTGATAAATATTTCTTCAACATTCTGAATTCCATTTCGCTGCACCCTGATAAATACTTCTTCAACATTCTGAATTCCATTTCGCTGCACCCTGATAAATATTTCTTCAACATTTCTGAATTCCATTTCGCTGCACCCTGATAAATATTTCTTCAACATTTCTGAATTCCATTTCGCTGCACCCTGATAAATATTTCTTCAACATTCTGAATTCCATTTCGCTGCACCCTGATAAATATTTCTTCAACATTCTGAATTCCATTTCGCTGCACCCTGATAAATATTTCTTCAACATTCTGAATTCCATTTCGCTGCACCCTGATAAATATTTCTTCAACATTCTGAATTCCATTTCGCTGCACCCTGATAAATACTTCTTCAACATTCTGAATTCCATTTCGCTGCACCCTGATAAATATTTCTTCAACATTTCTGAATTCCATTTCGCTGCACCCTGATAAATATTTCTTCAACATTTCTGAATTCCATTTCGCTGCACCCTGATAAATATTTCTTCAACATTCTGAATTCCATTTCGCTGCACCCTGATAAATATTTCTTCAACATTTCTGAATTCCATTTCGCTGCACCCTGATAAATATTTCTTCAACATTCTGAATTCCATTTCGCTGCACCCTGATAAATATTTCTTCAACATTCTGAATTCCATTTCGCTGCACCCTGATAAATATTTCTTCAACATTTCTGAATTCCATTTCGCTGCACCCTGATAAATATTTCTTCAACATTCTGAATTCCATTTCGCTGCACCCTGATAAATATTTCTTCAACATTCTGAATTCCATTTCGCTGCACCCTGATAAATATTTCTTCAACATTCTGAATTCCATTTCGCTGCACCCTGATAAATATTTCTTCAACATTCTGAATTCCATTTCGCTGCACCCTGATAAATACTTCTTCAACATTCTGAATTCCATTTCGCTGCACCCTGATAAATATTTCTTCAACATTCTGAATTCCATTTCGCTGCACCCTGATAAATATTTCTTCAACATTCTGAATTCCATTTCGCTGCACCCTGATAAATATTTCTTCAACATTCTGAATTCCATTTCGTTGCACCCTGATAAATACTTCTTCAACATTCTGAATTCCATTTTGCTGCACCTGCTACCTATTGCTATTCTGCTTTCACACAGCTGACTTTTTTTTTTTTTTCCTTCAATAGTTTTCTCGGCAGTATAGACTTGTGGCTCACAGAGTGGTCTTGGAATGAGGATTGGAAAGCGTACAGCATGGCAGCGGTCAGAGAAAAGTGTTACCCAGTTATGTCGTCAGAACCATCCGTAACAAGTACCCCTCATCCACCGGTGTCTACGCTGAAGTCAAGGAGGCAGATCACACCTTCAGAATCCTTTGAAAAACCTTCCACTGATGGCCCATCGCCTTTCCCTTCCCTTAGTTTCTATCTCATTTTCTCATTCATAAATGATTTGTTGGTATACTGCAATTCTACTGCCAATGTGTACAAGATCAAATACTCCTTACTAGACATGCAACACATAGCCTTGAAAAATCCCAATTGACACCTGTGCTATGGATGTATAAGAAGACCAAAAACAGTATAATCACTTCAAATTGTTTTCTGAGGGAAAATGATACATTGTAAACTTTTACATTTCCAATTGAGGAATGAACATGTATAACAGTTTTATTTAACAGATGGAATAAATAATAATATATTGACAGTATCTGTAGAAAATCCTCTCCGAACCCTCTCTCTGACCCTGGGAGTTGTATCATTAAAAGGCTGCATCAAGCAGCTTTACCATCCCCCAATCAGAGCCTGACTATTGTTTTGCAACAGAGGGCAATTCACAATGCCGTTGTTAGGGAGGTTACTAGGGAGCCTTCTGGGAGAGTTTCAGAGATAATCACAAACTCTCCTTTACTCCCTGGGTCAAAGAGAGAGGGTTCAGAGGGGATTCTCTACAATATCAGTGCAATACAGTAGCATCAGTTAGCTAGTTGGTGGTCGGTAGGATAAAATGACTGGATTTGAATAGTAAAATATATAGTAATAATGCTTACAGTAGGTTGGGTGGGTACATTGCAGTTGAGTCAAGTAAGAGGTAGTTGTTTAAGTGATAATGCCCTCGAAGACGGTTTTTGTAGGATATATTGGCATGGGTGTTGTTAGGCCCGAGACGAAGCCGATGGCCAGCAAACCGTGCCAATACAGCGTAACCTCCAAACACCGGTTTCGAGGGCATTATCACTTTTATACAACGGGTTACCAACATACTAAAATAATGATTGACATATTTTAATTTTTTAAAACTTTATGTTGATGCATTTATTTATACTATTTCATCCTTCCACAAGGTACAGTCCCGACACAAATCAAGGGTTGTGTCGGGACCCAAGCCGACTGACTGGTCATTCATTCTATCGGTTCGGTTGCTAGAGATGCAACCCAGTCGTTCAGTCTTTTTTTTTCTATATCTATGGACAGTTGTTCGTTCTAAATGTTCCATTTCCATACTGGCTAGGCAACGTTCTTATCCCTTGCTTGCTAGCAAGCCAACTACGGTTAACTTGCAGTCACTTCAAAAAGTGCAGCCAGAAGAACAGCAAAGCATTTGCTGTTTTTAGTGACATTTATTTGGATTCATCCATAGTAATGAAATAACGAGGTGCAATTTCACCTGGCATAGAACATTTTCTCACTCGTCAGGACACTGTTGTTCAGAGGAGCTAGCCAACAACACAGCTAACACAATCCATTCAAACTGAAGCTGGAAAGACTGCAAACTAGCTGCACTTTGTTTAGTTTGAACGTTTTTCAATTGACAACTAAATGTTAGTATAAAAGAAATGTGAGATCATTTCTAGATGCTTTTTATAGTGGAGATCAAGTTTATAAATTGCCTGGCTGGGCTGATGAGATAGTGGATTGTGCAGTCAGATGGAACAGAGTAAACAGACATTTAAACGTCTTAGATTTAGCCGGTGGTACTTGTGGAATAGACACCGGCTAGAATGCAGATTTAACCAATCAGCATTGAGGATTAGACCCACCTGTTGTATAATGTGGCATAGGTAGTTGCGCAGTAGCAACAGTTGTGTGTGTGTGTGTGAGAGATGTAAGGAAAAAGACAGCTTCAATCTCGACAAAAGGCAATATTTTATTACCAAGTCTCCTGTGAACATCATGCTACACACTCACTTTTGCTCACAGACATATAACACGCGCACTCACACACAGTCTTGGTCGAACAGGGAGTACAGGAGGGGACTGAGCAAAAAAAAACACATAAGCAACAAGACAATGCCAAATCAGTGTCACGTTCTGACCTCTATTTCCTTTGTGTTGTATTTATTTAGTATGGTCAGGGCGTGAGTTGGGTGGGCAGTCTATGTTTGTTTTTCTATGTTGTGGGGCAGTTCTATGTTTTCGGCCTAGTATGGTTCTCAATCAGAGGCAGGTGTCATTAGTTGTCTCTGATTGAGAATCATACTTAGGTAGCCTGGGTTTCACTGTGTGTTTGTGGGTGATTGTTCCTGTCTTTGTGTTTGCACCAGATAGGGCTGTTTTGAGTTCTCACGTTTCTTGTTTTCATTAGTTTGTTCATGTATAGTGTCTTCATTAAAATACAATGAACAACCACCACGCTGCGCTTTGGTCCGCTTCTCTTCCTCCTACAGACGAACGCCCTTACAGAATCACCCACCACAACAGGACCAAGCAGCGTGGCAACAGGCAGGAGCAGCAGGAGAAGCAACAGCGGCTGCAGGAGATACGTAGTAAGGAATTCTGGACATGGGAGGAAATCCTCGACGGGAGAGGACCCTGGGCTAAGCCAGGAGAATATTGCCGCCCCAAGGCCGAGCTGGAGGCAGCAAAAGCAGAGAGGTTGGCCGAAGCAAGCACGACGGCGCGGACAGAGGCCCGAGAGTCAGCCCCAAAAATTTATTGGGGGGGGGCTAACAGGGAGTATGGCTACGCCAGGTAGGAGACCTGAGCCAACTTCCTGTGGTTACCGGGGGGCTGGAGAGACCGGGCAGGCACCGTGTTATGCTGTGGAGCGCACGGTGTCCCCAGTGCGGGTGCACAGCCCGGTGCGGTACATTCCAGCTCCGCGTATCGGCAGGGCGACCGGGACCATTCAACCGGGTAAGGTTGGGCAGGCTCGGTGCTCAAGAGCTCCAGTGCGCCTGCACGGCCCGGTCTATCCGTCACCACCTCCACACACCAGCCCTCCGGTGGCAGCTCCCCGTACCAGGCTGTCTCTCCGGCCCATCCTTGCAGGGGCTCTCTCCTCTCCAGCGCTGCCGGAGTCTCCCGCCTCTCCGGCGCTACCAGAGCCTTCCTCCTCTCCAGCGCTGCCGGAGTCTCCCGCCTGTTCGGCGCTAGGAGAGCTACTCAGCCCAGCGTTGCCGGAGCTTCCCGTCTGCCCAGCGCCACCAGCGCCGCCCGTCTGCCCAACGCCGCCAGTGCCGCCCGTCTGCCCAGCGCCGCCAGTGCCGCCCGTCTGCCCAGCGCCGCCAGTGCCGCCCGTCTGCCCAGCGCCGCCAGTGCCGCCCGTCTGCCCAGCGCCGCCAGTGCCGCCCGTCTGCCCAGCGCCGCCAGTGCCGCCCGTCTGCCCAGCGCCGCCAGTGCCGCCCGTCTGCCCAGCGCCGCCAGTGCCGCCCGTCTGCCAGGAGCCGCCAGTGCCGCCCGTCAGCCAGGAGCCGCCAGTGCCGCCCGTCAGCCAGGGGCCGCCAGTGCCGCCCGTCAGCCAGGGGCCGCCAGTGCCGCCCGTCAGCCAGGGGCCGCCAGTGCCGCCCGTCAGCCAGGGGCCGCCAGTGCCGCCAGTCAGCCAGGGGTCGCCAGTGCCGCCAGTCAGCCAGGGGCCGCCAGTGCCGCCAGTCAGCCCAGCGCCAGCGCCGCCAGTCAACCAGGGGCCGCCAGTGCCGCCAGTCAGCCAGGGGCCGCCAGTCAGCCAGGGGCCGCCAGTCAGCCAGGGGCCGCCAGTGCCGCCAGTCAGCCAGGGGCCGCTAGAGCCCCTCCGCCCGGAGCAGCTGTCCCTCTGTCCCGAGCAGCTGTCCCTCTGTCCCGAGCAGCTGTCCCTCTGTCCCGAGAAGCTGCCCCTCTGTCCCAAGCAGCCCCTCTGTCCAGTGGGGTCATTGAGAGGGGTGGGCATGGTGAGTAAGCCACGGAGGCGGACAATAAGGCGGACTAAGACAATGGCGAAGTGGGGTCCGCGTCCCGCGCCAGAGCCGCCACCGCGGACAGACGCCCACCCAGACCCTCCCCTATAGGTCAAGGTTTTGCGGCCGGAGTCCGCACCTTTGGGGGGGGGTACTGTCACGTTCTGACCTCTATTTCCTTTGTGTTGTATTTATTTAGTATGGTCAGGGCGTGAGTTGGGTGGGCAGTCTGTTTGTTTTTCTATGTTGTGGGGCAGTTCTATGTCTTCGGCCTAGTATGGTTCTCAATCAGAGGCAGGTGTCATTAGTTGTCTCTGATTGAGAATCATACTTAGGTAGCCTGGGTTTCACTGTGTGTTTGTGGGTGATTGTTCCTGTCTTTGTGTTTGCACCAGATAGGGCTGTTTTGAGTTCTCACGTTTCTTGTTTTCGTTAGTTTGTTCATGTATAGTGTCTTCATTAAAATACAATGAACAACCACCACGCTGCGTTTTGGTCCGCCTCCACGTCACAACAAGAGAACCGTTACAATCAGTCTTTTATTTAATAATACATTTTTCTTTTACATTAACTAGGTAAGTCAGTTAAGAACAAATTCTTATTTACAATGACGGCCTTTTATACATTGGGATCACTGAGAAATGACCTTGTTTTTGAAAGAAAAGCTAATTTTTTTGTCCATTAAAATAACATAGAATTGATCAGAAATACAGTGTAGACATTGTTAATGTTGTCAATGACTATTGTAGCTTGAAACGGCTGATTTTTTATGGAATACAGTGCCTTGCGAAAGTATTCGGCCCCCTTGAACTTTGCAACCTTTTGCCTCATTTCAGGCTTCAAACATAAAGATATAAAACTGTATTTTTTTGTGAAGAATCAACAACAAGTGAGACACAATCATGAAGTGGAACGACATTTATTGGATATTTCAAACTTTTTTAACAAATCAAAAACTGAAAAATTGGGCGTGCAAAATTATTCAGCCCCCTTAAGTTAATACTTTGTAGCGCCACCTTTTGCTGCGATTACAGCTGTAAGTCGCTTGGGGTATGTCTCTATCAGTTTTGCACATCGAGAGGCTGACATTTTTTCCCATTCCTCCTTGCAAAACAGCTCGAGCTCAGTGAGGTTGGATGGAGAGCATTTGTGAATAGCAGTTTTCAGTTCTTTCCACAGATTCTCGATTGGATTCAGGTCTGGACTTTGACTTGGCCATTCTAACACCTGGATATGTTTATTTTTGAACCATTCCATTGTAGATTTTGCTTTATGTTTTGGATCATTGTCTTGTTGGAAGACAAATCTCCATCCCAGTCTCAGGTCTTTTGCAGACTCCATCAGGTTTTCTTCCAGAATGGTCCTGTATTTGGCTCCATCCATCTTCCCATCAATTTTAACCATCTTCCCTGTCCCTGCTGAAGAAAAGCAGGCCCAAACCATGATGCTGCCACCACCATGTTTGACAGTGGGGATGGTGTGTTCAGCTGTGTTGCTTTTACGCCAAACATAACGTTTTGCATTGTTGCCAAAAAGTTCAATTTTGGTTTAATCTGACCAGAGCACCTTCTTCCACATGTTTGGTGAGTCTCCCAGGTGGCTTGTGGCAAACTTTAAACGACACTTTTTATGGATATCTTTAAGAAATGGCTTTCTTCTTGCCACTCTTCAATAAAGGCCAGATTTATGCAATATACGACTGATTGTTGTGCTATGGACAGAGTCTCCCACCTCAGCTGTAGATCTCTGCAGTTCATCCAGAGTGATCATGGGCCTCTTGGCTGCATCTCTGATCAGTCTTCTCCTTGTATGAGCTGAAAGTTTAGAGGGACGGCCAGGTCTTGGTAGATTTGCAGTGGTCTGATACTCCTTCCATTTCAATATTATCGCTTGCACAGTGCTCCTTGGGATGTTTAAAGCTTGGGAAATATTTTTGTATCCAAATCCGGCTTTAAACTTCTTCACAACAATATCTCGGACCTGCCTGGTGTGTTCCTTGTTCTTCATGATGCTCTCTGCGTTTTTAACGGACCTCTGAGACTATCACAGTGCAGGTGCATTTATACGGAGACTTGATTACACACAGGTGGATTGTATTTATCATCATTAGTCATTTAGGTCAACATTGGATCATTCAGAGATCCTCACTGAACTTCTGGAGAGAGTTTGCTGCACTGAAAGTAAAGGGGCTGAATAATTTTGCACGCCCAATTTTTCAGTTTTTGATTTGTTAAAAAAGTTTGAAATATCCAATAAATGTCGTTCCACTTCATGATTGTGTCCCACTTGTTGTTGATTCTTCACAAAAAAATACAGTTTTATATCTTTATGTTTGAAGCCTGAAATGTGGCAAAAGGTCGCAAAGTTCAAGGGGGCCGAATACTTTCGCAAGGCACTGTGTATACATGGATTTAAATTTCTGCTGGTCCTTGACAGGCGCGGCAACGGCCTTCATGAGGTAGTCACCTGGAATGCATTTCAATTAACAGGTGTGCCTTGTTAAAAGTTCATTTGTGGAATTTCTTTCCTTCTTAATGCGTTTGAGCCAATCGGTTGTGTTTTGACACGGTATGGGTGGTACACAGAAGATAGCCCTATTTAGTAAAAGACCAAGTCCATATTATGGCAATAGCAGCTCAAATAAGCAAAGATAAATGACAGTCCATCATTACTTTAGGACATGAAGGTCAGTCAATACGGAACATTTCAAGGCCTTTGAAAGTTTCTTCCAGTGCAGTCGCAAAAACCATCAAGTTCTATGATGAAACTGGCTCTCATGAGGACCGCCACAGGAAAGGAAGACCCAGAGTTACCTCCGCCACAGAGGATACGTTCATTAGAGCTAACTGGCTCTCATGAGGACCGCCACAGGACAGGAAGACCCAGAGTTACCTCTGCTGCAAAGGATAAGTTCATTAGAGTTACCAGCCTCAGATTTCACCCCAAATAAATGCTTCACAAAGTTCAAGTAAGAGACACATCTCAACATCAACTGTTCAGAAGAGACTGCGTGAATTAGGCCTTCATGGTCGAATTGCTGCAAAGAAACCACTACTAAAGGACACCAATAATAAGAAGAGACTTGCTTGGGCCATGAAACAAGAGCAATGGAACATGTTCCGGGATTCTTCCGATGGCATTGAGGAGTACACCACACCAGTCACTGGCTTTATCAATAAGTGCATCGAGGATGTTGTCCCCACAGTGACTGCACGTACATACCCCAACCAGGGTAGGTAGCAACACATCTGCCATGCTGATCCACAACACTGGAGCTC
The DNA here is from genome assembly GCF_057628025.1 of Oncorhynchus mykiss. NCBI lineage: Eukaryota > Metazoa > Chordata > Actinopteri > Salmoniformes > Salmonidae > Oncorhynchus > Oncorhynchus mykiss. The sequence goes on from NC_143023.1 coordinate 94,626,138, forward strand.
CCCAGGGGTACGTGCACAGTCCCCTCCTGTACTCCCTGTTCACCCACGACTGCATGGCCAGGCACGACTCCAACACCATCATTAAGTTTGCAGACGACACAACAGTGGTAGGCCTGATCACCGACAACGACGAGACAGCCTATAGGGAGGAGGTCAGAGCCCTGGTCGGGTGGTGCCAGAATAACAACCTATCACTCAACGTAACCAAGACTAAGGAGATGATTGTGGACTACAGGAAAAGGAGGACCGAGCACGCCCTCATTCTCATCGACAGGGCTGTAGTGGAGCAGGTTGAGAGCTTCAAGTTCCTTGGTGTCCACATCACCAACAAACTAGAATGGTCCAAACACATCAAGACAGTCGTGAAGAGGGCACAACAAAGCCTATTCCCCCTCAGGAAACAAAAAATATTTGGCATGGGTCCTGAGATCCTCAAAAGGTTCTACAGCTGCAACATTGAGAGCATCCTGACTGGTTGCATCACTGCCTGGTACAGCAATTGCTCAGCCTCTGACTGCAAGGCACTACAAAGGGTAGTGCGTACGGCCCAGTACATCACTGGGGCTAAGCTGCCTGCCATCCAGGACCTCTACACCAGGCGGTGTCAGAGGAAGGCCCTAAAAATGGTCAAAGACTACAATCGCATGGCAAGCGGTACCGGAGTGCCAAGTCTAGGACAAAAAGGCTTCTCAACAGTTTTTACCCCCAAGCCATAAGACTCCTGAACAGGTAATCGAATGGCTACCCTGACTATTTGCATTGTGAGCCCCCCTCCACCCCTCTTTTTAAGCTGCTGCTACTCTCTGTTTATCATATATGCATAGTCATTATAACTATACATTCATGTACATACTACCTCAATTGGGCCGACCAACCACTGCTCCCGCACATTGGCTAACCGGGCTATCTGCATTGTGTCCCACCCACCACCCGCCAATCCCTCTTGTACGCTACTGCTACTCTCTGTTCATCATATACGCATAGTCACTTTAACCATATCTACATGTACATACTACCTCAATCAGCCTGACTAACCAGTGTCTGTAGGTAGCCTCGCTACTTTTATAGCATCGCTACTGTGTATAGCCTGTCTTTTTTACTGTTGTTTTTATTTCTTTACTTACCTATTGTTCACCTAATACCTTTTTTGCACAATTGGTTAGAGCCTGTAAGTAAGCATTTCACTGTTGTATTCAGCGCACGTGACAAATAAACTTTGATTTGATTTGTACATTAGACCGGTGGAAATCTGTCCTTTGGTCTGATGAGTGCAAATTTTTGACTTTTGGTTCCAACCGCCGTGTCTTTGTGAGACGGAGAGTAGGTGAACGGATGATCTCCACATGTGCGGTTCCCACAGTGAAGCATGGAGGAGGAGGTGTGCTGGTGTGGGGTTGCTTTGCTGGTGACACTGTGGGGGATTTCTTTAGAATTCAAGGCACACCTAACCAGCATGGCTACCACAGCATTCTGCAACGATACGCCATCCCATCTGGTTTGCGATTAGTGGGACTATAATTTGTTTTTCAACAGTACAATGACTCAAAACACCTCCAGGCTGTGTGTGCCAATGTTGGTGTTGCTTCACAGTCGCCGCTGTTCCATAAGGTGTTTTTTAATCTGTTTTTTAAAATCAAATTTTACTGCTTGCGTCAGTTACTTGATGTGGAATAGAGTTCCATGCGGTCATGGCTCTATGTAGTACTGTGGCCTCCAATAGTCTGTTCTGGACTTGGGGATTGTGAAGAGACCTCTTGTGGCATGTCTTGTGGGGTATGCATAGGTGTCCGAGCTGTGTGCCAGTAGTTTAGACAGACAGCTCGGTGCATTCACCATGTCATAAATAAAAGTAGTGATGAAGTCAATCTCTCCTCCACTTTCAGCCAGGAGAGATTGACATGCATATTATTAATATTAGCTCTCTGACTACATCCAAGGGCCAGCCGTGCTGCCCTGTTCTGAGCCAATTGCAATTTCCTAAGTCCTTTTTTATGGCACCTGACCACATGACTGAACAGTAGTCAAGGTGGACAAAACAGGGCCTGTAGGACCTGCCTTGTTGATAGTGTTGTTAAGAAGGCAGAGCATCGCTTTATTATAGACAGACTTCTCCCCATCTTATCTACTACTGCATCAATATGTTTTGACCATAACAGTTTACAATCTAGTGTTACTCCAAGCAGTTTAGTAATCTCAACTTGCTCAATTTCCACATTATTCATTACAAGATTTAGTTGAGGTTTAGGGTTAGTGAGTGTTTTGTTTCAAATACAATGCGGCAGGGTAGCCTAGTGGTTAGACTGTTGGACTAGTAACTGGAAGGTTGTAAGTTCAAACCGCCGAGCTGACAAGGTACAAATATGTCGTTCTGTCCCTGAACAGGCAGTTAACCCACTGTTCCTAGGCCGTCATTGAAAATAAGAATTTGTTCTTAACTGACTAGCCTAGTTAAATAAAGGTCAAATAAATTTTAGTTTTAGAAATATTTAGGGCAAACTTATTCCTTGCCACCCACTCTGTAACTAACTGCAGCTCTTTGTTGAGTGTTGCAGTCATTTCAGTCGCTGTATTAGCTGATGTGTAGTGTTGAGTCATCCACATACATAGAAACTCTGGCTTTACTCAAAGTCAGTGGCATGTCGTTAGTAAAAATTGAAAAAAGCAAGGGGCCTAAACAGCTACCCTGGGGAATTCCTGATTCTAACTGGATTATATTTGATAGGCTTCCATTAAAGAACACCCTCTGCTAGACAAGTAACTCTTTATCCACATTATAGCAGGGGGTGTAAAGCCATAACACATAACTTTTTCCAGCAGCAGGCTATAATCAATAATGTCAAAAGCTGCATTGAAGTCTAACAAGACAGCCCCCACAATAATTTTATCATCAATTTCTCTCAGCCAATCATCAGTCAGTTGTGTAAGTGATGTTCTTGTTGAGTGTCCTTCCCTATAAGCGTGCTGAAATTCTGTTGTCATTTGTTTACTGTAAAATAGGATTGTCTGGTCAAACACCATTTTTTTCCAGAAGTTTACTAAGGGTTGGTAACAGGCTGATTGGTCGGCTATTTGAGCCAGTAAAGGGGGGTTTACTATTTTTGGGTAGCAGAATGACTTTAGCTTCCCTCCAGGCCTGAGGGCACACGCTCTCTAGAAGGCTTAAATTGAAGATGTGGCAAATAGGAGTCGCAATATCGTCTACTATTATCCTCAGTAATTTTCCATCTAGATTGTCAGACCCTAGTGACTTGTCATCGTTGATAGACAACAATAATACATTTTTTCGCCTCTTCCACACTGACTTTACGGAATTCAAAAGTACAATTCTGGTCTTTCATAATTTGGTCTGATATACTTGGATGTGTAGTGTCAGCGTTTGTTGCTGGCATGTCATCCCTAAGTTTGCTTATTTTGCCAATGAAAAAGTAATTCAAGTAGTTTGCAATATCAGTGGGCTTTGTGATGAATGAGCCATCTGATTCAATAAATAAAGGAGCCGAGTTGGCTTTTTTCCCATAAAATTTCATTTAAGGTGTCCCAAAGCTTTTTACTATCATTCTTTAAATAATTTATCTTTGTTTCATAGTGTAATTTCTTTAAATTTGTATTTAGTTTAGTCACATGATTTCTTAATTTGCAGTTATGTTTGCCAATCAGTTGGGCATCCAGACATAATTGGCATAAAATTTGCCTCATCCCTCTCAACCATACCATTTTTTAATTCCTCATCAATCCAATGGGATTTAACAGTTTTTACAGTCATTTTATTAATGGGTGCAGCTTATTAGTAACTGGAATAAGTGATTTCATAAAAGCGTCAAGTGCAGCGTCTGGTTGCTCCTCATTACACACCACAGACCAGCAAATATTATTTACATCATCAACATAAGAATTATTACAACACTTCTTGTATTACCTCTTATACACTATATTAGGCCCATCCTATGGAACTTTGATTTTCATAGATATGGCTATTATATTGTGATCACTACATCCTATAGATTTGGATACTGCTTTGAAGCAAATATCTGCAGCGTTAGTAAAAATGTGATCAATACATGTTGATGATTTAATTCCTGTGCTGTTTGTAACTAACCTGGTCCAGGTAACTAACCTGATCCAGGTTGCAGGCACTGGTTACAGTTTGAAGTTTTTTTCCTGAGTGGGCAGCTTGATGAAAGCCAGTCAATATTTAAATCACCCAGAAAATATACTTCTCTGATGATATCACATACATTATCAAGTATTTCACACATATTATCCAGATACTGACTGTTAGCACTTCGTGGTCTATATGACCTTCCCACAAGAATGGGCTTTAAGTGAGGCAGATGAACCTGTAGCCATATTACTTCAACAGTATTTAACATTAGATAGTCTCTAAGCTTTACAGGAATGTGGTTCTGAATATAGACCACAACACTGCCTCTGTTGGCATTTCTGTCTTTTCTGTAGATGTTATAACCATGTATTGCTACCACTGTATAATCAAAGCTATTATCTAAGTGAGTTTCAGAGATAGTCCGAATATGAATGTCATCTGTTACAAGCAAGTTATTGACTTCATGGGCCTTGTTTCTAAGGCTACATATGTTAATATGGGATATTTTTAGCACTTTTCTGGGTTGTTTGATTGACAAGCTTCCCAGTAAAGCATTAAAAACAATGGTAGACTTACTCATGTTATTTACATTGGAGCTGATAGTGCAGGGTGAGCTGCATAAAGTGGTCTTCCTACTATTGCACACCACCTCAGTGCCAACAGTGTAACTCTGGTTTATAGGCTCATGATTACTGCTTACAATAGCTGTAGGATAAACAGATGTATTCGGTGCAATTAGGCGTACATAAATTAAATGACTTACATTGTGTTTGCCAATGCCCCTAAGATCATGTACATTTGATGCAGCATTATGACGACTCATTGTCACAATGGTAGGGATTAACTGAGATGGTCTCGGATCACTTATTGCAGTGTTTCAATGCAGCCTTGAAATGCGTGGACAGAGTCCAGGAGCCAAGATCACTTGGATGGACAAGTCATTCCTGTAGAGTATCTTCTGTTTCCAGAAGGAATCAATAAAAGTGACTCCAGCAGAGCTGCAGTAGTCTTTTAGCCAGATCTGTAATGCCACCAGTCTACTGAATATTTCACACCCGCGGCCCAATGATGGTACTGGACCGAAATGATTGGCCATTTTTTGGAGTCTTTTAATGCTAAAATTAGTTATTTAAAATCCATTTTCAGATGTTCCGAGCTAGCCCTCCTGATGTCCTTTGACCCCACATGGACTACGACAGTGTCAGCTCCCGGCATCTGTGGTAGAACAGTCGGAAGCAGCCTTGGGGACCGAGATGTTGGTGATTGTTGGTGATGTTGAATGGGCCGGTCTCTCAGGCAGCCTCACGGCCTGGTGAGGCTAGGTGCTACGAGGATCTGAACCCGAGGTAGAAGCCACCGGAGAGGTAGACTAAGCCGAGGATGAAGACGCAGGTACCCCTGGATCCGATCTTGATTGGGAAGCCACCACGGACGAAGGCGCCAGAACCTCTGGATCCAGGTCGGCAAAGCTGTTTCTGGTCTGTGTCAGTTCCGCAGAGTGAAGGAAAAGCAGCCAACGAGTGCTCAGCATTTGTGGGAACTCCTTCAAGACTGTTGGAAAAGCATTCCAGGTTAAGCTGGTTGAGAGAATGCCAAGTGTGTGCAAAGCTGTCATCAAATCTAAAATATATTTTGATTTGTTGAACACCTTTTTGGTTACTACATGATTCCATATGTGTTATTTCATAGTTTTGATGTCTTCACTATTATTCTACAATGTAGAAAATTGTAAAAATAAAGAAAAGCCCTTGTGGATAAAGTTTGGCATGACACAATTTCACGTGTACAACATCTAAAGACCTGCATCATGATACAGAGAGCTTTTCAGTCTGAAAAAAATATGTATTTGGGTGTTTTTGGAGCCTTTGTTAATTATTTTTGGATGCCCTGTATCTCCTGAATGAGGCCCAGGAAGTAAATTTCTGTTGGGGCAAGTTTCTCAAAAACAAATTAAAAGATGTGTCTGAAACCTTCTATAGCATGCAATTTACATCAGAAATACTGATCAGATCCCTAAATTGTGAAAAGTGTCTTTAAATCTGATGTCACCAAGCAGGCACCAACTCACTTCAACATAAACATAAACATAAATACATTAATATGGAAAAATACCACCACAAACTCTCTCTCTCTCACACACACACAGAGAGAGACACACACGTGTGATCAACAATAGGATATACATAAGGTTACCCTTGAAAGTTGAGAAGGGCCTGATGCAAAGTGCACATTGGATTAATGTGATACAGATGTCAAAATAATGACTTACTATCGCATAATTATTACTTAGTATATTATTATTATGAGTTACTATTTTATAATTATGACTTATTATCTCATAACTCGTAGTCAGATATTTTTTGTGGGGGTGGCGGGAATGGGCTTCCATAAATGCGTCCACTAGCGGTAGGCGAGTGAAGAAATGAAAGCGAAGCAGTCTCGAAATGGATGCAGGTAGTTATAGCTAAGTTTCTGTTTCTTTTTTGGAAGCAATACTTCACTTTTAGTTAGGATTACATTGTTTGGTCATTATATATAAGATATATGTAAAACATATCTGAGCAGAAACTCAGAAAAAAAACACTAAATATCGAAATGTGTTCTAATGGCGAAGTTTTTCCTTGTGCTCTTTCTTACTTCCTGGTTGCAACATATTTTTCCTCAGCCTACCAAACTCACTGACAATGTTGACATTTGATTTTGGCACGAAGATCGCGCCAAATCGCTCATATGGATTGGCAACATTTTCCTTGGATTAGAGAAATTAAGTGTCGAAATGTCCATGGAAGACAGAGGTGGTCTGCAAAAGCCCAGAGAAATAGAGACAAACTGATTTAATACATTTCCAACCATGGAAAGCGATAATGGTGCCGTGAGAGAAGGTGACGTCGAGTTTTGTTTTTTTTGGGTCTATCACAATGTTCTATCACTTTTCTATTATGGTTACTATTCATAATTTAACATTTTAACAACTCGACAATATTGGTTTTAGTCGTACATCATTAGTTTTAGTTTAGCCTAAAGGATTACAGTATTTACCGTTTGAAGTATTTTTATCAAGTGCGCATACTGGTCGAAAGAAGTTGACTGCCATTAGCAGCGAGAATCATGTGTTCACATGGGCGAGACATTTCTTTGTTGTTGCATACATCTTTTTATATTGTTTTTTTTAAACAGTATGTTCACCAATGTTAGACCTACCTCAAAATATATATGTAGAATACAATCAATAAGGTTGTTGAAAATGCAAGACACCTAGTATATAATTAAATAGAATGGTATAAAAAAAATACAATAATTGAAATTATCAATGTGTTATTTATAAATGCAATATGCATAGAATAGAATATATCAGTATGGTAGTTATAAATACAAGATGCATTTAATAGAAGATAAAATGCATGGCACCTTTTGGTAAAAACAGAACAAGTTTGCAACTCCACAGTAGTCACTTTTTAACCTTGTTCCTGTTGCAACCTCCAGGTGTGTTGGTACCTGTGCTACCAGGTTCGAAAAACTTCGACAACAGCATTCGGCCTCCACTGCAAAACTCGTACATGTACAAGGAGTCTAAGCAGTCTTTCAGATACAACTCTGCTTTCTTGATAAACAATGCTACTCTGCAGGAACGGGTCAGTATTTCACTACAGTACATGGTAAAATTGGCCAACCCTGGCTTACTCCTTGGTGTACTGTACCCCGGCCCTGACTCTGCCCATAGAGTCCAGTTTATAGTATCTGTGCAATACTTAGTACAGGATAGTAAATGTACTATTTCATGATAATATCTGTGTAATACTTGATAGTACATGTTAGTATATGTACTGTTACATATCTGTGTAATACTTGATAGTATATTTGTGTATTACTTAAGTCATTTTGTGCTGCCCCTTCATTCATTAAGTACATATTTACAACATAAAATAATTTAACTTAATATCAGTATTTCAATGTTTTACTCTTATTATTATCTATCCTGGTGCCTAGTCATTTTACCCCTACCTATATCTACCTCAATACCTTGTACCCCTGCACATTGATCTGGCCCTGCTACTCCCTGTATATAGCTCCACATTGATCTGGTCCTGTTACTCCCTGTATATAGCTCCACATTGATCTGATCCTGTTACTCCCTGTATATAGCTCCACATTGATCTGGTCCTGCTACTCCCTGTATATTGCTCCACATTGATCTGGTACTCCCTGTATATAGCTCCACATTGATCTGGTCCTGCTACTCCCAGTATATTGCTCCACAATGTATCTGGTACTTTCTGTATATAGCTCCACATTGATCTGGTCCTGCTACTCCCTGTATATTGCTCCACATTGATCTGGTACTCCCTGTATATAGCTCCACATTGATCTGGTCCTGCTACTCCCAGTATATTGCTCCACAATGTATCTGGTACTTTCTGTATATAGCTCCACATTGATCTGGTACTTCCTGTATATAGCTCCACAATTGATCTGGTACTTTCTGTATATTGCTCCACAATTGATCTGGCACTTCCTGTATATAGATCCACAATTGATCTGGTACTTCCTGTATATAGCTCCACATTGATCTGGTACTTCCTGTATATAGATCCACATTGATCTGGTACTTCCTGTATATAGCTCCACATTGATCTGGTACTTCCTGTATATAGATCCACAATTGATCTGGTACTTCCTGTATATAGTTCCACAATTGATCTGGTACTTCCTGTATATAGCTCCACAATTGATCTGGTACTTCCTGTATCTAGCTCCACATTGATCTGGTACTTCCTGTATATAGCTCCACATTGATCTGGTACTTCCTGTATATAGATCCACATTGATATGGTACTTCCTGTATATAGCGCCACATTGATCTGGTACTTCCTGTATATAGATCCACATTGATATGGTACTTCCTGTATATAGCTCCACATTGATCTGGTACTTCCTGTATATAGATCCACATTGATATGGTACTTCCTGTATATAGTTCCACATTGATCTGGTACTTCCTGTATATAGATCCACATTGATCTGGTACTTCCTGTATATAGATCCACATTGATATGGTACTTCCGGTATATAGCTCCACAATTGATATGGTACTTCCGGTATATAGCTCCACAATTGATCTGGTACTTCCTGTATATAGATCCACATTGATCTGGTACTTCCTGTATATAGATCCATCTTGTGTATTTTGTTCCTCTATTTTAATTTGTGTTATCAGTTTTAATTTTTCTTATTTTTTAAATCTGCATTGTTGGGAAAGGGCTCGTAAGTAAGCATTTCACATTAAAGTTTACACTTGTTTTATGTAACAAATACAATTTTTATTATATTTGAGAGGCTAAACTATTGCTTGTTGTTTGACAGTATGAGGCTTTCCGAACAAAGAGGAGAGACATGGGATACACAGAGGAAGAAATGGAGGAGTCCTATGGCTTCTTGCTGTTTGACGACGAAAATAAGGTAGCAAAATAAACATTTCAATGTGTATCTCACAATAATGTTTATAGTCATTCATACATCTCTATTTCTGTAGAAAACGTAAAGTCACACACACACAATGTATTCTCCCTCAAAAAAATGTTTTATGGAGAAACCCTTATCTAACTTTGTGTCATAGAAAACGACCTCAAAACATTGTAATCAAGTTACCAATCGCTAATAATCAATATTCTTCTATTTTTAAGGCAAATAGAGTGGGAGAAACTGGTGTTGTCCCTGGACACAGCACATGTACCACACTTGGAGATCCTTCGAAGGGTAAATGATCAGAGCCATATTGTGTAAATAACAAGATATCAGACAAGACGCCGGGGTTTTGAGTTCCACAGCACGGGAGTTAAATACACTAGGACAATAACGCCTCGATTAAAAACAAGAACAACCTGTCTTGGGTTAAGGAAATATGAGAAAAACTGGTTTGATCCATTTCTACTGAAACCTTTTTCATATTACCGAACAAGGCCTCATCTAAACAATGGAGCATTTAGACGCTTTTACATGTTAAATATAGAGGCAACTCACACACTACATGACACGGAGTAGTCTCTAGAACGAACCTAAACCAATTCCATTTGAGTGTGGACTATATGGCTAAAGACATGTCAAAACGTAAGTAGTGAGATTTAAATAAGTTGTCTTACTAGGATAATGGTGTACTGTTTCAGGTGTTCGGTTTCAGTACATGTTTGGTCCATTGTCCTTCTGCTTTTGAAAATGAAACTGCCTTACGTACATGATAGTGGAAAGAGAAAGTGGAAGGAGAGACCAGTAGTGTTTGCTAGGACCAGATATTTAACATTAGTCTATACGTAGGGGCCTGCAGTAAAAATGTTTGAATGATGTAGAAATGAGATTTTACCTCATTGGAATGAAAGTGAGGAATGAGGGAGGAGTCTACTTTATCGACAGAATATTATGTTATGAGAGTTTAGCTCTGAACATACATACAATGAAACTCTGGTAAATATCTTTCTTTGTTTGAAGTTAGAATTCCTTAATAGAAATCTCCATTACTTCAGGTTACATAGTGAGCCAAGCTGTGTTCGGTTGCAGGCCCTAGTAGAAAAGGGGGAGAGTGGTGGAAGATTATCTACAGTTGGACAAAGTCTGCTAGTTTTTTTTTTATCTACTAGGCTCAGATTGCGATAACTGCCATAGTTATGGAGGAAGGAAACAGTGGTCAAAGTCTAGTGTTCTGTTTCATCATGTTCCAAGTTTACAGTTCTAGATGTTTATGAGATCACCATAGAAGCTCTGTAAGACATGAAGTGTTTTTTTCCCCTCTATAGCAGTAAGTATAATAGTACTTTTTGTCAGCCCTTTTCATTCACGTATTGTTTCTTCACTTGTCACCTCTTATGTCCTTCAATTTCCTGTTTTGTCACGTGTAGGTTAATCAACGTGACACAGGTTTCTTTGGTTAGATTAAATTATAAGGAAAGAGAACATCTAATCACATATCCATAGAATGTACCTTGTGTGCCACAAGACAGTGTTTGCCTGCTGTGCTAAAGCCTAGGCATTAGCTTAGGGAGCCAACAAGTTCATTATGTGCATGTGGCGCCAATTCTGCCAAACCACCTCAGTTACATTATGCAGTGTTGGAACTGTAAAACCACTAAACCTAAAAATAAAATAGTGTGAAGTTTCACAGCCTCTTCTAAATTTCTCACTTAATTGTTCTCACATAGATCTTAAACGTATGCTTACATTCAGATATACAGTACCAGTCAAAAGTTTGGACACTCCTACTCGTTCAAGGGTTTTTCTTTATTCTTACTATTTTCTACATTGTATAATAATAGTGAAGACATCAAAACTATGAAATAACAGAAATGGAATCATGTAGTAACCCCCAAAAAAGTGTTAAACAGATAAAAATATATTTTATATTTGAGATTCTTCAAAGTGGAACACTCACCACCCCGTGTTCTTGTTGTTTTGGTTTTATCAGAAAGAGGAGGGGGGATACTGGAACAGTCACCACCCCATGTTCTTGCTGTTTTGGTTTTATCAGAAAGAGGAGGGGGGATACTGGAACACTCACCACCCCATGTTCTTGCTGTTTTGGTTTTATCAGAAAGGGGGGGGGATACTGGAACACTCACCACCCCATGTTCTTGCTGTTTTGGTTTTATCAGAAAGAGGAGGGGGGATACTGGAACACTCACCACCCCATGTTCTTGCTGTTTTGGTTTTATCAGAAAGAGGAGGGGGGATACTGGAACACTCACCACCCCATGTTCTTGCTGTTTTGGTTTTATCAGAAAGAGGGGGGGGGGGGATACTGGAACACTCACCACCCCACGTTCTTGCTGTGGAAACAAACTTGTCAATGTTGTGAATGTTCTTGTTTAACTCAGGTGTGTACGTGTCCAAGTACTCGGACTGCCTGGACTTAAACCGCTGGTACCACGGGAAGTCTGGGTACATCGCCATCATCAGGCTCACCAAGGTATTTACACAGTAGCAGGGCAATAAAGGTGCTGACTAGAGGGAGTACAGCTACGACCGGAAGTACCTTTTTGTAGCAGGTTATGAGAGCATTTTAAACCGTTACCCTTTTCCCAACCTTAACCTAAATCTCCTAACCTGCAACGTTAATTATCGTAACCTACTGCGTAAGTTCTCCTAACCTGCTACAAAAAAACAAAAAAAAACACTTCCGGTCGTAGCTGTACTCCCTCTAGTCAGAACCGGCCACCGGGTCATAATGTTGGGTAACCTCACAGTTGGGTAACCTCCTTTCCCCCAAAGGTTTCTCTTGAGGTTTCTGCCTCCTGGCCACTGTGCGTCTGCTTCTGTTTGGGGTCTGGGCCCGGGTTACTGTAAAGCAATTTGGGACGACTGCTGATTAATATATTTGGGACGACTGCTTTATAAATATATTTGATTGATTAGTTGAAAGGGCCTGCAATTTAATTCTCTCTCTTTTTGTGGGGTTCTTACAGGGCAGGGTCAGAGAGGTGACTGAGAACTACACAGTAAACTACACCTCTCCCTCTAATGGGTTTGACTGTCATGTATCAGAGCAGCTCAGTTCTGTGTCAGCCAACACCAGCTCCTTCCTGGCCTTCGAGAGAACACAGGTGAGACTCCTCCCTCCTTCCACCATCATCCCTCCCTCTCACATGGTGTGTTATGTTGCCTTCAATTATCAAATATGCACTCAGTGTGTCAGAGCAATAAAACAAAAATGTTATTTAGTAAACTACCTCTAACGAAAACATTTAATGATGTATTATTCGTCTTTTTGCCACAGGCATTTAGCAAAGTTTATGAAATACACCTGCAGATACAGTAGTGATAAATACAACACAATAGCAAAGCTGACGAGATTTGTGTTGGTCTTTGCAGTACTACATGTATGAGCTGCCTGTTGGAGGGGCAGTCCAGCCTCCCAGCCATGTCTGCCCATTCGCTGTCGTGGCTTTCTCCTATTGGGATACCAAGACACCCGCATCAGAAGACAAGGAGAAAAGGTACACCTCCCTCTTTCCCCTCGTGGGGTTTGTCACAAACGACATTATGCTCACTAGAAAATATTAGTTGAAAAAAGGAATTGAACTGTTATCGTGATTTAATAAAATAAAAATGTCTCCCTGTCTTTTTAGTGAGGAAGAAAAAACAGGTGAGCAATGAACTGATGGCTACTTATCAATGTGTCTTTGTCTAGTGTGTTATCCAAATGAATTTGACTTTTTGTGTGTATTGTAACACTACACTGCTTTTGGATAATGTTATGATAATGGTAATGGAATGCGATTACAGTCTTTCACTACTATCCGTGGAGGGGCCAGCTCCAAATCAGCTCTCAGATCTACCATGTGGGTCTGAAGTCCAGCACAGGACCCCTAATCCCAGCTAAACTGTAAGTTCAATGCAACCCTGTGAAGGTGTACTGTCTCTCCCTATGATATGACTTTAAAAAAATATCTTCTAAATCTATCTCCAATTGACTTGATGTGGGTCGTGTTCAGTAGGGCACACCATTGGAAAAACGCAACGGGAAAATCTAAAAGCACATTTCAAGTACCTCCCCATTTTATTCTGTTTTCATGTGGTAACATAACTTGAGAATGTCACATGAATCACACTTCCTTCCTTTTGGTTGATTGCAGTCCAACAATGATGTCAGTTGACGGAGCAATTCAAATGTCAGATCTGAGGCAGAAATTACCGAAGGCTATATTTGAAACCTGTTTCTCCGGTGAAGGTACAGTCATGTTTAAAATTAAACCTCTTAAGGATCCGCCCCTTTTTTCAATTTTTACTTATAATGACATACCCAAATCTAACTGCCTGTAGCTCAGGCCCTGAAGCAAGGATATGCATATTCTTGATACCATTTGAAAGGAAACACTTTGCAGTTTGTGGAAATGTGAATGGAGAATATAATACGATAGATCTGTAATACAAAGAATGAAGCAACCGTTCTTTTGTATTTTTTGTACCATCATCTTTGAAATGCAAGAGAAAGACCATAATGTATTATTCCAGCCCAGGTGCAATTTCGATTTTGGCCACTAGATGGCAGCAGTATATGTGCAAAGTTTCATACTGATCCAATGAACCATTGTATTTCTTTTCAAAATTTTGTATCAAGACTGCCCAAATGTGCCTAATTTGTTTATTAATAACTTTTCATGTTCAAAATTGTGCACTCTCCTCGAACAATAGCATGATATTATTTCACTGTAATAGCTACTGTAAATTGCAGTGCAGTTAGATTAACAAGAATTTAAGCTTTCTGCCAATATCAGATATGTCTATGTCCTGGGAAATTTTCTTGTTACTTACAATCTCATGCTAATCGCATTAGCTCAACCGTCCCGTGGAAGGGACACCGATCCCGAATAAGTTTTGTAAATGTACTCAAAAGGGGGTTTCATTTTGATAGCATTTTGTTTGAGCAGTGTCACCACAAGCAAAACCTTCTCAGGAAATGTTTAGGTGTTGCTTATCTGAATAAAGATGAAACTGTTTATCTATTCAGCTTTGATAACAGAATTTATTGAGTGTGTATGGCTCAGTGGTAGAGCATGACGCTTGCAACGTCAGGATTATGAGTTTGATTCCCGGGGCCACCCATACATGAAATGTATGCATGCATGACTGTAAGTCACTTTGGATAAAAGCTTCTGCTAAATGGCATATTATATTAGCTTTACACAGATTTATTTTTTGTTTTTTACCATGGAATGTCTAAATTATCACCTTTTTTCTTTATTTTGTATTTTCTTGTAATAATTAACTTTGCACACTAGGAGTACTTTATTATATTGAGTTGTACTGTTTTTCAGTGTCTCTGGAAGGAATGGCTTGCAGTCTGTATGAGCTTTCACCCAGTGAGGCTGAAGACACCTCTCTCTCTCAGCTCACACAGGGCCTCAAGGAGAAAGACCTGGTGAGCTTTCATTGTTTTTAAATTTGGCTCAAGGACTATTGAAAGAACGGAATGCAGTATGTTGTTGCCTTGTCAGACTTTGATTCAAATGAATTATATTTTTGTTACTAACAGGCCCTCACAATACAACTGAATGATAATGGTTTTCTTATACTGTTACATTCATCTCACTTCCTCACATATGAAGGTAAGACAGAACCTGTATACACAACATACTGTATTTCGATATTGTAGATAGATATTTAGCTTCTAACATGACATTATAATTGTATATTTCCAGATACTGGGTCCAGTAAGCCAGAGGTATTGCAGGGGATGTTTGTGTTTCCAGACTCCAGAGCTATACATAGAGGTGTGTGTGTGTGTGTGTGGCCAACTTTAATTTGTGAACACTTATGCCCTTGTATACAGTAGTGATTTTTATCTAATCTTTTGTAATGTATCTTTATGTAATGCCATTTAATTTTTTTTTTTTTTTACCACAGACACCAAGGTCTGCTGGAAGAAGCCCTTCCTCTCACCAGAGTGCCTCCAGGTGGTGCCTGCACTGAACTACGCAGAGACAGAGGTGGAAAAGTGCCTCCCTTCACCAAGCGGGGAGCTACGTGGTTTACTAGAGCAGCATATCCAGAGCTACGCTTCCCTCATCCATCCTGGGCTTACCATCAGTCCATCCAGGGAGGCCAGCATCTTCCCAGATCAGTTTGATGTTCCCGATGCCCTCAAATACCTATACTCCGCCCCCAAGTGGACTGAGATGGGATGGAAACGTCTCAAATCATATTTCCACCAGCCGGGCTCCTTTGAGCTGTCGGTGTCCAGAGCCACGGAGCTTCTGGTGGCAGGGCGAGAGGAGCGAGGAGATGAGCCGGATGATGATGTCTACTACTGTCTGTCATCTCCAGAGGGGTCCCCCATGAGTCCTGCTAGTCTGGGTGGCCCAGAGGAGCAGCAGTCAGGGGGAAAGTCCCCAGGAAACACAGCTGACACAGCAGCAGACTTTAGTAAAGCACTTGCAGTGTCAATGGAGGACTTTGAGAAACCTGGTAAGACTATGGAAGACATTAATGCGCCAGACAAAGCAGTAAAGGAAGGGAATAACTTGCTTTTGAAGGAAGTGCGAGAAAGGTTGCCCTCTGATCTTAGCAAGCCTCTAATCCCTGCGGAGGATTTTGCGAAACCTGGTTTGAACAAGGCACCAAGTAAAGCACCAGGGACAACTTTGCCTCCAAAAGAGGTGCAGGAGGAGCTCACCTCTGATCTTTCTCAGCCTCCTGTGTCGGCAGATGACTCTGAAAAACCTGGGAAGACCAAGGCTGACTGTAATGCACCAGGGGTAAGAACAGAGGATGAAGGGACAAGTTTGATCCCAGAGGAGGTTGAAGTTGATGAACAAGAAAAGGTGCATTCTGATCTTTTAGAGCCTGTAGTCTCTGCAGAGGACTCGAGGAAACCGGCCCTGGCAGCATTGGGCAAGGCAGACTGCAACGCACCAGAGGTAGGAGTAGCGAAGGAAGAGACTAACTTGTACCTGAAGGAAGTGCAAAAGAATATGCCCTCTGGTGTTTCACAGCCTCCAGTCTCTGCAGAGGTCTTGAGGAAACCTAGTCCGGCCCTGGCGACCAAGCCCAACAGCAAGGCACCAGAGGCAGGCGTAGAGGATAATATGAAAACTTTGCCTCAGAAGGAGGTACAAGAGGAGGTTCCCTCTGATCTTTCCCAGCTTGCAGTGTCGGCAAAGGCTTTTGGGATAGCCAGTATGAGAGTGATGAAAAAGGCTACAGAGGTGACAGAGGTTTCAACCTCACCTGCATCAGGTAACCTCCCAACAGTGTTAGTCATCACTGCCACTGAAAGAACTGCAACCGTTTTACCTCACATTGAGTCCACCACAAATAACTCCTCCAGTTTACCTTGCGCCAAATTACAGGATAAGGGCGGGAGTGCTCTCAATGGACAACGTGGCAAGGCCAATCAGCCTTCAAAACCCACAGAGGTCAGTCATTCCTCTATATCTGATTGGAGGAAACGGCCAAGGAAACGTCATAGATTTAGCGGATTGTGTAAAAGGATCTTGAGGTCTACAGTGGCTGACTTTGAAGAGAAAGAAAAAGAGGACATGGAAAGTATGGATTCAAGTGAAGTCTACCTATTGAAAAAGAGGAAGGAACGGATGGATTTAATTAAAGTTAACCCATTGCAAAAGGAGGAAAGGATGGATGTAACCCAAGTTCGCCCATTGAAAATGCCAAGAGAACTGATGAATTTGATCCAAGATCCCCCATTGAAAAAGAAGGAAAAGATGGATGTAACCCAAGTTCGCCCATTGAAAATGCCAAGAGAACTGATGAATTTGATCCAAGATCCCCCATTGAAAAAGAAGGAAAAGATGGATGTGACCCAAGTTCACCCATTGAAAATGCCAAGAGAATTGATGAATTTGATCCAAGATCCCCCATTGAAAAAGAAGGAAAAGATGGATGTGACCCAAGTTCACCCATTGAAAATGCCAAGAGAATTGATGAATTTGATCCAAGATCCCCCATTGAAAATGAAAAACAAGGATTTAATCCACTATCACCCATTGAGAAATAAAGAAAGTATGGATTTGATTCATGACGACCATCCTTTGAAAAAGAAGACCGAACGATGGGACTTGAAGGCAATCATCTCCGAATGTGGTAGAATTTTTGTCCCTCACGGTTCAGAAGTTATCGCCAAAGATATAGAATCTTTGAAAGTTAAGGGGAAAGTGTTAGATCACAAACAATGTGCTGACGAGATGATGGTTGAAGCTTGTATCAAAGTCCCCCAACCCATAGAAACAGGAGATGGACCTGACCTAGAGTTGAACAAGTCAGATGAGAACAAAGATTTTCCCATAGGGATGTTAGACAGTGAAGACAGTCTGCATGAGGTCAAAATGGCTGATGTAGGCAAGATGGCCTCTCTGAATCCCTCAGAACTGCTCCTGAACAAAGACACGGATTCTCCTTCCTCAGGAAAACACAAAAAGAAGCGTCAATATGTCGCAATATCCCTCAGTCAACTAAAGACAGTCCTTTCAAGAGGGGGAAAGAGGAATAAACCCATCAATCCTGCTCCAGAAGATCAAACATCACCCGTGAACAAGAAAAGCAAGGCTGATACTCCTGGCATGGATGAAGTGGAAAATGTTAATATCAACAAAGCCAACCCGGACAGAACCACAGGTGCTGTTGAAGTTGCAAAGGAACAGACATTTGGCCTAGACCCAAAGTTTGCACTAGCATTAGGCTTGACTCCTACGGAGTTGAATAATGATGCACACAAATCTCCAGAGAAAAGTGATATTCCATTAAAGAAAGACATTCAGAGCAGACTGGACCTGGTCCCACCTCAAGCCACATCTGACCAAACGTCTGAGGCTTTGCCCAGCTCACCTTCAACAACAATCATCTTGGCGAGTCAGAGGAGACCATTCAAAAAGAAACACGAGCACGCAGACTCCATTAGGAAAAAATGTAAGTTCCTTTTGGGGAAGTTCGTGGTTGTTGTGAACTTCACATGTCATGAAAATAACAGAACATGCAGATGGATTTTATTTTGTTCTCATTCAACCAAATGCTAAATTAGATAGCAATGTTCTTCATCATTGACTTGTGATTACAGTTAAATATATGCGCTGAAATGTTGAAATATGCCCGAAATAATCAGGTTGTCTTGAATTCCTGACGATTCCGTTTCTATATTTCCTTCTTCATCTGAACTGCAAAGCGGCATTCTGAAGTAACGTGCTAATGGCCTCTTGCTTGCCTGGTCCCAGATCAGTTTGTGCCATCCCCTATGGTCATTGTAACGCAGGTGGCAAGACAGCACAAACAGATCTGGGACCTCTTGCTGGCGCCTCTGACTCATCTTGCTGTGTGTTGATTGGCTAGCTCCCCTATCGCTGCGGTCCCCCTGTTGAACATAACGTTGCATCTATTACAGATCGTGTTAAAATTAGGTTCAGTGGGTTGGCGAGGATATTTCTTACTATTGCAAGAAAAACATTATCATCTTCAAAAAAGTAAAAAAAATAAAATAAAGATCTTTACTAAACAATTTGCATGCAGGGGGACTGCTTTACAGCCATGTAGGTATTGATCATCACCATGCGCTCCTTTGTGTCTTTTGTTTCTACAGGGTGGTTGCATTATCGCTCACCAGCTGCTTTAGAAAGGGAGACAGTAGCTATATCCTCCCAACTAGTGACACTTGACCCGGATGTCAGCCGTGTTGTCAGTAGGGGTAGGCCCTGCGAAGGTGCCAGCGCTGTATCGTGCCCACCTGCAGAGTCTCTGACCCTATTGGCCGATTTGGCTCGCAGTACCAGTAATGACAAGGTACTGGAACAACAGTCAGACCCAAAGGCTCTTGAGAAACAAGATGACCACCCAAGTTTGGTGATAAGTGACAACAGTGTCAAAGATGGCATCTCTCCTCATGATCCAGATGGTGAGCCAGAGTTTGTCCTTCCTGCTCTGCTGAAGCACCCTTCTGCTGCTAGGCTTAAACTCCCCCCTCAGTCTCCGTCACCCAAGGGGCTGGTGGTGGGGAGTGGGGAGCGGGTTGTGTTAGTCTCACAAGAGCATTCATACTCACTGCCGCCATCCTCTCTACTATTGGGTTTGTCAGGTTCAATCGTTCAAGTCCCCATTTCGGAGGGACTTCAGCAGCATCGCAAGGATATCTTTGCTGACGGAACTCAAACACTACAGGCCTTCCTGTATCAGCAGAAGGACCAGAACGGGAAGGAACCGGGATTGGCTCGGGAATCCCTGAGCAGAGGAATCAGGTGCAGGCAGAAGTTCCATCGCTTCCGGCGGTTCATTGAAAAAGATGGCTCAGTTCAAGTGACAAGGCTGTGGAAGGAAAACTATAACTTTAATTCAGACAGCAAGTTTACCAACGACCCTAAGGATAAAACAGTTATTAGAGCCCTACATGGGTATGTACTTACAATCACTAACTTAAATACTATTGTCTTCAGTTTGATTAGTTATGCATACAGTAGCTAGAAGAAAGGATAACTGAAGAGTTTGCTAGAGACCAAAAGCTGATACTATATTACTCACAGTGGTCGACTAATTGTTTGACTGGAAATGCAAATTAAAACTCTGATTTTTCTCTGTCCTTTCCCTTCATCCCTCTGCACTCCCTCTCTGTACAGCCCATGGGATTTTGACATTAAGGACACAAAGGAACAGGTTCAGCTCATCATCCACATGTGGATAGGTCTTTTCTACAGCAGGTCCACTGCGAGGTTCTGCCAGGCAGACTCAAGTCTAACATGTTTGGAAAAAAAGGATTCTATAGAAGTGGCTCATGGAATGGTACCAGCCCAGGTTCCACCTGGGACCAAGACAAGTTCCCCTGCTTATATAGCCCTCTCCAGGATACCAGAACCTGACGTTTTGGACCTTAGTAAAATGGGTCAAAAAAAAGCACAACCATTAAGCCTGGAAGCTGAGGTATTGGACCTTTCAATGAAAACAACCTCAACTGTGCTAGACTCTCTAGACACAGAGTCTAAGCGGAGAATAGATTTGAAAAATCATCCATCATACCTACCAGCAACTGGCCTGCACAAGGAAACCATCTCTTGTCCAAAACAAAGTACAAGTGTTGAGTTAAAGGTTGGAAAACAAATATATGATATATTTAAACCACACATGTTTTCCAATAAATCTTTTGTAGACTTTTTTTTGTTTGTTGTTGCAATGATCCATTGTTTATCTTGGTGTTCTCTTTCTCTGCAGGTTTTTTACAGAGACCGTGTGGACAGCGTGATGTCAGAAAAATCAAGTGACCTGGGTGATGATGAAGACTATGAAACCAACAACCATGAGATTGACAGCAAGGGTACCCTCCAAAATGGTGTGTCCCCTTACGAAAGAACTTTGGAAAGTGATCGATCGTACATACTTTTGTGTGAACAGGCAGCAAGTGTGTACATTCATCAAGAGAAGCTCCTGGAGACTCAAACTGCTCAGGTTTTGGAGGGCAACAACAAAAAGCTCCTGGAGACTCAAACTGCTCAGGTTTTGGAGGGCAACAACAAAAAGCTCCTGGAGACTCAAACTGCTCAGGTTTTGGAGGGCAACAACAAAAAGCTCCTGGAGACTCAAACTGCTCAGGTTTTGGAGGGCAACAACAAAAAGCTCCTGGAGACTCAAACTGCTCAGGTTTTGGAAGGCAACAACAAAAAGCTCCTGGAGACTCAAACTGCTCAGGTTTTGGAGGGCAACAACAAAAAGCTCCTGGAGACTCAAACTGCTCAGGTTTTGGAGGGCAACAACAAAAAGCTCCTGGAGACTCAAACTGCTCAGGTTTTGGAGGGCAACAACAAAAAGCTCCTGGAGACTCAAACTGCTCAGGTTTTGGAGGGCAACAACAAAAAGCTCCTGGAGACTCAAACTGCTCAGGTTTTGGAAGGCAACAACAAAAAGCTCCTCCAAAATGAGGAGGAGATGACGGGTGATGGAGAACCAAACGCAGTGTGTCTTAAAACCATGGGCTCTAAGGATGTCAATAAGGAGCAACAACTTAAAGATAACGATTCAGTCAAAACAATGCCATGCACAGAAGTGCAGATGGATGGTGATGCTGCCAATATGGCTGACACAGTGGAGCGTAGTGCAAATGAAGCCAGAGACAGGGCTCACGCTGTCATCTGTGATGGCAGTGAGTCAAAAGAGGAGATGCACAAAGTAGATCACAACGTGAAGGATTCTGTTGAAGCGGCAAAACCAGAAGCAGTGCATGCTGGGAAAGATACCACAAACAAGGAAATCACTAAAGCACAAACTGCTGTGCATGTTGGGAAGGATTTCATTGATAACGATAAGGCACTCAAAGCAGTGCACAGTGAAAATGTTCCCAGAGATTATGGAAACACCAAAGACCAGGTGCAAACTGCAATGCAGGATGGGAATGATACTAGAGATGAGACCCTACCAGCGGTGATTTGTGGAGAAGATTCAGGAGATAAAACACCACCTGTGGTGTGTGATGGGAACACGTCTGTGGCTGAGACACTACCAGAGATATCACATACTGAAAATGATTCCCAAACAGAAACACTGGCAGTGTTGCATGGTGGAAATGATCTGAGAGATACGACACTACCTGTGAAATGTAATGGCAAGCTGTACATAGACGTAGAACCCACTGTAGTGCATGATATAAATGGTTCCACGGATGAGGAACTACCAATGGGGCAGGGTGGAGATGTTTCTGCTGGGACTAGCAGAGTACTGCCAGAGATGCGTGGTGAGATTAAATGTAAAGATGTACTGCCCACGCAAGTATTTCCAGAATGCGATGGGAACGTGCCTTTTGTAGGCGAGTTTGACACACTCATTCAGCCCAATAATGTTTTAGGAGTGGCTAAACATGAAATAAATGAGGCTGATGTACAAACTAAAGAACAGGAAAAAGAATTGATGCAAGGTCAGAGTAAATCTGATGATGTCACAACTCAAAGTTCCACAACATTCCCGCCAGGGTCCCAACATTCTCAAGACGAGACATTAGAAAGACTGACAGGTCAGGTAGAAATACCACTGATTCCCAGGGAAGACATCGCACACACAGATGAGCTACATTCAATAGGTGAGGTATCAGAGATGGCGCAAGGTCAGGTAGAAATTCCATTTATTGGAGTAGAAATACCATTTATTGGACTAGAGAAGAATAGCCAGGATATCAATCACACAGAGGTGCATGATACTCACCCAAGTCAGAAAGAGACACTGATCACAGTCTGTGATAGTGCTAATGTGTTATCAGGTGAAATGCTAGCAAAAATATTTTCAAAGGGAACAGAATCTGTCAGTCGATGCCCAACTGTGGATGAGGTGCTGTATGGTTACATCCCCATTCCTGACATCTGCAGTGCCTCCTTGGCCATCTGTGATGCCGATGGGGTCAGCAAACCCCTCAGCACTGGGGAAGGTTACGGCAGATGCCCAACTCCTACAGAAGACGAGCCACCTTTCGTTCCAGGATTTTCTTATGACCATCACACACCAAACACTGTTTTGTTGCCCAATGCAAAAGACACCAACAGTCCCAACCTCGATAGTGGTCTTGCGCTCATTGAAAATGAAAAGGATCATCATGAACCAAGTCTTAGTCTCTATAAAGCTAGGGCTGCTACTGGGTTGCACAATCTGCATAAATCCAGCAACAATAACAAACCAAATAATCTGGAAGCCATTGATAATCGGTTCTCTCAAGTATTGGCTGATCCTCGCAAGAACCCAATCGCCACTAGCACACCTCTCAACACCCCCTCATCTTCTTTAAAGGAAAGAAGTGATTACGATCCATATTCGAATACGCGACTTGCCGCTGTTGAACCAGACCTGCATGCTAATTCAAGTCGCCATTCGCTGCATAGTTTCTCTTACTCGTTTCCCAACACCCACTGTTCCTTAACAGAGAAAGCTGCCTTCTCTGTGCCATCAATCCACCCGGAAGTCCTGTCCAATGAAACAACATTAACTGGGAACTTTAGTGAAATTGCTTTAGAAAGAGAGACTTGCTTGCGTCCTGCCTTAAGTGAGCTCATCCTACAGTCCACCCATCTGAGTATTCCAGCGGGCAGTGGACCAACAGCAGCTTCTCAGAACCTTTCAGTGCACAGTTTTACTCAGCCCCAGCCAAACAGCCAGAAACCTGCCATGATTGTGAATGTCTCCAAGAGTGAGGACAGCAGAGGACAGTACAACTGGGAAGAAGGACAAACAGATATTGACCCTATGTCTTCAGATGTCCTAAAAAGCAAACAAACCGATACCCCTGTCCGCTCAAACACTAATGCTCACCCTTATAACACACAGTATGCCACAGAGATGAGACAGATTGCAGTTTTGCAAGATTATGAGGATGTTATGGCTGATGAGGATGTTATGGGTGATGATGAGGATGTTATGGCTGATGAGGATGTTATGGCCGATGATGAGGATGTTATGGGTGAAAACGAGGCACCTTCTGTAGATAAAGACAACATTGAATCCAGTTTAGAGACCAATTGGATATCAGATGACAAACATTTAAGAAGTAAATTCCGGTTAAATAAAACAAGACTTGACTTCATCAACTCTTTACGCCAGTCTCAGGAATGGGAGCAAAGGGGATTTGATGGGGTTTTGGACTTCAACAAGCAAGGCACTTCCTCGTCAGTCACCATCCAGTCTGAAGAATCAGACAAAATACTTTCCCATATGGAAGAGAACCAACAGGAGTGGTTAAAGTATTGTAGGGCTAAGAGGAGTGGCAGCCAGATGGATATGACCAAGGAAGAAGACTCCTCAGTGGCAAAGCCACGCTTAGTTACCGTTTTGGATCACAAAGGAAACAGAATCACCTATGAAAACTATCCCGTTTTAAAACCTACAGCAAGCATGCACACACGGACAGTTCCTGACTCGAACAGACAGGGCATGAGCAGTTTTCTGGAGTTCTCCAAGAGGTGGGATGATACACATAACGCTGAGGAATCTGATCTTACTCAGTCATCTATGGATCTGGAGACCCTCATCTTCTCAGAGAGAATGAACCAGATGCTAAAACGTAAGAGTAGTAGCAGCAACAGGTACATCCGATCGAGACACCGCAGGTCAAACGTAGAAGAAAGAGCTTCCACCAGTAGCCCGGCTGTGACAGCGCACTTTTCCAGTCTACAGGAGGATCAGGACGGCTCCGAGGAGCACTGGGAGGCGATACCATCACTTGCGGGACAAAAGATCAGAGTGGAGATGCCTGAAAGGATGGCTATGCCTGAAGAAACAGATGGAGAACCTCAGCATCTTAAGAAACTTTCCTGTACAAAGGGCAGTGAGATGACGCATGTAAAAGTTTCAGATCTGGTTGTGGATAGTTTCAGGGTGTACCATGCTATGATGACTGAGGTCTGTGCAGGCAAAAAATACCCATCCAGAACTGATAGACTCAAGAGAGAAGACGCAAAGAGAAACAGTTCGCCAAAGTCTCGAGCTCCAAGCAAAGACAAAGACTTCTGTGGGAAGATGAAGGAGGACATGTATGACAGCCTGCATGATAATCTGAACTCTGTTGTGAGACAGTCATGTAAGAACAAGTTCAGGTTCTACATACTGGTGACATCATCTGACCCATTCTTCAGAGAGACGAAGGTAAGATGAATGTAAAAAACGTTAGCCTATGCAGTGCAAACAGAACTGGGACTAGTCTATGAAAACCATTAGTACAATTAATGAAAGCCAAAATATTAATTATTCCGCCACGTTTAAAAACAAGCATTTTAATTTTGTAGGAGCTGTTAGAAGCAGAGGGCCACATTGCGGTAGAACAGTCTCAATTCTGCCTGGGAAAGGATAGTCCATTGTGCCCTCTACACATCATCTTAAGGAACGAAGATATCGCTGAACACATTTGTGAGGTAAGACTTTTATACCCATTGTAGACTTATAAAAAGTATCTCAAACTCCCGGAAAAGAATAACCAATCCAGGTTCGAAATCCAACCTTTTGAATCGGTATACTTTGTCATTACACGTCGTCATTTTGAGATTTCTGTTCTACCCTCAGGTCCCTCACTTGCTTGAGTTAAAGAAGTCTCAGAATGTGTTGTTTGCTGGTATTGACCGTCCTGATGACATCGTGAACCTGACCCACCAAGAACTCTTCAGCAAAGGCGGTTTCGTGGTGTTTGAGGGAGCAGCTCTGCACACACTCAGTCTCAGTATGGACGCTTCTCTATTTGCAAGAGAACATATAAAAAGTGTATTTTCTACATGTTATTTTGTTTTCACAGGCAACTAGGATGTCCCTAGCCTGGTCCCAGATCAGTTTGTGTCATCGTGCCAACTCTTATGGCTGATGTTTGGCAAGAAACAGAACTGGGACCAGGCTATGTCCCCTCCCAACATTGCATGGAATGTGCGAGTCGCTGAGTAACTCTCGCTCTCTCTCAGGCAACATGAAGAAAATGTCTGGTTTCCTGGAGGGATTGAGTAAAAAAGGGAAGTGGAAATGGCTCTTGCACTACAGAGATAGCCGGAAGCTGAAAGAGAATGCACGGTAAGCTTATTCTTGCGCTTGTAAGAACCTTGGTGGCTACTTTGGATGTGTGGTGACGACTAGGGCTGTTAGGGCGGTGACCATATTACTCCCACACTGGCAGTCACCAGTCATGACCACAGTCAAATTCCACTTGACTGTTTAGTCACGGTGACTAGGCTTCCAGCTCTGATGCTGCCGATGGTCATTAGTAGCCTACCAAACGTGCTAACTGCCTGGTACTCAGCACTAATCACTCTGTCCCTCTAATCACTCTGACATCAATGCAAATGTAAACAAAAATCTAATCAAACACTTCATGAGTGCCCATGAGCTCATGTTGTGCAACAATTCTATAGGCTATGCAATTGCGTGAGAAAACAGTTTAGAAGACCTTTTCAAAAGAGGATCCCATCAGCTTCCTATAGGCTTGGCATACTATATTTCTCAACTTTCCTAATATTAAGCACATTGCTTCTCTTTACAAACAGGAGTATAACCTACCTGGCTGGCATGAAAATGAACCAGGGGAAAAGCGTCCTCCATTCGCTATAGATAGCATAGATTACGTATTTTCCCCTCCCCCGAGACAGGTGCATGTTAATGGTCCATTCTAAATCCAAACAAATCTCACGCATATTATTTAGTACATGTAAAGACCAGATTAAATCAAGAATAGTCTGATGGGTGACAATATTAGCCTATCACTTGTGAATGATATACTATCACTTGTGAATGATGCCCAGCTTGTGTGTAGTAAGGCAAGAAACAGCACATGCCTTTTTTTTGGCGACTTTTTCAAATCATAGTAGCACACCTCATGTAGCCTAGCCCATGGGCCTATATGTTTTAATAAGGTTAGTATCACACCTCATGTAGCCCATGGGCCTATATGTTTTAATAAGGTTAGTATCACACCTCATGTAGCCCATGGGCCTATATGTTTTAATAAGGTTAGTATCACACCTCATGTAGCCTAGCCCATAGGCCTATATGTTTTAATAAGGTTAGTATCACACCTCATGTAGCCTAGCCCATGGGCCTATAAGGTTAGTATCACACCCCATGTAGCCCATGGGCCTATATGTTTTGATAAGGTTAGTATCACACCTCATGTAGCCTAGCCCATAGTCCTATAAGGTTAGTATCACACCTCATGTAGCCCATGGGCCTATATGTTTTGATAAGGTTAGTATCACACCTCATGTAGCCTAGCCCATAGTCCTATATGTTTTAATAAGGTTAGTATCACACCTCATGTAGCCTAGCCCATAGTCCTATATGTTTTAATAAGGTTAGTATCACACCTCATGTAGCCTAGCCCATAGTCCTATAAGGTTAGTATCACACCTCATGTAGCCCATGGGCCTATATGTTTTGATAAGGTTAGTATCACACCTCATGTAGCCTAGCCCATAGTCCTATATGTTTTAATAAGGTTAGTATCACACCTCATGTAGCCTAGCCCATAGTCCTATAAGGTTAGTATCACACCTCATGTAGCCCATGGGCCTATATGTTTTGATAAGTTTAGTATCACACCTCATGTAGCCTAACCCATGGGCCTATAAGGTTAGTATCACACCCCATGTAGCCCATGGGCCTATATGTTTTGATAAGGTTAGTATCACACCTCATGTAGCCTAGCCCATAGTCCTATAAGGTTAGTATCACACCTCATGTAGCCCATGGGCCTATATGTTTTGATAAGGTTAGTATCACACCTCATGTAGCCTAGCCCATAGTCCTATATGTTTTAATAAGGTTAGTATCACACCTCATGTAGCCTAGCCCATAGTCCTATATGTTTTAATAAGGTTAGTATCACACCTCATGTAGCCTAGCCCATAGTCCTATATGTTTTAATAAGGTTAGTATCACACCTCATGTAGCCCATGGGCCTATATGTTTTGATAAGGTTAGTATCACACCTCATGTAGCCTAGCCCATAGTCCTATAAGGTTAGTATCACACCTCATGTAGCCCATGGGCCTATATGTTTTGATAAGGTTAGTATCACACCTCATGTAGCCTAGCCCATAGTCCTATATGTTTTAATAAGGTTAGTATCACACCTCATGTAGCCTAGCCCATAGTCCTATATGTTTTAATAAGGTTAGTATCACACCTCATGTAGCCTAGCCCATAGGCCTATATGTTTTGATTAGGTTAGTATCACACCTCATGTAGCCTAGCCCATAGTCCTATATGTTTTAATAAGGTTAGTATCACACCTCATGTAGCCTAGCCCATAGTCCTATATGTTTTAATAAGGTTAGTATCACACCTCATGTAGTCTAGTCCATAGTCCTATAAGGTTAGTATCACACCTCATGTAGCCTAGCCCATAGGCCTATATGTTTTAATAAGGTTAGTATCACACCTCATGTAGCCTAGCCCATGGGCCTATATGTTTTAATAAGGCTAGTATCACACCTCATGTAGCCTAGCCCATAGTCCTATATGTTTTAATAAGGTTAGTATCACACCTCATGTAGTCTAGTCCATAGTCCTATAAGGTTAGTATCACACCTCATGTAGTCTAGTCCATAGTCCTATAAGGTTAGTATCACACCTCATGTAGCCTAGCCCATAGTCCTATATGTTTTAATAAGGTTAGTATCACACCTCATGTAGTCTAGTCCATAGTCCTATAAGGTTAGTATCACACCTCATGTAGCCTAGCCCATAGGCCTATATGTTTTAATAAGGTTAGTATCACACCTCATGTAGCCTAGCCCATGGGCCTATATGTTTTAATAAGGCTAGTATCACACCTCATGTAGCCTAGCCCATGGGCCTATATGTTTTAATAAGGTTAGTATCACAACTAAAGTGGCCAAATAACTACTTAAAATTAAGCACATTAATCCGCTTTGTAACCAGTGGCATAAGGCGGTGTGTGATTTTCAAGTCTGGGGAAGATCATTTTCACCATAAAAATGCTCCTTTATAATAAAGCATTACATGTATAATTGCATGCATTTTAGAGAATGGTGTTTTCCCGCTAATTGATTGCATTTTGGAACATTCGCGCTTATAGCCTACTGCCATGTGCGTATCGCTGCGCTTATAAAGGTGAAGAAATATCCTAATAGTTTATCAACATTTAAAAAATAAATAAATTCTGATCTGTTGTTTCAGCCTCATTGCTTTTGAAAGTTTTTTTGATGCAGGTAGTTGTATTAATTTGGTATTTAATCGCAACCCACAACTGTCCCAGACGATGTTTGGAATATTTCTCTCTCGGACCAATAGAATAGGTCAACTTTATAACTATGGGGGGTTGTGGAGCGGCAGATAGCCGAGTGGTGTTGAACTTGTAACCGAAAGGTTGCGAGATCGAATCCCTGAGCTCACAAGGTAAAAATCTGTTGTTCTGCCCCCTGAACAAGGCAGTTAACCCACTGTTCCCCGGTAGACTGTCATTGACAATAAGAATGTGTTATTAACTGACTTGCCTAGTTAAATAAAAAGGTAAAATGAAAAAAATTGTAGATTGACATAGGCTAGTACTTTTGCTCTTCGTTAGGCCTACTCATCTTGTTGGCTGACGAAAAGTAAACGTGGACAGTTCTAGCACCTTCAATATGCACCTCGGAATTTGCTAAGATTGATTAGCGCAGTTGCGTCCTCGATGTGTCTTGTCTTCACTTGTAGCCTACTTCAGAGCTGAGATAGATGCCTGTAAGAAGCACCTGATCACGTTACGGGCATTGGCTAATAAGAATTGAGATATCTGACAACCATGTGAGTGAGACGTCCGTCGGAACATGCAGCCGGGAGAAGGGAATTATAATTACTATATTCAGCCCAAGGGCACAACAGCCACAAAATGCATGTTTTTATTTCAATTTTATTAGGGGGCATTACGGCCACACTAGAGGGATGCCGCCGGGAAATTCGAGGCACTATCAAGTGCTTGTCAAATTGTGAATGAGAGACTGATGAAGTGTTAACAGCCTGCTCAAAAAACAAAGAGCTCATGTCTTTCATGCAAGTCGCATCATGCAGCCTTAGAATGTATTAAAAATCAAAACATATAGCCCAACGTTTGACAACGTATCACAACTAAAGTTGAATATATACAGTTGAAGTCGGAGGTTTACATACACTTCGGTTGGAGTCATTAAAACTCGTTTTTCAACCACTTCACAAATGTATTGTTATCGAACTATAGTTTTGGCAAGTCAGTTAGGACATCTACTCTGTGCATGACACAAGTCATTTTCCAACCATTGTTTACAGACAGATTATAATCACAATTCCAGTGGGTCAGAAGTTTACATACACTAAGTTGACTGTGCCTTTAAACAGCTTGGAAAATTCCAGAAAATTATGTCATGGCTTACGAAGCTTCTGATAGACTAATTGACATCATTTGAGTCTTTGGGTCTGTGGATGTATTTCAAGGCCTACCTTCAAACTCAGTGCCTCTTTGCTTGACAGCATGGGAAAATCAAAAGAAATCAGCCAAGACCTCAGAAAAAAATTGTAGATCTCCACAAGTCTGGTTCATCCTGAGGAGCAATTTCCAAACGCCTGAAGGTACCACGTTCATCTGTACATACCGCTCAGGAAGGAGACGCGTTCTGTCTCCTAGAGATCAACGTACTTTGGTGTGAAAAGTGCAAATCAATCCCAGAACAACAGCAAAGGACCTTGTGAAGATGCTGGAGAAAAAAGGTACAAAAGTATCTATATCCACAGTAAAACGAGTCCTATATCGACATAACCTGAAAGGCCTCTCAGCAAGGAAGAAGCCACTGCTCCACAACCACCATAAAAAAAGCCAGACTACGGTTTGCAACTGCATATGGGGACAAAGATTGTACTTTTTGGAGAAATGTCCTCTTGTCTGATGTAACAAAAATATAACTGTTTGGCCATAATGACCATTGTTATGTTTGGAGGAAAAAGGGAGATGCTTGCAAGCCAAAGAACACCATCCCAACCGTGAAGCACCGGGGTGGCAGAATCATGTTGTGGGGGTGCTTTGCTGCAGGAGGGACTGGTGCACTTCACAAAATAGATGGCATCATGAGCAGGAACATTATGTGGATAAATTGAAGCATCATCTCAAGACATCAGTCAGGAAGTTAAAGCTTGGTCACAAATTGGTCTTCCAAATGGACAATGACCCCAAGCATACTTCTAAAGTTGTGGCAAAATGGCTTAAGAACAACAAAGGTTTTGAGTGGCCATCACAAAGCCCTGACCTCAATCCTATAGAAAATGTGTGGGCAGAACTGAAAAAGTGTGTGAGAGCAAGGAGGCCCTCAAACCTGACTCAGTTACCAGCTCTATCAGGAGGAATGGGCCAAAATTCACCCAACTTATTGTGGGAAGCTTGTGGAAGGCTACCCGAAACGTTTGACCCAAGTTAAACAATTTAAAGGCAATGCTGCCAAATACTAATTGAGTATATGTAAACTTCTGACCCACTGGGAATGTGATGAAAGAAATAAAAGCTGAAATAAATAATTCTCTCCACTATTATTCTGACATTTCACATTCTTAAAATAAAGTGGTGATCCTAACTGACCTAAGACAGGGAATTCTTACTAGGATTAAATGTCAGGAATTGTGAAAAACTGAGATTAAATGTATTTGGCGACGGTGTTTGTAAACTTCCGACATCAACTGTAACACTAATTGAAGCGTGTAGGAGGATGTGTTTCTTTGTTAAACTGCTCAACACAGAATAGCCGCATGTGTGCGCTCCCATAAGGACAATAGAGTATGCTATTCTGTTCTTCTGAAATAGATTTAATTTTCTTCATATCATGTTTCTTTAGACCTGTCACAAATAAATCATGGATTTATTGTGATGGTGTCGGCTATATTAAATTGATTTAATAGACTTTTAAAAAATGTAGATGTTCCAAAGGTCTTCATCAGTGTGGAAGCCAGGAAATGCTAAAAATGTGTTTGTTAATTAACGGTCAATTACCTTGAGACCGGCAGTTATTTGCTTAACAATCACGGCTGACAAAATGTAATGACCGCCACAGCTCTAGTGATGAGTTGATATTTTAGAGAATTAATTCTGTAAATGCCACAGATGTCAGCTCAAGCAGAAATCCCCTTTAAAAGTTGATTGCAGTGCACTCGTCATCAAAGACACTGCGTTTCATTTAATGTCGGCCAAAGTACATTTTAATATTTTTTAAAGGTACTTATCATCCCGTAAAAGATCCTTACTAACCACCAGAATTGTTCATTACACTTTTTATTATTCTGTTTGCAAAAGTGTATTGTTTTACTGTAGTGTGTTGTGATTTTAAATGCACTTTTAAAAAATTAAGTTAGATTTGATTTGATACATGTCTAGGGCAGGTAGTCAAAGACACTGCATTTGATTTGAATCTTGGACAAAGTACATTTTATATTTCATGGTAACTAATGATCCCGTAAAATCCTAACTGTTCTTACCTCCCTCTACAGGTCTAGTGCGGAAGCACAGGGCAAAAAAATATTCATGGACATCTGCCAGGAGGCTGGAATGGTGGAGGTCTTACCCTACCATGAATGTGACGTCATTTCAAGGGAACGACCCAACTACCTCCACTGTCTAGTTCGCCTACAGGTCCAGAATGTATCGGCTCGTTTACCTGTATTTATAACTGGTGAGATATCAGAATTTCCTGTACAGAATTCGTTAAGATTACGTGTGTAGCTAATAAATATACTGAACAAAAAATATAAAATGCAATTTCTAAGATTTTACTG
The DNA here is from genome assembly GCF_057628025.1 of Oncorhynchus mykiss. Classification (NCBI taxonomy): domain Eukaryota; kingdom Metazoa; phylum Chordata; class Actinopteri; order Salmoniformes; family Salmonidae; genus Oncorhynchus; species Oncorhynchus mykiss. The sequence continues at coordinate 94,658,944 of NC_143023.1, forward strand.
AGTCAGTTGAAATACATTCATTAGGCTAGATATCACAACTGGGAATACAGATTTGCATCTGTTGGTCACAGATACCTTAATTTTTATTTTTTAAAGAAGTAGGGGCGTGGATAAAAAAAACAGTCAATATCTGGTGTGACCACCATTTGCCTCATGCAGTGTGTGGCCTGTGGAATGTTGTCCCACTCCTCTTCAATGGCTGTGGGAAGTTGCTGTATATTGGCGAGACTTGAAACACGCTGTCGTACACGTTGACCCCAGAGCACCCCAAACATGCTTAATGAAAATGGGTGACATGTCTGGTGAGTAGGCAGGCCATGGAAGAACTGAGACATTTTCAGCTTCCAAGAATTGTGTACAGATCCTTGCGACATGAGGCAGTGCATTATCATGCTGAAACATGAGGTGATGTTGGCCTCAGGATCTTGTCACGGTATCTCTGTATTCAAATTTCCATTGATAAAATGCAGTTGTGTTCTTTGTCCATAGCTTATGCCTGCCCATACCATAACTGGGGCATTCTGCAAACAGCTTGCCCACACAACGCCATACACGTGGTCTGCAGTAGTGAGGCAGGTTGGACGTACTGCCAAATTCATTATAAACAAGGTTGAGGTGGCTTATGGTAGAGAAATTAACATTCAATTATCTGGCAGCACCTCTGTTGGACAATCCTGCAGTCAGCATGTCAATTACACACTCCCTCAACTTGAGACATCTGTGGCATTGTGTTGTATGACAAAGCTGCACATTTTAGAGTGGCCTTTTATTGTCCCCAGGACAAGGTGCACCTGTGTAATGATCATGCTGTTTATTCTTGATATACCACACCTGTTAGGTAGATGGATTATCTTGACAAAGGAGAAATGCTCACTAACAGGGATGTAATTATTATTATTTTTTACCAAATTTGAGAGAAATAAGCTTTTTGTTCATATAGGACATTTCTGGGATCTTTTATTTCAGCTCATGAATCATGGAACCAACACTTTGCATGTTGCATTTATATTTTTGTTCAATGTACATGAGGATTCTTAGTTGCAAGAATGCTGGTTTCTGACATAATTCTTTATTTATTTTGCAGACACAACGGCAGACAAAGCGTTTGCAAAACATGGGATCTTCACAATGAATATAAACTCTTTCCTGCTGATTTCTCAGAGTGACACATGCACTATTTCTTAAGCTGATGAGGAAGCTGTCCACAGAAGTCCTCAGTACATCAAAATGCAATGACATTCTATTTATAAAGCCCTTTTTTTTAAGTTGTCACAAAGTTGTCAAAGTGATTTAAATTAACCCAACCAAGAGGCCAATGAGCAGCGGCAAAGAAATACTCTAAGGAAACCTTCAAACCTCGAGAGGAACCACTCAGAAGGGGGAGGCCCCTTTTAAGAAATAAACATTTCTATTCCAAAATCAACTTTTTGGGGAATTCTTGGGAGTTCTCTCAGAAGTTTAATACATACTGACGATCTAACCCAGATCTAAACCATAATACAAAAAAAAAATAAGTAAAATTTAAAAAATAAATAAAAATGGTTTATATCAAGGCTAAGAACATTTCCGTAGATCAACGTTTTGGTTCCTTTGTGTAAATTGCCTTTAATTTCATGTAGATATATTTATTCGTAATATTATTATTTTTTATAAACAGGTAGATTGTGTATAGATTAACATCTGCTTCGGCGTTATATTTCTTCAATTGTGTATTTATATGTATGTTTGTAAAGACATTTATTGTACTTTTGCGATATAAAGAAATTGAAGTAGTGTTCCTCATCTGTTCTTTTCAACCACATGCAACAAAAAATGAAAAGTGACCATGGCTCTTCTCTCTATCCCAGGTAAAATACATCTTTATTTCACTTTAAACAACAGAATATTATGTAAAAAATACAATTTATATCACATTTATATTGTCTATGTATAAACCCGAATAAAACCAATTATTTGGCGACATTCACATTTGTCAGAAAGTGAAGAAACCTTCATGATGTCACGCGATGTGATAATTGCATGTTTTTTTAACTAACTGTCAAGCAAATTAGCCTACAAAACGCAGCCATCACAAATTAGTAAAACATATTTCATTCTTCTTTTTTCTACAAAATGTATTTCCATTGTTTTAAAGGGTCATAGATACAGATTCCAACAATACATTTGGATTATAAACCAGTTGGTTAAGATTTGGGAGTCGTCTGGACGTGTTGGTTATACTATCACTGATCACCAGCGTCTCCAAAGATGTCGTTCTTCGTGCGCTCCATCTCTGCAAAGTCAAACTCCGTGCCCATCGCGCGCTCGTAAATGTCCTTGATGTCGTCACAGGTGGTCTCAAAGTGGGTCGTTGCGTCATACGTGCGTGAAATAAATATCTGCATAGATATCCCAGAAGCATAGAAGGGAAAAATACATTTTGACCATGTATTTAAGAAGAAAATGTCATAAATAAAACGAAGGCCAACATGAGGATTAGGACTAGTTCACTCACCTGGCTGTCTTTTCCCATGTCAGTTGGTGCATATTGATCACTGACGCTCACAAACCTGTGAGGAGAGAAGGTTTGAACAGGGTCAGAAAACATCAACGAATGGAGGATATGCTACCAGGCCAGTGCAGTACATCTCAGTAGTGTGAAAACAGTATTTACAGCATTGTGCTCCAGTGATGAGCCCCTGTGCTAGTAGTAAAAAACAGTTCGTACCATGGCATTGTTGAATACTTAGAAACTTGATCTCCACTATAAAAAACATAGACATTATCTCACATTTCTTTTAGACTAGCTGTTGTCCACTATAAAAAACATCTAGACACTATCTCACATTTATTTTAGACCAACAGTCTTCAACAGCAGAGATTTGTATAAACGTTGCTGTCTGTCTCTCCAACATTTGCAACATTGTTTCAATATTCAAATTTGATCTCCAGCTGTCCCAGAGTAATGAACATGTTGGGAGTCAAACGAGACAGACAGTCAGGCAGCGTTTTTCAGCCAGTCAAATCATGGATCAGCTGGCCTTATTTTTATGCATATATACAGTATATCACAACAGTGAGTACACCCCTCACATTTTTGTAAATATTTGAGTATATCTTTTCATGTGACAACACTGAAGAAATGACACTTTGCTACAATGTAAAGTAGTGAGTGTACAGCTTGTATAACAGAGTCCCGCAATAAGAGAACACTAATGTTCTCTGGGTGTCACTGAGTAGACTGATACCCTAAGTCATTGATCCACAATCCATAGGTAAGGCTGTGCAGTGAGATAAGTTTGCCCCCAATGCAATTCTAAAGTATAATACAGTCAGTATGATTTCAACAGAATTTTGTAAAATTAACAAATTGTCTTTTGTTAATTTTATATAAACATTCCATCCTCATTTAGCATGATCTATTTAATTATGGCATAATTCTGTTAATTTTATATAAACATTCCATCCTCATTTAGCATGATCTATTTAATTATGGCATAATTCTACTATTTATTTGCATCACTGTCAATGACATACTTTTATTTTGAAGGCTAACCACAAAGTCCACTATTGTGGCTAGCTTCACATAAATGGAGCCGCCCACCATTAATCAACAAAGAACTGTCTTGTAAATTAGGGTTATTTTAGATGATGACAGCTAGCTATATAGTTAGCTAGCTAACTATATTGCTACTGAAACAGATGTCGTTTTCTATGTTTTTGGGGGAAGAATATTGTTTGCATCCATGAGCTAGCTACTTTTTTTTTTTTATGACCAGCACTGTATGTGCGCGAGATAACTTTACTAGCATCATAGCATACTGTACGTATCGAAGAATCTTTGTGACATATGAAATACAAGTGATAGTGTAATCAATGTGTAATAACTACGTTAAAAAAATAATAAATGCGTTAAATTATAATGTGACGTGCAGTTATATTCAGGTCCTGATTGGCCAACAATCTTATTTGACACGTCAATTTGTGTTATTTGACGTGTATCTTTTTTGACAAGACCCAAACGGTGTTCCATAGGCTGTGTCCATAGATGCAGAACAAAAAAACTGAACGACTGGGTCACGTCTCTAGCAACCGAACCGATAGAACGAACGATCAGCCGGCTTGGGTAGCAACCCTAGATTTGTGTCTGGACAATATCTTGTGGAATTCATCACAATAACGTATTTTGTGAAAATAAAGTATTAGTTAAAAGTTGACACCTACTCATTGCAGGGTTTTTCTTTATTTTTACGATTTTCTACATTGTAGAATAATAGTGAAGACAATACCAAGTGTGTGCAAAGTTGTCATCAAGGCGAAGTTTGGCTACTTTGAAGAATCTAAAATATATTTTGATTTGTTTAACACTTTTTTGGTTACTACATGATTCCATATGTGTTACTTCATAGTTTTGATGTCTCCACTATTATTCTATAATGTAGAAAATAATATAAATAAAGAACAACCCTTGAATGAGTAGGTGTGTCCAAACTTTTGACTGGTGCTGTATGTAAAATCATTATTTGAATATGTTTGTCACTTTTACCATGTCCTCGACGCCAGTGTTTGGAGGATATATATAAATCCTCGGGCATTATCACTTAAATAACGCACGGTACATACAATTCAATAGTTCATTTTTACATGTTTTGTTTGAGCTACTTTTGGAAGCAAAAGTGGAATTGAAAAGATTGTTATTGTTGAATTCTACTTTCATAATAGCAAGCTAGGACTGATGGTTTGGTTAGCTAAACTAGTAAGGCCGTTTTAGTTACCTTTTAGGTAACTACTGTAGCTATATAGTAAACTTGCTAGCTAGCTACTTCACATTTATATGCGTTCTACGGAAATCAATGCAACTCTGGAAGGTCAGTTCCACTCCACTAGCGCGTCGTGGAACACACTTTTCCTTACACTGCATAGCCAGCCCCCTGTTGACTATCCCTTACATAACAGTATAATAGTTACAGTAGTAAACCAAAAATCTAATTGTATTTGTCACATGCTCCGTAAACAACAGGTAGCTAGCTAGGTTTCTATCAAATTCGTGACAGATTTTCAGGAGTTAAATTTGCTTCCACATCTAGTATCTTGTGGGGGACAAACATTAACCGAACGTGGAAATCGTTCAGGAAACCTCCATGACTGTGGAATACAATTGTTCTAATGGGCAACAGAAAAACACGTGCCAAACGGCGTGTTCAGTGGCTCTACATTTTCATTTACCGAAAAAAAATATATGTAAAGTTCAATGTGTTTCCATCACATGTTCAACTCTCAACTTAATCACAAATAGAAACTGTACCTACAGTACTATATAGTCTTAGCACGCGCGCTCTAGCCAACAGCGCGCAGATACAGTGCAGGTAGGCTGTATGGGTAGACTAGACTGCATGATGACATTATGGATGAGCGAGAATATGTTTATTTGTCAAAAGTCAAGCATCGACCATCAGGTCACCAGAATAAGACCTTCAATAATTCTTGGAAATAATAATCACTTTCACCCCCCTGCGAAGATCTTAATTTATGTCATCTGTACACCTAATAAACTACATGGTTTCCCGAGTTGTAATGGGAATATCAAAAACTCAATTATCGCGTGAAGTATACTTCGATATGATGGTTATTATAGCACATAAAGCCATTTCCAACTGCCATTTCTCGCTAATTAATTATAACGACACAAAACGTTTCCACCATGTCGAATTTATTTTTACCTTTATTTAACCAGGCAAGTCAGTTAAGAACAAATTCTTATTTTCAATGACGGCCTGGGAACAGTGGGTTAACTGCCTGTTCAGGGGCAGAACGACAGATTTGTACCTTGTCAGCTCGGGGGTTTGAACTTGCAACCTTCCGGTTACTAGTCCAACGCTCTAACCACTAGGCCCCCCTGCCCCCCCAATGAATAAATGACCTGTCGGTATTTATACAAAATTGTACTGAAACTTCCTGTTTCCATCACAACTGTCGTTTCCATCACAACTGTCGTGGTTTTTAGACTTGACTCGCATTAAAAACTGTGGATGGAAACGTGGTGACTGGAATGCTTACCTACTTACGGGCCCTAGATAGATCAATACACACAGTGTACAAAACATTAGGAACACCTGCACTTTCCATGAACTATCCAGATGAAACATTTGATCACTTATTGATGTAAATTTGTTAAATCCACTTCAAATCAGTGTAGATGAAGGGGAGGAGACCTGTTAAATAAGGATGTTTAAGCCTGCAGACAATTGACTGTGTGTGCCATTAAGAGGGTTAATGGGTGAGACAAAATATTTAAAAGTGCCTTCAGAAAGTATTCACACCCCTTGACTTTTTCTACATCTTGTTGTGTTTACAGGCCGAATTTACAATATATTAAAATGTAGATATGTTTTTGCCACTAGCCTGTCTACCCATTGTGTCAAAGTGGAATTATGTTTTTTAAAATTTGAACACATTTTTAAAAAAAATGAAAAGCTGAAATGTATTGAGTGAATAATTATTCAAACCCTTTTAATGGCAAGCTTAAATAAATTCAGTAGTAAAAATTTGCTTAAACAAGTCACATTATAAATTGCATGCATTTTTGTGAATGACTACCTAATCTCTGTACCCCACACATAATTGTAAAATCCCTCAGTCAAGCAGTGAATTTCAAACACAGATTAAACCACAAAGACCAGGGAGATTTTCCATTGCCTCGCAAAGGGCACCTAATTGCTAAATGGATAAAAAAAAAAAAAATGTATGTGTATCAATACAGGCATCCTTCCTAACTCAGTTGCTGGGGGGGGGGCTCAGGGATTTCACCATGAGGCCAATGGTGACTTTAAAACAGTTGAGGTTTAATGGCTGTGATTGGAGAAATCTGAGGATGGATCAACAGGGTAGTTACTCCACAATAGTAACCTAAATTACAGAGTGAAAAGGAAGTCTGTACAGGATAAAACTATTACAAAACATGCATCCTGTTTGCAACAAGGCACTAAAGTAATACTGCAAAAAAATATGGAAAAAAATGTGGCAAAGCAGTTAACACTTTGTATTCAGGACAAAAAGTTGTGTTTGGGGCAAATCCAAGACAACACTTTACTGAGTATCACTCTCCATATTTTCAAGCATAGTGGTTGATGAATCATGTTATGGATATGCTTGTAATCATTAAGAATTAGGGAGTTTGTCACGTCCTGACCTTAGTTTATTTTTTATGTCTCTATTTGGGTTTGGTCAGGGCGTGAGTTGGGGTGGGCATTCTGTTTTGTTCTGTGTGTTGTATTTCTATGTTTTGGGCCTGGTATGGTCCCCAATTAGAGGCAGCTGTCAATCGTGGTCTCTGATTGAGAACCATACTTAGGCAGCCTGTTCCCACCTGTGTTTGTGGGTAGTTGTTTTCTGTTTTTGTACCAGACAAAACTGCTTCGTTCATTCTCTTTTGTTGTTTTTTCATTCAGTGTTCAATTCATAAATAAAGATGAACACGTACTACCACACTGCACCTTGGTCCTCACCTTCTTCAACCCACAACAGCCGTTACAGTTTCAGGATATAGCAAGTAAACAGAATGGGAGCTAAGCACTTGCAAAATCTGGTTCAGTATGCTTTCCACCAGATACTGGGAGATAAATTCAACTAATTTGAAAGAGCTTGAAGAATTTTGAAAAATAAAATAAATAAATGGCAACTTTTTCACAATCGAGGTGTGGAAAGCTTTTAATAAGAGACTTACCCAGAAAGGCTCACAGCTGTAATCGCTGCCAAAAGTTATTCTACAAAGTACTGACTCAGGGGTATGAATACTTAAGTAAATTAGATATCGAATATTTCATGTTCAATAAATTTGCAAACATTTCTAAAAGCATGTTTTCACTTTATCATCATGGGGTATTGTGTCTAGATAGGTCAACAACAAAAAAATCCATTAAGAATTCAGGTTGTAACAACAAGATGTGGAATAAGTCAAGGGGAATTAATCCTTTCAGTATGTGTGTGTTGGTGTGTGAGTGTAAGTATGTGCGAGTGTGTGGGTTGAGTCCAGTATGTGTGCTTAGAGTCAGTGCAAGAGTTAGTAAAAAAAATGAAATGTCCGGTTAGACATTTGATTAGCTATTTAGCTGTCTTATTAAGCAGTTGTTTCCAGACTTGGTGCACTTGGTGCTACCACTTGCCGTGCGGTAGCAGAGATTACGGTCTATGGCTTGGGTGACTGGAGTCTGGGGGCGTTCCTCTGACACCGCCTGGTATTAAAGTCCTGAATGGCAGGGAGCTGACCTCAATCCTGTAGAAAATTTGTGGGCAGAACCCTAACTGTGTGCGAGCAAGGAGGCCTACAAACCTGATTCAGTTACACCAGCCATGTCAGGAGGAATGGGCCAAAATTCACCCAACTTAATGTGGGAAGCTTGTGGAAGGCAACCCAAAACGTTTGACCCAAGTTAAACCATTTAAAGGAAATGTTACCAAATACTAATTGAGTTTGTATGTAAACTTCTGACCCACTGGGAATGTGATGAGATAATTATTTATCTCAGCTTTTATTTCTTTCAACTATTATTTTGACATTTCACATTCTTAAAATAAAGTGGTGATCCTAACTGGCCTAAAACAATGATTTTTTTACTAGGATTAAATGTCAGGAATTGTGAAAAACTGAGTTTAAATGTATTTGGCTAAGGTGTATGTAAACTTCCGACTTCAACTGTACACATCTTTACTATGAGTGTTACAGGGCGATAGTCATTTAGGTAGGTTACCTTGGCGTTCTTGGACAAATGGACTATGGTGGTCTACTCAAAACAAGTTGGTGTTACAGACCGGGTCAGGGATAGGTTGAAAATGTCAGTGAAGACCCTTTACTAACTAGACACTAGTGTAACAGTACAGTAGTATAACAGTGTATCTTATAGTAGAGTACAGTATACTAACATAGAATCAAAAGCCTTACTTCTGTTCAATGGGCTCCAGGAGATCCAGGGCTGGCTTGAGTTCCTTCTCTGGGTCGTTAGTCTCCACTACGCTGCTGGCGATGGCAATGTACTTGCCCTGCGCTGCCACGTTGTGGGCCGAGGAGATCATACACACGTAGATGTCTGCGACAAAACAAAAAAAACACACAAGAGACCAGTGAGACCAGACCAGTGACAAACACCCTCAACTAAGCTCCACCGCTTTGTGTTCAGTAGGGTGTAAAAAAGTAGCAAAATGTTTTGAAAACAGAAAAAAAAAGCACAAAAACCCATCTGCGTTTCTTCCAGGTAGACCATCCCTGTTTCTGTTTTCTTCCGAATGAACACAGACGATGCCATTAAAAAAAAAAGTCACAACAGTGGCAACTTAATTTCACACACACAAGAATTGATGAAATGCTCATGTACTGCTTATGAATGTGGGTATGTATGGGTTATAAATGTGTTACGAAGTCCTTATGTAGGCTAGGTACCCTAGTATCCAGGGGTCTCACCATGTTTCCTGTTGACCTGGATCTGAGGGATGATGATCTGGCAGGAGTTGACGTCGCCGGTGTTCTTGATGGGGTGGCTCATGACACAGATGATACGGACCACTTGGCCGACTTTGCTGACTCTGTCCATGATGTAACTGGGGTCACAGATCAGCTGCTTACAGCGGGCTATCTAGAGAGGAAAGGCGAGATGGTAGCGTTTAGGGTTTATAATTCAGGTGAGGGTGGGTTTAGGATAGGTTCAGGGTTAAGTTCATCAAATCAAATTTTATTGGTCACATACACATGGTTAGCAGATGTTAATGCGAGTGTAGCGAAATGCCTGTGCTTTTAGTTCCAACCATGCAGTAATATCTAACAAGTAATCTAACAATTTCACAACAACTACCTTATACACACAAGTGTAAAGGAATGAATAAGAATATGTACCTATAAATATATGGATGAGCGATGGCCGAACGGCATAGGCAAAATGCAGTAGATGGTAGAGAGTACAGTATATACATATGAGATGAGTAATGTAGGGTATGTAAACATGATATAAAGTGGCATTGTTTAAAGTGACTAGTGATACATTTATTACATCCAATTTTTTATTATTAAAGTGGCTAGAGATTTGAGTCAGTATGTTGGCAGCAGCCACTCAGTGTTAGTAATGGCTGTTTAACAGTCTGAGGGCCTTGAGATAGAAGCTGTTTTTCATTCTCTCGGTCCCAGCTTTGATGCACCTGTACTGACGTCGCCTTCTGGATGATAGCGAGGTGAACAGACAGTGGCTCGGGCAGTTGTTGTCCTTGATGATTTTTTTGGCCTTCCAATGACATCGGGTGGTTTAGGTGTCCTGGAGGGCAAGTAGTTCGCCCTCGGTGATGCGTTGTGCAGACCTCACTACCCTCTGGAGAACCTTACGGTTGTGGGCGGAGCAGTTGCCGTACCAGGCGGTGATACAGCCCGACAGGATGCTCTCGATTGTGCAACTGTAAAAGTTTGTGAGTGTTTTCAGTGACAAGACACATTTCTTCAGCCTCCTGAGGTTGTGGGTGGACCATTTCAGTTTGTCCGTGATGTGTACGCAGAGGAACAAAAACCAAAAAAAAATCCACCTTCTCCACTACTACTGTCCCGTCGATGTGGATAGGGGGGTGATCTCTCTGCTGTTTCCTGAAGTCCACGATCATCTCCTTTGTTTTGTTGACATTGAGTGTGAGGTTATTTTCCTGACACCACACTCTGAGGGCCCTCACCTCCTCCCTGTAGGCCGTTTCGTCGTTGTTGGTAATCAGGCCTACCACTGTAGTGTCATCTGCAAACTTGGTGATTGAGTTGGAGCCATGTATGGCCACGCAGTCATGGGTGAACATGGAGTACAGGAGAGGGCTGAGAACGCACCCTTGTGGGGCCCCAGTGTTGAGGATCAGCGGGGTGGAGATGTTGTTTCCTACCCTCACCACCTGGGGGCGGCCCGTCAGAAAGTCCAGGACCCAGTTGCACAGGGCGGGGTCGAGACCCAGGGTCTCGAGCTTGATGACGAGCTTGGAGGGTACTATGGTGTTAAATGCTGAGCTGTAGTCGATGAACAGCATTCTTACATAGGCATTCCTCTTGTCCAGATGGGTTAGGGCAGTGTGCAGTGTGATTGCGATTGTGTCGTCTGTGGACCTATTGGTGCGGTAAGCAAATTGGAGTTGGTCTAGGGTGTCAGGTAGGGCACTTCATGATGACGGAAGTGAGTGCTACGGGGCGATAGTTGTTGCTCAGTTACCTTAGCTTTCTTGGGAACAGGAACAATGGTGTCTCTCTTGACGCATGTGGGAACAGCAGACTAGGATAGGGATTGATTGAATATGTCCGTAAACACACCAACCAGCTGGTCTGTGCATGTTCTGAGGAAGCGGCTGGGGATGCCGTCTGGGCCGGCAGCCTTGCGAGGGTTAACACATTTAAATGTTTTACTCACATTGGCTGTGGTGGAGGAGAGCCTGCAGGTTTTGGTAGAGGGCCTGTCAGTGGCACTGTATTGTCCTCAAAGTGAGAAAAGCAGTTGTTTGGTCTGTCTGGGAGCAAGACATCCTGGACCGTGACGGGGCTGGTTTTCTTTTTGTAATCCGTGATTGACTGTAGACCCTGCCACATACGTCTTGTGTCTGAGCCGTTGAATTGCGACTCTACTTTGTCTCTGTACTGACGCTTAGCTTGTTTGATTGCCTTGGAGGGAATAGCTACACTGTTTGTATTCAGTCATGTTTCCGGTCGCTTTGCCACGTTTAAAAGCAGTGGTTCATGCTTTCAGTTTTGCATGAATGCTGCCATCAATCCACAGTTTCTGGTTGGGGAAGGTTTTAATAGTCACCGTGGATACAACATCACCGATGCACTTGCTAATAAACTTGCTCACAGAATCAGCGTATACATCAATGTTGTTGTCTGAGGCTATCCGGAACATATCCCAGTCCATGTGATCGAAGCAATCTTGAAGCGTGGAATCAGATTGGTCGGACCAGCGTTGAACAGACCTGAGCAAGGACGTTTCCTGTTTTAGTTTCTGTCTATAGGCTGGGAGCAACAAAATGGAGTCGTGGTCAGATTTTCCTAAAGGAGGGCGAGGGAGGGCTTTGTATGCGTCACAAAAGTTAGAGTAACAATGGTCCAGAATTTTGCCAGCCCAAGTCGGGCATTTAATATGCTGATTTTAGGGAGCCTTAGGGAGCCTTTTTTTCAGATTAGCTTTGTTAAAATACCCAGCTACAATGAATGCAACCTCGGGGGGGGGGGGGGGGGTATACACAGCTGTGATTAAAATCGAAGACAATTCTCTTGGTAGATAATGCGGTCGGCATTTGATTGTAAGGAATTCTAGGTCAGGTGAACAAGGACTTGAGTTCCTGTATGTTGCTATGATCACACCACGACTCGTTAATCATAAGGCATGCACCCCCGCCCTTCTTCTTACCAGAGAGATTTTTGTTTCTGTCGGCGCGATGCGTGAAGAAACCTGGGTGGCTGTACCGACTCTGATAACGTATCCCGACTGAGCCATGTTTCCGTGAAACAGAGAATGTTACAATCTCTGATGTCTCTCTGGAAGGCTCGAATTTAGTCTACCTTGTTGTCAAGAGACTGAACATCGGCGAGTAGTATACTCGGGAGCAGTGAGCGATGTGCCCGTCGACAGAGCCTGACCAGAAGACCACTCCGTCTGCCCCCTCTGCGGCGCCGTTGTTTTGGGTCGCCTACTGGGATCCGATCCATTGTCCTGGGTGGTGGTCCAAACAGAGGATCCGCTTCGGGAAAGCCGTATTCCTGGTGGTAATGTTGGTAAGTTGACGTTGCTCTTATATCCAATAGTTCTTCCCGGCTTTATGTAATAAGACTTAAGATTTCCTGGGGTAACAGTGTAAGAAATAATACATAAAAAAAATAAAAAAAAATACTGCATAGTTTCCTAAGAACGTGAAGCAACCATCTCTGTCGGCACCATGTAAGAGATGGCGAACCGCCATCTGGAACCATTCAAATTTTGCCAGTTGTAAACAATGCCAAAAGACATTCACCGTGAGGAACTAATAGAAAACAATCATTATAAACTGGGTGGTTCAAGCCCTGAATGCTGATTGTATATATATATATATATATATATATATATATATATATATATATATATATACTGTACCACGGCTATCAGCCAAATGTATCTGGACCCCCTTCACATTTGTGGATTTGGCTATTTCAGCCACACTTGTTGCTGACAGGTATAAAAAAAATTGAACACACAGCCATGCAACCTCCATAGACAAACATTGACAGTAGAATGGCCTTACTGAAGAGCTCAGTCACTTTCAACGTGCCACCGTCATAGGATGCCACCTTTCCAACAAGTCAGTTCGTCAAATTTCTGCCCTGCTAGAGCTGCCCCAGTCAACTGTAAGTGCTGTTATTGTGAAGTGGAAAGGTCTAGGAACAACAACGGCTCAGCTGCAAAGCGGTAGGCCACACACACTCACAGAACGGGACCGCCGAGTGCTGAAGCGCGTAGTGCGTTAAAAATCGTCTGTTCTCGGTTGCAACACTCACTATAGAGTTCCAAACTGCCTCTGGAAGCAGCTTCAGCACAATAACTGTTAGTCGGGAGCTTCATGTACTGGGTTTCCATGGCCGAGCAGCAGCACACAAGCCTAAGATCACCATGCACAATGCCAAGCATCGGCTGGAGTGGTGTAAAGCGCACCGCCATTAGACACTGGAGCAGTGGAAACACGTTCTCTGGAGTGATGAATCACGCTTCACCATCTGGCACTCCGACTGGACAAATCTGGGTTTGGCGGATGCCAGGAGAACGCTACCTGTCCGAAAGCATAGTGCCAACTGTACATTTTGGTGGAGGAGGAATAATGGTCTGGGGCTGTTTTTGATGGGTCGGGCCAGGGCCCTTAGTTCCAGTGAAAGGAAATCTTAACGCTACAGCATTAAATGACATTCTAGATGATTCTGTGCTTCCACCGTTGTGGCAACAGTTTGGGGAAGGCCTTTTCATTTTTCAGCATGACAATGCCCCCATGCACAGAGCGACGTCGATACAGAAATGGTTTGTCGAGATCGGTGTGGAAGAACTGGCCTGCACCAGAGCCCTGACCTCAACCCCATCGAACACCTTTGGGATGAATTGGAATGCCGACTGTGAGCCAGGACTGATTGCACAAAAATCAGTGCCCGACCTCACTAATGCTCTTGTGGCTGAATGGAAGCAAGTCCCTGCAGCAATGTACCAACATCTAGTGGAAAGCCTTCCCAGAAGAGTGGAAGCTGTAATAGCATCAAAGGGGGACCAACTCCATATTAATGCCGACGAGCAGGTGTCCGCATACACTACATGACCAAAAATATATCAGACCCGATACCACGGGTATGAATCCCAAAGATATTTGTACTGCTCTAACTAAGTTGGTAACCAGTTTATAATAGCATTAAGGCACCTCGGGGGTTTGTGATATATTGCCAACATACCACGGCTAAGGGCTGTGTCCAGACACTCCGAGTTGCGTCATACATAAGATCAGCCCTTAGCAGTGGTATATTGGCCATATAATCACACCCCCCTCAGGTCTTATTGCTTAATTATAACATGAAAATGTGACAAAAACTCACCTCTCCCTCTGACTTTACCCCCACCACCTTTCCATTCTCCATAACAATCTCCTCTATGGGCTTGTTCAGCATGTAGGTGCCACCATAGATAGCGCTCAACCTAGAGGGAGAGAAGTCAAGTCAAAGACACTGGTGAATGGTGGAGCATGGGATGGGTTAGTTAAGCAAAAGGCTAAAAACAGTCAAATCAGGGATGTGATCAGAACCACAGAACTAGAATGATTTATACGATCAGAACAACTGAAATCAGTAGGATATTGGTTTGGGAGTAGGTTAACTTCAACTCTAGTATGTACTGAAAACGATAGCGTCAGAAAAGCAGGAATTCTTGATTAATCAGGAACAATTACATAATACGGACAAAGTCATCTTACCTGGCAAAGCCTTGTGGCAGCTCCCCCAGGCCGTAGAGAGGGTAGAGGTAAGGACTCTTGCCATATCTGGCCAGAGACTCACTGTACAATTTGATCCTATTGATAGTGTTGATGCAGGGCTGATCCAGGTAGCTGAGAGATCACACAAATACTAGATTGTAACACAGTTACTTTGTTCAAATGTTCACGAATAAGACATCAAAAATGCTTATAAATGTTTATAGATGTTACATATTTTAGATTTGACACCCCTTTAATTATTGGTACCTGCCTGAACACAGTGGACAGTCGCCCATCCTATTAATTCCCATCATTCAAGTTTCTAATAGTGTCGAGGACAAACATCGTACTCACCCCGAGCTCTCACAATAAATACTAGCAAATAAAACCTCAAGAAACATCCACACATATCATTGTATTATTATTATAATAATGTGGGTGCCTATATTTGTCTTATTTCAGACAAAGCCACTTACTCGTCTGTCCTGTAGAGAGCGAGGGCGTGACCAGTGAAGTCCATCACATCCTGGCCCAGGCTGAACTTCTTGTACAGGGCACGCATCGACGACTTGTTGGGGTCGACACCCTCCATGGTTTTGGGATCGTTCAAGTCGTAGTTGGCAACGAAGATCAAGAAGTTCCTAAACCGCCTCTTCTCAAAAATCCCCATCAAACCTGAGGTGTCAGGAAAGTCAGTCAGACAGAAATAGAAAAAGCTACTGTGGTCTGAAATTAGACTAAGAATGTGGTCCTGTGTGGTTGTGGGTTCAATTGTGGATTTCATTCCTGTGGGGGTCGCATACACATACAAAACAAATGGATGCGCTCAGAAATACTGTAAGTTTCTTGGGATAAAAGCTTTGGTTAAGTGGTATAGCTATAGCATAAGTTAATAGAATAAGACTTACTAGACTTGACTTTTTCTCCTTGGGGAGCATAGGTCATCCACAAATAATCAACCGAGAAGATAGCATATACATACCAACAAATGTATGCACTCACTGTACTGTAAGTATCTTTGTGCTTAATGGCATAATATTATAGGAATAAGCATCTGAGAATGCCATTGATATACACTGAGTGTACAAAACATTAAGAACACCTTCCTATTGTTCTCAGAACAACCTCAATTTGTCAGGGCATGGACTCCACAAGGTGTTGAAAGCATTCCACAAGGATGCTGGCCCATGTTGATCACAGTTGTGTCAAGTTGGCTGGATGTTCTTTGGGTCGTGAACCATTCTTGATACACATGGGAAACTGTTGAGTGTGAAAAACCCAGTAGCATTACAGTTCTTGACACAAACCGGTGCGCCTGGCACTTACTACCATACCCCGTTCAAAGGCACTTAAATCGTTTGTCTTGCCCATTCACCCTCTGAATGGCACACAGACAATCCATGTCTCAATTGTCTCAAGGCTTTAAAATCCTTTAAAAACTGTCTCCTCCCCTTCATCTACACTGATTGAAGTGGATTTAACAAGTGACATCAATATGGGATCTTAGCTTTCACCTGGTCAGTCGGTCATGGAAAGAGCAGGTGTTCTTAATGTTTTGTACACTTTGTGTATATACACTCACTGGAGGCCAGTGCCTCTGTCTCAGTGACAGGCACTTTGTAGATGGCTCCCTTCTTGTAGACAAAGCTGCCCTCGATCACCTTGAAGTCCAGGTAACGGGTCACCTGAGTGATCAGCAACATCCTCACCAGCTGACCTGGGTACAGCCGAGAGAGGAAAAGAGACCTGATCATTAGGGCATGCAACGGAAAACATTTCTTATTGGACAGGGCCAGTTCGTCCCTTCCTGTTCCAGTCCCTCCCCCCGTGTGGTGGCTAATAAACACAACCCTGCACTCAGTTTTGTATCTAGAATGCCATATTGCTTTCCTACCATTGGCCATCAGGAACTTTGGGATGAGGTCCACGCTCCAGTCCCGACCTCTCCCCATGGACTCCGGAGGTTTACCTGGAAGGCTGAAGCGCTTGTACAACTGGAGGGGGACAAGTAAAAAAATAAACAGGAATGATTAAACATTTGATTTGTTATTACTTTTTTATTACTTGTTGTTTTTATTTCTTTACCTACCTATTGTTCACCTAATTCATTTTTTGTACTATTGGTTAGAGCCTGTAAGTAAGCATTTCACTGTAAGGTCTACCTACACCTGTTGTATTCAGCATTTCACTGTAAGGTCTACTACACCTGTTGTATTCAGCATTTCACTGTGAGGTCTACTACACCTGTTGTATTCGGCATTTCACTGTAAGGTCTACTACACCTGTTGTATTCAGCATTTCACTGTAAGGTCTACTACACCTGTTGTATTCAGCATTTCACTGTGAGGTCTACTACACCTGTTGTATTCAGCATTTCACTGTAAGGTCTACCTACACCTGTTGTATTCAGCATTTCACTGTAAGGTCTACTACACCTGTTGTATTCAGCATTTCACTGTGAGGTCTACTACACCTGTTGTATTCAGCATTTCACTGTGAGGTCTACTACACCTGTTGTATTCAGCATTTCACTGTGAGGTCTACTACACCTGTTGTATTCGGCATTTCACTGTAAGGTCTACTACACCTGTTGTATTCAGCATTTCACTGTGAGGTCTACTACACCTGTTGTATTCGGCATTTCACTGTAAGGTCTACTACACCTGTTGTATTCAGCATTTCACTGTAAGGTCTACTACACCTGTTGTATTCAGCATTTCACTGTAAGGTCTACTACACCTGTTGTATTCAGCATTTCACTGTAAGGTCTACTACACCTGTTGTATTCAGCATTTCACTGTAAGGTCTACTACACCTGTTGTATTCAGCATTTCACTGTAAGGTCTACTACACCTGTTGTATTCAGCATTTCACTGTAAGGTCTACTACACCTGTTGTATTCAGCATTGCACTGTAAGGTCTACTACACCTGTTGTATTCGGCATTGCACTGTAAGGTCTACTACACCTGTTGTATTCAGCATTTCACTGTAAGGTCTACTACACCTGTTGTATTCAGCATTTCACTGTAAGGTCTACTACACCTGTTGTATTCAGCATTTCACTGTGAGGTCTATTACACCTGTTGTATTCGGCATTGCACTGTAAGGTCTACTACACCTGTTGTATTCAGCATTTCACATTAAGGTCTACTACACCTGTTGTATTCAGCATTTCACTGTAAGGTCTACTACACCTGTTGTATTCAGCATTGCACTGTGAGGTCTACTACACCTGTTGTATTCAGCATTTCACTGTAAGGTCTACTACACCTGTTGTATTCATCATTTCACTGTAAGGTCTACTACACCTGTTGTATTCATCATTTCACTGTAAGGTCTACTACACCTGTTGTATTCATCATTTCACTGTAAGGTCTACTACACCTGTTGTATTCAGCATTTCACTGTAAGGTCTACTACACCTGTTGTATTCAGCATTTCACTGTGAGGTCTACTACACCTGTTGTATTCAGCATTTCACTGTAAGGTCTACTACACCTGTTGTATTCAGCATTTCACTGTAAGGTCTACTACACCTGTTGTATTCAGCATTTCACTGTAAGGTCTACTACACCTGTTGTATTCAGCATTTCACTGTAAGGTCTACTACACCTGTTGTATTCAGCATTTCGCTGTAAGGTCTACTACACCTGTTGTATTCAGCATTTCACTGTAAGGTCTACTACACCTGTTGTATTCAGCATTTCACTGTAAGGTCTACTACACCTGTTGTATTCAGCATTTCACTGTAAGGTCTACTACACCTGTTGTATTCAGCATTTCACTGTGAGGTCTACTACACCTGTTGTATTCGGCATTGCACTGTAAGGTCTACTACACCTGTTGTATTCATCATTTCACATTAAGGTCTACTACACCTGTTGTATTCAGCATTTCACTGTAAGGTCTACTACAGCTGTTGTATTCAGCATTTCACTATAAGGTCTACTACACCTGTTGTATTCAGCATTTCACTGTAAGGTCTACTACACCTGTTGTATTCAGCATTTCACTGTAAGGTCTACTACACCTGTTGTATTCAGCATTTCACTGTAAGGTCTACTACACCTGTTGTATTCAGCATTTCACTGTAAGGACTACTACACCTGTTGTATTCAGCATTTCACTGTAAGGTCTACTACACCTGTTGTATTCAGCATTTCACTGTAAGGTCTACTACACCTGTTGTATTCAGCATTTCACTGTCAGGTCTACTACACCTGTTGTATTCAGCATTTCACTGTAAGGTCTACTACACCTGTTGTATTCGGCGCACGTGACAAATAAACGTGGATTTGATTACTTAATTTCTTTGACAGTAAAACAGTGGTGTCAGTTTTTGAGTATCTCAAACTCAGCTGTGCCTCAACTATAATAATGAAATGTGACAGCATAGATAACATAACATGTCACTTACTCTATATCTGTGTGACAACATAGATAATAGAACATGTAACTAACTCTATATTTGTGTGATAGCACCACATGATGTGGGCTGTTTTAGAACCACTGGTGTGTATTCATTAGTTGGATTCCGTTACAAAACATTTGGTTTACTACAAACAGAAAACGTTTTGCAACGGGAAAACAAGTTTCTATTGGACAAATTCAGGTAGGTCCCTCCCCGTTTGGTTCCGATTGGGTTCTAGAGTAAATGGTAAACGGTATCCATTGCAAAACGTTTTGCAAAGGATGAAACGTTTTGCAACGGAATTTGAATAATGAATACTGCCCAGGTTAATACCCTTTCCACACTACTGATCTGAGTTGAGCCAATTACTGGGCTGGCCTAGTTAAGGCTTGACCAAAAGAAAACAGGACAGGCATGATAGCATGAAAATGGTCATCTTGTGTGCCTTCGCTTACGTCTTCCAGTGGTGTGATGGAAGCGCTCTCTGCTCCATAGTACGAGTTCCTGTCCATATGAAGCACCTTCTTCCCCTTTACTGACATAATGCCAGACAGAATGCATTCCTTAGGAAATAAATAGATAGAAGTCAGATAGGTAAATTCGTTAAACAACAAAAAATAAATGTATAAAAGTGATATTTTATGTTTTAGACAGATGTTTAAAGAACAATGTAAACAGTATAACAGCTAACACCACAACTAGCTAAACTGGCTACTAGTAGCTAGCTAGTGTAGCCAACTAGCTAACGTTAGCTACATTTTACCAAAGATATTTTTTATAACTAAACCAAGATAGACCACAGCCTGTCGTTTTCAATGTGAACACGTGAGCCATAGTGGGCAGAACAAGCAAGGAGGGGTGAAGAGTCAGGGACGTGTGAGCGAAATCCTATTGGCGCGTTCTACCATCATCTGCATATTTCCGTTAGGGAACGCTTAATAGCTCATTTCGCCTTTGCGTTCCTTCTTAACAACAATAATTAAAATAAAATAAAAACGTTCACAAAGGGTAAAGTCTACAAACCTTGGTCCACTATGTTCATAGCATATTTTAGTTTTGGCTACAGAAAACTGTATTGAGATCAAATGTTTTTGCCGATAAGAATTTGCAGAATTTCGGCCAAAATCCATCTCCTCCCACTGCCCGCCAGTGGGCTTCCTCTCACTGCCATATTTGGTAGTGAGTGGAAACGCCAAGCGGATGCTTCACATTTATACATCCTGTGAAATATCTGTCTCATTGTTCTGTGATTTTACTCTAGTTGAAAATAACAGGAAATACTAGTTATTGTACGTGAGCTGTCACTTGTTGTAGACTGTGGAAAGTATCAACACACACAGATAACACTACTGAAAAACAAAGCAGACACATTTTTGAAAATAACTTAAAATGGATATCTAACTAAACAGAAAGCAAGCTCATTTAGCACTAGTTAGCCATGACATTAGCCTACACACCTAACTGTGACATGTCATGCATGAGCATGCTTCGACTATTGGAAGTTCGTACTATTGCTTTGTCCATTTTCTCACCGTTAACCCGGTACCGAGAACGATAACATCATATTCTTCATCCATAGCTGAGTGTCCTTCTTTACTTTATTCCTACGGTTATTTATGTCAGGGAAAATGGAATGGCTGTTTGGTAGTTGAAAAGTTTTCCGGCTGCGCAGCGTAGGTAATGATCCCTGCGAACGTACCTTTCTTCTGTGGGTTGTCCCATGTTTTTGCGCATGTCAAATCGATGGTTTTGTCGGTGGAAACAAGATGGCGGCTCTGACAAGACCGCCAACATATTTACTCGAATAGATGTCAAAATTAACCCTCATCGAGCGTTTTGTTCGCGACCTGCATGTATTTCATGCATCATGAAGACCAGGAAGATGTTCTATAGTAGGGATTGACGAAGCCACGACCGTTACTAAAGTCAGCGTGATGTGCGAGAGCTATGCCCGCTCGCTGCTGCGTGTGTCGGTGGCGCAGATCTGCCAAGCGTTGGGCTGGGATGCGGTGCAGCTCACCGCCTGCGACCTGCTTTCCGATGTTCTGCACAGATATATCCAGCAGTTGGCCAGGGGTTGTCATCGATATTCGGAGCTCTGTAAGTACTGTATTTCTGAAATGTCTACTTGAAGTGAAAGTGATCTGGCTAGGTATTGAGTCACGTTGTTTATGTGACTAAGCGCCCCCTCCAACCGAGGCCTAACGTTAGTTCTAATAATATACATTTTCAGTAAACATAACCAAGCTGCTAACCAACTATGTTAGTAAGCCACATTATGTAATCAATGACCAGACTTGGTTATGTTTGCGAGTATACATTTTCTA
This sequence comes from Oncorhynchus mykiss, assembly GCF_057628025.1. Classification (NCBI taxonomy): domain Eukaryota; kingdom Metazoa; phylum Chordata; class Actinopteri; order Salmoniformes; family Salmonidae; genus Oncorhynchus; species Oncorhynchus mykiss. The sequence continues at coordinate 94,680,632 of NC_143023.1, forward strand.
AGTATTGCATGTATGTAGCTGTTAGCTTAATTGTGTATGTTTTGGCCATGTGTATTTGTGTTTCTCTAAAAACCTGTCATGCTGTGTCCGACATGGTTAGCTCAGATGTCAACACAGGGGAGTGTTCAACATGGCAGAGAAGGAAAACAGTGTGGTATCTCATTTTAGAATGGCTTTTAAGAAAATACTGTCCTATAAATGTAGTAGGTTTGTCAATAATTGTACAGGATGAAATTACAGAAAAGTAACTATATGCTGACGACATAACAGCTAATGGTTTAGGATATCTTCATTTTGGCTCAATCAAACCAGGATTTAAGAAAGAGGAGGATCTGTTTGACAAAGGAAATACTGTATGCAGACAAGTCCTGGTATGGCATGATCCTTGTTGTCCATTCAGTCTCACCCCTTGGGTTTGATCCTTAGGAAGATGCATGTAAAAGAAGGCCTTTCGTTTTGATGTCTCATGCATTCTCCTGTCTGTTCCTAGATGGGAGAACAGACCCAGTGCTGGATGACGTAGGCCAGGCATTTAGGCTGCTGGGGGTGAGTCTATCTGAGCTGGAGGACTATGTCCACAACCTGGAGCCCGTAGGGTTCGCCCAGCAGACGCCCCTCTTCCCCCTCAGCAAGAACAACGTGCTGCAGTTCCCTCAGCCTGGAGTGGGGGTCCGGTGGGACGCAGAGGAGAGGAAGGACTACATTCCAGATTATATGCCACCCTTGGTCTCACTACAGGAAGGTAAGGCTGTAGCATTGTGTGTGTTTGTGTTACACAACGTACCTCTATGGAGAACAGTTGTGCGTGGAGAATGTTGTGAGATACGGATGATGGGGAGAGGATGCTTCTGTTTTTGTGTGTTTATGGGGTTTTGTCAAACAGATAATGTTTTTATCCTTGACCTTTAATTCAATGCCAATCAGACCCTAGAAGATTTAGTGATTGATTTAACTCAGTATTATATATCTCTCTCTCTTTCTCAACTGCAGAAGAGGAGGAAGCCCTGGCTGACATGGGCACCTCTGCTGAGGCCATGCAGGTCCCGCTGGACGATACCGACGAGGATATGGATGATGACGAGGCGGTGAACGATGAGAACCACCCTGTGAAGAGACACCTGGACAGCCCCGACGCCGCCATGGGTATGATGCCCACCTCCAAGAGGCCTCGCATGCACTCTGGCTTCAGCCCCGACTGGAGCATGGAGCCCAGGGAGCCCCTCACCTCCCTCAACCCCCAGCGTGTTCCTCCAGGCATGATGGCCTCCCACTCTCACGACAGCCTGGGTTCAATGTCTATGTCCCCTGAGACACCTGGGCCTCCAACGTCGTTCAGACCCCAGCCGGTGACCCCCGGGAGACACTCAGATCATAAGTCACATGGCAGTCAAAGCCGCAAAGGGCCCAAGGGCTCATCCCCCAGCAGGCCACGGACTAAGTCCCCCAAGGGGGTCAACGCTGGTGGGGCTATGTCAGGCAGCCCCATCCGCTCGCCCAAATCTTCCAAGGAAAGGAAAAAGTCACCTTGCCGGACCAAGAGCCCTAAAAGTCCCAAGAGCCCCAAGATAGGCTCTGGAGCCAAGTCTGGGTCTCACCCCCAGGGCAAGTCTGAGGCTCAGGTCCTTGGCCTACAGAGGCTGCCCCTGTCAGCCCTCAGTGAGAGGATGGGGAAGGAGAATATCCACGTGCAGAGCCTAGAGGACCACGAGCTTGCAGGTTTCGTCTCTAGTAAACTCGTCGAACCTGGCACCAACAACGCCGATATCGACGACTCCATCGACACTGTGATCGCCAGGGCATGCGCCGAGCGGGAGCCCGACCCCTTCGCCTTCTCGTCGGGCTGCGAGTCGGAGAATGATGGCTTCTCCTCTCCCCGCAGGCTCACTATCATGGAGCCAGGAGGAATGCCTAAGCTCTCACTAGGAGCCAACACCATGGCTAAAGACCTGTCCACGCCACTACACCTCAACGCAGGTGGCGGCCCCGGGAGCTGGACCATGGACGACTCCATCAACGAGGTCATACGCAAGGTAAACCAGGGGGATCCCTCAGCAGGACAGCCCCAGGACGAATCGTACCTCTCCTCAGCGTCCGCCTCACCCCCGACGCCGGAGCCCCTCCTCAAGATGTTCCAGGAGAAGAACAAACTCGTCTCCTCGGCTGACATCAAGAAGAAACTGAAGAAGGAGCTCAAGACAAAGATGAAGAAGAAGGAGAAAGGAGAGAAACCGAAAGATAAAGAGAGGGATAAGGACAGGGGGAAGATGAAAGAGAAGAACAAGGATAAGAACAGGGACAAGAGCAAAGATTCTTTCTCCAAAGAGGCCAAGATACCATGGAAGGACCTTGGAAACAAGGACGACCTCAGGGAACACTTCCAGGGTCAGATGTCAGGGTTTGGCAGTCCGGAGGGCTCCATGATCAAGATCAAGTCCCGCGGTGGAGGGGATGGCAGCGGCAAGAAGGAGAAGGACAAACACAAAGACAAGAAGAAGGACAAGGAGAAGAGCAAGAAGGACAAAGACAAGCGGGAGAAGGGCAAGGACAGGCAGAAGATATCCTCCCTCACCCCGTTCAGTTTGAGTGACATGCCTGTCCTGTTCAGCCCGTCGACGTGTCTCCGCATCCCCTCGATGTTGCCCCCTCTTCCCCCCATCCTCCAGGACAAGGATGTGAAGAGCAAGGAGAAGGACAAGAAGAAAGACAAGAAGGAGAAGAAGAAGAAGAAAGATAAAGACAAGGAGAAGGAAAAGGAGAGGGAGAAGGAGAGAGATAAAGAGGAGAAGAAGAAAGAGAAGGAGAAGCGAGAGAAGGAAAAAGAGAAGATCAGACTAGAAAAGGTAACTTGTCTTTTCCCAGGATTGGTTTGTAGTGTAGCGTTTTATAAAACATTAGTGAAGCATCTTATGCACACACACACACAATAACAACATTGCTCCTTCTTCTTTTCCCCACTGTTCCAGGTGAGGGTGGAGACTCCAGTGACTGTCCCGTCTCCTGTCATCCCCAGGCTGACCCTGAGGGTGGGGGCTGGACAGGACAAAATGTAAGTTTCTCAATTCAAATCAATAAAACTTTAATAGTCCATTCAGAAAGTATTCAGACCCCTTGACTTTTTTCACTTTTTGTTACGTTACAGCCTTATTCTATTAAATAAAAACAAATCCTCATCAGTCTACACACAATACCCCATAGTTACAAAGTGAAAACAGGTTTTTAATATATATATTTTTTAGACAGAAATCAATTCAAATTTATTGGTCATACGTGTTTAGCAGATGTTAATGGGAGTGTAGCGAAATGCTTGTGCTTCTAGCTCCGACAGTGCAGTAATATCTAACAAGTAATATCTAACAAGTAATATCTAACAAGTAATATCTAACAAGTAATATCTAACAGTTTCACAACATGTACTCCAAAATACACCTAAATATAAGTAATACATGGATTAAGAATATATATACATATATGTCAGAGCGGCATTGGACAGTACCAGTCAAAAGTTTGGACACACCTAGTCATTCAAGGGTTTTTCTTTATTTTCACTTTTTTTCTACATTGTAGAATAATAGTGAAGACATCAAAACTATGAAATAACACAAATGGAATCATCATGTAACCAAAAAAGTGTTAAACAAATCAAAATATATTTTAGATTCTTCAAAGTAGCCACCCTTTGCCTTGATAACAGCTTTGCACATTCTTGGCATTCTCTCAACCAGCTTCACCTGGAATGCTTTTCCAACAGTCTTGAAGGAGTTCCCACATATGCTGAGCACTACAAAGAGAAACTCAGCCGTGAGCTGCCCAGTGACGCGAGCCTACCGGATGAGCTAAATCCCTTTAATGCTCGCTTCGAGACAAGCAACACTGAAGTACGGATGAGAGCACCAGCTGTTCCGAACGACTGTGTGATCACTCTCTCCGTAGCCAAGACCTTTAAACAGGTCAACATTCACAAAACCACGGGGCCAGGGGGATTACCAGGACGGACAGTACTCAAAGCATGCGCGGACCAACTGGCAAGTGTCTACACTGACATTTTCAACCTCTCCCTGACCGAGTCTGTAATACCTACATGTTTCAAAACAGTCCACCATAGTCACTGTGCCCAAGAAGGCGAAGGTAACCTGCTAAATGATTACTGCCCCGTAGCAGAGTCTTTTCGTAGCAGACTCTTTTCGACTACTGCCCCATAGCATTTTTTTTATTTTACCTTCATTTAACTAGGCAAGTCAGTTAAGAACAAATTCTTATTTTCAATGATGGCCTAGGAACAGTGGGTTAACTGCCTGAACAATGGATTTGTTTTACCTTGTCAGCTCGGGGATTTGATTTTGCAACCTTTCGGTTACTTGTCCATCACTCTAACCACTAGGCTACCTGCCGCCCCATTTACGTCGGTAGCCATGAAGTGCTTTGAAAGGCTGGTCATGGCTCACATCAACACCATCATGCCGGAAACCCTAAGACCACTCCAATTCACATACCTTTCCCACCTGGACAAAAGGAACACCTACGAGGTTCACTGACTACAGATTAATTAGCATTCGACACCATAGTGCCCACAAAGCTCATCACTAAGCTAAGGACCCTAGCTGGTAAGGGTAGGCAACTACACATCTGTCACGCTGATCCTCAACACTGGGGCCCCTCAGGGGTGCATGCATAGTAGAGGTCGACCGATTAATCTGAATGGCCGATTAATTAGGGCCAATTTAAAGTTTTCATAACAATCGGAAATCAGTATTTTTGGACACCGATTTTGCCGATTCTTAAAAAAAATATATGTTTTTTGTTACATCTTTATTTAACTAGGCAAGTCAATTAAGAACACATTCTTATTTTCAATGACGGCCTAGGAATGGTGGGTTACCTGCCTCGTTCAGGGGCAGAACGACAGATTTTCCCCTTGTCATCTCGGGGTATCCAATCTTGCAACCTTACAGTTAACTAGTCCAACGCAACAACGACCGTTGCACTCTTTGCACTCCACAAGGAGACTGCCTGTTACGCGAATGCAGCAAGCCAAGGTAAGTTGCTAGCTAGCATTAAACTTATCTTATAAAAAACAATCAATCAATCATAATCACTAGTTAACTACACATGGTTGATATTACTAGATATTATCTAGCGGGTCCTGCGTTGTGTATAATCTGACTGAGTATACAAGTATCTAAGTATCTGACTGAGTGGTGGTAGGCAGAAGCAGGTGCGTAAACATTCATTCAAACAGCACTTTCGTGCGTTTTGCCAGCAGCTCTTCGTTGTGCGTCAAGCATTGCGCTGTTTAAGACTCCAAGCCTATCAACTCCCGAGATGAGGCTGGTGTAACCGAAGTGAAATGACTGGCTAGTTAGCGCGCGCTAATAGCGTTTCAAACGTCACTCGCTCTGAGCCTTGGGGTGGTTGTTTCCCTTGCTCTGCATGGGTAACGCTGCTTCGAGGGTGGCTGTTGTCGTTGTGTTCCTGGTTCGAGTCCAGGGAGGAGCGAGGAGAGGACGGAAGCTATACTGTTACACTGGCAATACTAAAGTGCCTATAAGAACATCCAATAGTCAAAGGTTAATGAAATACAAATGGTATAGAGGGAAATAGTCCTATAATTCCTATAATAACTACAACCTAAAACTTCTTACCTGGGAATATTGAAGACTCATGTTAAAAGGAACCACCAACTTTCATATGTTCTCATGTTCTGAGCAAGGAACTTAAACGTTAGCTTTCTTACATAGCACATATTGCACTCTTACTTTCTTCTCCAACACTTTGTTTTTGCATTATTTAAACCAAATTGAACATGTTTCATTATTTATTTGAGGCTACATTTATTTTATTGATGTATTATATTAAGTTAAAATAAGTGTTCATTCAGTATTGTTGTAATTGTCATTATTGAAAGTACATTTGGTTCTTTTTTGGTTCTCCAATAATCGGTATCGGCGTTGAAAAATCATAGTCGGTCGACCCCCCCCATAGTCCCCTCGTGTACTCCCTGTTCACCCACGACTGTGGCCAAACACAACTCCAACAACATCATTAAGTTTTCTGACAAAACAACAGTGACCGACAACGATGAGACGGCCTATAGGGAGGTGGTCAGAGACCTGGCAGTGTGGTGCCAAGACAACAACCTCTCCCTCAATGTGAGCAAGACAAAGGAGCTGTTCGTGGACTACAGGAAAAGGAGGGCCGAACAGGCCCCCATTAATATCGACTGGGCTGAAGTGGAGCGGGTCGAGAGTTTCAAGTTCCTTGGTGTCCACATCACCACCAAACTATCATGGTCCAAACACACCAAGACAGTTGTGAAGACAGCACGACAAAACCTTTTCCCCCTCAGGAGACTGAAAAGATTTGGCATGGGTCCCCAGATCCTCAAAAGGTTCTACAGCTGCACCATCGAGTGCATCAACACCTGGTATGGCAACTGCTCAGCATCTGACCGTAAGGCGCAACAGAGGGTAGTGCGTACGGCCCAGTAAGCTTCCTGACATCCAGGACTTCTATACCAGGCGGCGTCAGAGGAAGACCCAAAAAATTGTCTAAGACTCCAGTCATCCAAGTCATAGACTGTTCTCTCTGCTACTGCACGGCAAGCGGTACCGGATCGCCAAGTCTAGGAACCAAAAGGGTCCTTAACAGCGTCTACCTCCAAGCCATAAGACTGCTGAACAATTAATGAAATGGCCATCCTGACTATTTACATTGTAAATCAATGTAAATAGTTTATATTTTTCTCCCCCTTTGTTTTTACACTGCTGCTACTCGCTGTTTATTATCTATGCATAGTCACTTTAGAAATTACCTCGACTAACCTGTACACCCGCACATTGACTCGGTACCGGTACCCCCAGTATATAGCCTCATTATTGTTATGTTATTTTCTTGTTACTTTTTTACTTTAAAAAAAAAATGTTTTGTTACAGAAATACTTTTAGTTAATTTAGTGAATATTTTCTTAACTCTGTTTCTTGAACTGCATTGTTGGTGAAGGGCTTGTAAGTAAGTATTTCACGGTAAGGTCTCCACCTGTTGTATTCGGCGCATGGACTTGTTGGCTGCTTTTCCTTCACTCTGCGGTCCAACTTATCCTAAACCATCTCAATTTAGTTAAAGTCAGGTGATTGTGGATGCCAGGTCATCGCTGCAGAATTATGTGGTAGCCATGCTGGTTATGTGTGCCTTGAATTCTAAATAAATCACAGACAGTGTCACCAGCAAAGCCTCCTCCATGCTTCACGGTGGCAACCACACATGCGAGATCATGCGTTCACCTACTCGGCGTCTCACAAAGACACGGCGGTTGGAACCAAAAATCTCTAACTTGGACTCCAGACCAAAGGACAAATTTCCACCGGTCTAATGTCCATTGCTCGTGTTTCTTGGCCCAAGCAAGTCTCCTCTTCTTAATGGTGTCCTTTAGTAGTGGTTTCTTTGCAGCAATTTGACCATGAAGGCCTGATTCACGCAGTCTCCTCTGAACAGTTGATATTGAGATGTGTCTCTTACTTGAACTCTGTGAAGCATTTATTTGGGGTGAAATCTGAGGCTGGTAGGTAATGAACATATCCTCTGCGGCAGAGGTAACTCTGGGTCTTCCATTCCTGTGGCGGTCCTCATGAGAGCCAGTTTCATCATAGCGCTTGATGGCTTTTGCGACTGCACTTGAAGAAACTTTCAAAGTTCTTGATTTTTTCCATATTGACTGACCTTCATGTCTTAAAGTAATGAGGGACTGTCGTTTCTCTTTGCTTATTTGAGCTGTTATTGCCATAATATGGACTTGGTCTTTTACCAAATAGGGTTGTCTTCTGTATACCACCCCTACCTTGTCACAACACAACTGATAAGCTCAAACTCATTTAGAAGGAAAGAAATTCCACAAATGAACTTTTTAAGAAGGAATACGTGGTAATTGAAATGTATTCCAGACTACCTAATGAAGCTGTTTGAGAGAATGCCAAGAGTGTGCATAGTTGTCATCAAGGCAAAGGTTGAAAACTTTTTGAAGAATCTCAAATTTATTTTGATTTAACACTTTTGGTTACTACTTGATTCCACATGTGTTATTTCATAGCTTTGATGTCTTCACTATTATTCTACAATGTAAAAAATAAATAAATAAAATTAAAGAAAATCCCTGGAATGAGTAGGTGTGTCCAAACTATTGACTGGTGTATGTAGGTAAATCTGTTTTACGTGGCACTATTTCTATGCTTCACGTTCTTAAGTTAAATTTTTGTGTCTTTTTACTTTTGATTTTGCACACCAGCTTCAAACATTTGAAAATACAATATTTTGGGTTATTGAAAATAGATTTCACAGCGGTTTAGATGGTACAATGATCATCTACACTATACATTGCTTGTTTTTGTCACAAATTGAAATTAAGCGAACTTTTAGATTTTTAGTAACCGGGAAATGCTGAGCAATTTCTACATATTGCACCTTTAACTTAATTTGTCTGAGGCATTCAGCTGCCTCAAACATGTATAGCACACACGGACACAGGAGTAATTATACATAGATGTACAAAACAAGTGCTGTTGCTGGTCCTATGTGGTTCAGGGCCTATAATTTTGAACCCCATGAAGTAAGTTTCTCATTGGCTCTGTTCTGATGTCTCTTTCTCTTCTCTCTCTCTCTTTCTGCCTATCTCCAGAGTTATCAGCAAGGTGGTCTTGAATTCCGAGCCGCCGCCACCGCCTAAGATGCCAGCTCCTAAGACCCCCGCCACCAAATCTGGACCCGGCAATCGCCTTCAGCTGCCGCCACCTCCTCCAATCCTCCTTCCAATACCCTCGTTGGCACCCCCTGCATCCCATCTTCCCCCTGACAGCCCTCCCCCTGCCATGCTCTCCCCCGCATCCTCCGGCAAAACATGTGTACGCAGCGTGGTCACTGAAACTGTCAAGACATATGTGGTGAGTACCATGCCACTATATTACTCATGTATCTCTCCGGACTATTCTGTCTTCCTGTGGGACCCCCTTAATCACTCACATACAGCTCATTTTTAAAAACATTTTAAAAAATGTATTTAACCTTTTTATTTAACCAGGTAGGCCAGTTGAGAACAAGTTCTCATTTACAACTGTGACCTGGCCAAGATAAAGCAAAGCAGCGCGACACAAACAACAACACAGAGTTACACATGGAGTAAACAAACATACAATCAATAACGCAATATAAAAATATACATGCAGTGAGTGCATATGTAATAAGATTAGGGAGGAAAAGGCAATAAATAGGCCATAGTGGCAAAATAATTTTAACTTAGCAATTAAACACTGGAGTGATAGATGTGTAGAAGATGAATGTGCAAGTAGAGATACCAGGGTGCAAAGGAGAAAGAAAAAAAAATAAGAAAAAAAAATACAATATTAGGATGAGGTAGTTGGGTGGGCTATTTACAGATGGGCTGTGTACAGGTGCAATGATCGGTAAAGCTGCTCTGACAGCTGATGCTTAAAGTTAGTGAGGGACATGTGGCTGGAAACATATGCCTTTCTACTCCTATGTGTTTTGAAATCTGTTTTTAATGAAGAAGCACAACTGCAGTATACACATAGTCTTGAGCATGTTCTCCATTGCTCCGGATAGTTAGCAGGTAATGGATATACGCTGTGTATACCAAACATTAGGAACACCTCACTAATATCGAGTTGAACCCCCTTTAGCCCTCAGAACAGCCTCCATTCGTCAGGGCTCTCTCTACAAGGTGTCAAAAGCATTCCACGTCAATGCTGGCTCAAGTTGGCCTCCCACAGTTGTGTCAAGTTGGCTGGATGTCCTTTGGGTGATGGACCATTCTTGATACACACTGGAAATAGTTGAGCAGTGTTGCAGTTCTTGACACAAATTGCCTGGCACCTACTACCATACTCCGTTCAAAGGCACTTAAATCGTTTGTCTCGCCCATTCACCCTCTGAATGGTACACACAGACAATCCATGTCTCAATTGTCTCAAGGCTTAAAAATCATTCTTAACTTGTCTCCTCCCCTTCATCTACACGGATTGAAGTGGATTTAACAAGTGACATCAATATGGGATCATTACTTTCACCTGGATTCACCTAGGAAAGAGCAGATGTTCCTAATGTTTTGTACACTCAGTGTACATAGGCATACATAATAAACATAATAAATGCCTATTCTTATTGTACTCCTGAGTGTCTTGTTGCTAATGTTGTTTCCCCTGTAGGTCCGTGATGAGTGGGGAAATAAGGTCTGGATCTGTCCTGGCTGTAACAAGCCTGACGACGGCAGTCCCATGATTGGCTGTGATGACTGTGATGACTGGTACCACTGGTAAGAGAGAGGTTTGGATTCATTTATCCAGCCATTAATTCATTTATTTTATTAATTTGTTAATTTGTTTGTTCATCCATCCATTGATTAATTCATTAATTTACTGTAAAACCATAGTGAGGAACATTGACTGGTTGTTGCTGTAAAACCATAGTTAGGAACATTGACTAGTTATTACTGTAAAACCATAGTGAGGAACATTGACTAGTTATTACTGTAAAACCATAGTGAGGAACATTGACTGGTTATTACTGTAAAACCATAGTGAGGAACATTGACTGGTTATTACTGTAAAACCATAGTGAGGAACATTGACTAGTTATTACTGTAAAACCATAGTGAGGAACATTGACTGGTTGTTGCTGTAAAACCATAGTGAGGAACATTGACTAGTTATTGCTGTAAAACCATAGTGAGGAACATTGACTAGTTATTACTGTAGAACCATAGTGAGGAACATTGACTAGTTATTGCTGTAGAACCATAGTGAGGAACATGGACTAGTTGTTGCTGTAGAACCATAGTGAGGAACATTGACTAGTTGTTGCTGTAGAACCATAGTGAGGAACATTGACTAGTTATTACTGTAAAACCATAGTGAGGAACATTGACTAGTTATTACTGTAGAACCATAGTGAGGAACATGGACTAGTTGTTGCTGTAGAACCATAGTGAGGAACATTGACTAGTTGTTGCTGTAGAACCATAGTGAGGAACATTGACTAGTTGTTGCTGTAGAACCATAGTGAGGAACATTGACTAGTTATTACTGTAAAACCATAGTGAGGAACATTGACTAGTTATTACTGTAAAACCATAGTGAGGAACATTGACTAGTTATTACTGTAAAACCATAGTGAGGAACATTGACTAGTTGATGCTGTCGACTAGTTGGAACATTGACTAGTTATTACTGTAAAACCATAGTGAGGAACATTGACTAGTTGTTGCTGTAGAACCATAGTGAGGAACATTGACTAGTTATTACTGTAAAACCATAGTGAGGAACATTGACTAGTTGATGCTGTCGACTAGTTGGAACATTGACTGGTTGTAACCTAAAGAATACAACGTATGCTACGCTGTGGAAAGCTGATCTACTCTTACGATGCATCTCTTTTTGATCATTCCGTCTTCCCTCCTTTTTAATCACTCACTCACTGATTCCATCTTTCTCCCCCCCAGGCCTTGCGTCGGGATGGTCTCGGCCCCTCCCGAGGACCAACAGTGGTTTTGTGTGAAGTGTGCCGGCAAGAAAAAGGACAAAAAACACAAGAAGAGGAAACACAAAGTGCATTGAGAGAGACTATGCAAAAACATAGGACTTAGGACTGGTCATTCGCTGGACTTGACTGCTTCTTCAAGCCATCCTCTTGGAACATTCCGGGCCACTGCTGTAAACAAACAAAGAAAGAAAAGTGGGAAAACGTGACAGATGAGACATTCACACCTCCTGATGACTTTAGTTAATGACATGATGAGCCAATGATATGATAGCGCCCGTGTATGACTGTAGGAAACAAAGAAATACAGACTCTTTAACCAGCACATGTCCAACCGCCGTTCTGTGGGTTCCATGGTTACGACGCTTCCTTCCCCTCCCTTCTGTAAAGTGTTTTGGGGAGGGGGGTGCTTTTAAGTCTGCGTCCTGGTTTTCTACCCTTCTGTCTGTGGGCACTAGCACTCCACATCATGGATATCTACCCAAGTGTGCACTTGCACAGTTCCTTTCATGGATTGAACAATCTCTTAGAGTGTGCACTTGCACACTTTGGTAGATAATCAGGACGCAGCCTCCTGTTGATGTGAGAGCCCGGCGTTCAGGAAGGAATGTTCAGGTGCTCTAATGTCGTCACGGAGATCATGCTTTTCAATCATCATGGCTTCAAACAGATAATTGTTGAGTTCAGTGTTGTCAAAGAGAACAGGGTATAGAGAGAAGTCTACATTCATCTTGTTGTTGTTTACCTTAGTAATGTCATAGCCTGGTCCCAGATCTGTGTGTGTGCTCTCTTGCCAATTCTGATGGCTATTGTCTTGAGTTGGAGACAGCAAGACAACACAAACACATCTGGGAACCAGGCTAGTATTGTCACATAAAGGGAGGTCAATAATATCAAACTGAATGACCGATTCAGATTCTGTTTAAAATCCCCCCTCTCGGTTTTCTGCTGCAGTATCCTGAAATATGTCATGTATTCTCCCCTACGTATTTATTGAGAAAGTGAAGCTACATTTTTTTAATGTGGCTCTATGCTCCAGCATTTTGGATTTGAGATCAAATATTTTATACGTGGTGATGACAGAATGTCCTATTTTATTTGAGGGTATTTTCATACATATCTGTTATACCGTTTAGAAATGAATGCACTTAATGTACCTAGTCTTCCCATTTGAATTTCGACAAATTCACTTATAGTGTATTACATTTAGTCAAAAGTTGACTATTTGTTTCCGTATTTCTAGCACACAATGACTACATAAAGCTTGTGACTCTACAAGCGAGTCAGATGCATTTACAGTTTGTTTTGGCTGTGTTTCTGAATATGTTGTGTCCAATGGAAAGCTATGGTAAATAATGTATTGTGTCAATTTGGAGTGACTTTTATTTTAAATAAGAATAGAATATTTTACATTCATGTGGATGCTACCATGATTACGGATAATCATGACTTGAGTCGTGAATAATAATGAGTGAGAAAGTTATATTCACAAAGATCATGCCCCCAAAACACGCTAACCATTAACAAAAACAGGTTAGCATTTTTACATGTTATGATATTAATGCCTGTAACTTTCTCACTCATCGTGATTCAGGATTCATTCAGGACTATCTGTAACCATGGTAGCATCCACATTCATGTAGTTGTGTTAAGAAAACATTCTATTCTTATTTACAATACAAGAGACTCCAAAATTACACAACATTGTTTACCATTAGTTTAATTTCTATTGGACACAACATAATCTGAAACACAAACTAAACAAACTGCAAATGTGTGCTAGGAATAATGGGACTAAATACTAAACGTTTGACTAAATGTAACACACTATAGGTTAATTTGTCCAAATACTGTATTTGTCATGACAACTTCAAATGGGGGGCGGGGCTAAATGCATAAAGTGCTTATATTTCTAAACAGGAAAACAGATTTATGAAAATACCCTAAAATAAAAAGGGACATTCTCTACTGTTGCCTCATATAAAACATTTGATCTCAAATCCAAAATGCTGGAGTATAGGGCCAAATTTAAACGTTTTAGCTTCCCTGTCCAAATAAATACGTAGGGGATAGTATATAAAGCCACATGCATTTTGTTCTTAGGACTTTTATTCTAATTTGTTAAATCCATTTCCAGATGATTGGTTTTTAACTTGAATAATTTTCTGTAATTTCTGTATATATTTATTTTCAATTAGTTTGTATTTTTTATTTTTCATATAAATTGTCTCCAAATCAGTTCTACAGTAGCTCATTGTAAAGGTTTCTAATTTTGCTGATATTCCATATATTAAAGCCTAACAGTCTGTTAACTACACATAAATCTCATTGCCATCCTAAAAAAATGGAAAGAGTAGTTGGTCATCTTCATCTGTACCCAAGTTCTCTGTAGGCATCTGTCCTTGTTTCCATGATTCAGGTTGAGATCCCACTTCTATCTAACATTGTGCATTTTTTTTTTTTTTTTACATTGATTGTTCTGTGTGCAATCCTCACCTTTTTACCCCAAGATACGTTTTTCTTAGTTTGTTTTGATGCATTTAATTCATGAAAATACAGTGGAAATATTTTAACAAAACCGAAGTTGAATTTGTTAAATGAATCTGAAATGTTTGGATAAGGAAGCAGTGTGTCATTTTTTTGTTTGTTGTTGCGGTCATTTGGATTTAAATTTGCCTGAGGAGTATGGAGTCATACAGCCCAAAATAAGTAGTTTCCTCTCCCTTGTCCACAGTCCCCTTCCATAAGGAGTTGGCAAGAGATTAAACAGACTGGCACCCAGAAGTCTAGTGGATAATATACAAGAAACACCTCATGTAGAGTGTTCAAGTGGAGTCTACTAGAATGTTCAAGTAGTAGAATCTAGCGCAGAGCGTTTACGTAGAGTCTAAAGCCTAGTGTAAACTTTCCAGTAACACTTTACTTAAAGCTGACGGGTAAAATACTTTATTATTTGCTGAAGACATATATGATCCTTCATAATGTCTTTATAAGACTTAAAAATCCAAGGGTAGGTAGAATGTTTTAAGAAGTAATGTCTTCCTGGTGTGGTAATACACAGTATTTAGCCAATTTAAAAGGTCTGTCCGGCACTATACAGCACATTTAGATGTTCCATTACACAGCAATTCTTCAAATTTAGCATTTCTCCATATGACCACATGGTGTCATTCTTAATGCAGGTACTGGCAGGCTTCTTCACATGCCACGACATTGAGTGTGGAGCTCTTATCCAATGTTGGATTCTAGGGTGTGAAGAAGTGGAATTCATTTTGTGTACAGAATGCTGTAGAACGTCTCTGAGGAATAGTTTGGCCCCGAGCTGACAAGCTAAAATTCTGTCGTTCTACCCACTGTTCCCCGGGCGCCGTGGATGTCGATTTAAGGCAGCCTCCCGCACCTCTCTGATTCAGACGGGTTGGGTTAAATGTGGAATAGACATTTCAGTTGAGTGCATTCAGTTGTACAACTGACTAGGTATCCCCCTTTCCCTATACAACTGACTAGGTATCCCCCTTCCCTATACAACTGACTAGGTATCTCCCTTTCCCTATACAACTGACTAGGTATCCCCCTTCCCTATACAACTGACTAGGTATCTCCCTTTCCCAATACAACTGACTTTCACTTTCTGCAATTTGAACTGTTAATTAAAGTCCAGTAGTTTTTGTAGTGTCTGTCTTCAAGCCCACATGGTGCAACAAACCACAGGTGCCATGGGATTGCAATATTTTTTAAATTTATTTTACCTTTATTTAACTAGGCAAGTCAGTTAAGAACAAATTCTTATTTTCAATGACGGCCTAGGAACAGTGGGTTAACTGCCTTGTTCAGGGGCAGAACGACAGATTTGTACCTTGTCAGCTCGGGGGTTTGAACTTGCAACCTTCCGGTTACTAGATGAGTAAATAGATTTTCTGATTGGACCATAATGAGGCCTATATCATGCAGGGAACTATTTTGTTGCTACCCATCTGTCTAGGTAAAAATGCCATGTGCTGTTGGCAATGTTTGATTTTGAAGAAAGCACAAAAATATTTTTGAAAAGTTTTTTTTTTCTCCATCTTGCCAAATCCTATGGTCCCCCAGAGGTCAAATAACTATATACGGCCACCCAGTGAATAGGGACTGGGTTTTTGTTTTGCCGTCGTTAATAGGATACGTGTTAATGTTACATTTGCTCTCCAGATCTCTCATCCTTTTATATACAGTATATAACCGTTCCTGTGACAATGATAAGAATAGCAACACCATGCAAGCAGTGAAATCATCACCATAGTAACAGGCAGTATTTTTTTTTACCTCCCGTCTCTCCATGAGTTAGGAGGCAATTGGTTTGTAACTTGCATCGTGATGACATTTAAAACCAGAATCTGTCATCTGTACTCCAATGGGTCTATAATATATTATTAATTGATTGCACCTTTAAGGAGATACCTACACTATTCCTTTCTTCTGTCTATCTCTGCCTGTATGGCTGAGTCTCTCTCTGCATGTCTGTCTCTCTCTCTGCCTGTCTATCTCTCTGCCTGACTGTCTCTGCCTGTCTGGCTGTGTCTCTCTCTGCCTGTCTGTCTCTCTGCCTGTCTGCCTGTCTCTCTCTCTGTCAGTCTGTATGCATGCCTGCCTGTCTGTCTCTCTGTCAGTCTGTATGCCTGCCTCTCTGCCTGTCTGTCTGTCTCTCTGTCAGTCTGTATGCCTGCATGTCTGTCACAACCCGGTACATCTCATGCTGGGGGTTTCATTTTGGTCTATTTTAGACTGCTTGAGTCAGATGATTTGGGCTCCAAATCTTGTTGAAATCTTCACAGTAAATTGAAATATTTGGCCAGGCAGAAAGCAGAACTGATGCACTATACTGTCATGCTTGGGCTGTGTTGTGTTGTATGGGTGGTGGCTGGGTGGGTGGGTGGATAGTGTAGGTGAGTGCTAAAAATGTAATGGCATATAGAGAGTGTTATGAGATAAAGAGTGAAAGTGTGTGTGTGTGTGTGCCACAGCTGGCCCTCGATGGGAAAGAGACAGTCTTCTGATGTGAAGAAGTCTAAGAGGAAGTGAAACAGGACCTTGGAAAAAGAGAAGTGAAAAGTGTTCTCTTGCAAGATAAGCTCTGTGCTTTGTACAGATAACTAAAAACGTGTTTTAATGGCGGCTCTCTGCCAGTTTCATCAGGTTATACAACACCATGCATTCAATGAACAATACATAGATCATTGAATGTGTAAACAGTTCCCTCAAATGCCTTTCTTTATAGAAAGTGTGGTATGCTCAGATGTGCTTATAAAAAGCCAGGAAGCATTATACAGTGTGTGCAGGGTTTAAGTCAAGTCACTGTTACAGAAAGTGTAAACAGAGGGAGAGAGAGACAGAGAGTAAGTGGTGTAAACAAGTTTGGCATTTGAAATTGAACTGGACTTTTTACAAGCTCTTCCCTGCTAATGTAAGAGTCATATCAATGTCGAGCATATCCTTTCTTACAAGCAAACCGTTTCCTTTCCCATGTGACATGTGAGACCTTAGGAGATGTATTGGAGATGTGTGAGACCTACAGGGAGATATATTGGAGATGTGTGAGACCTTAGGAGATGTATTGGAGATGTGTGAGACCTTATTAGATGTATTGGAGATGTGTGAGACATTAGGAGATGTATTGGAGATGTGTGAGACCTTAGGAGATGTATTGGAGATGTGTGAGACCTTAGGAGATGTATTGGAGATGTGTGAGACCTACAGGGAGATATATTGGAGATGTGTGAGACCTACAGGGAGATGGTGACGTCAGGAGAAACAAGGTTATAGGAATGCTTGTCACCTCTCGTGAATACCATGACTGTCTAGTCCTGTTGATCATCTTAGCCAAACACATCTTATGGTGTTGGGTAGTTAAGATGTCCCCACCCCCTCAACATACTGTTGGGTGTCAAGTCTCATACACTCACAGCTTGTTGCCGGGTCTTGTTGCGGGGTCTTGTTGCCGGGTCATCTGTTGCCGGGTCTTGTTGCCGGGTCTTGTTGCCGGGTCATCTGTTGCCGGGTCTTGTTGCCGGGTCATCTGTTGCATCATAAATTGTTTATCTGAGGGTGTTTAGATGACCCAATTAAAGCTGGTCATCACAGGGCCTGGACTGGAGGTTCTCATAGACATAGTCACTGGCCAGAAACGACCAATACCCTGAACCAATACCTACGGATGGAGCTTTCATTTCTACAAAATAATGGATAACAAGACACAGACTGACAGAAGTTTCAGAATCTGTTTTCACAATCAGACCCATGTGAAAGTGCATACATACACTAATAGAAAGGGAAAGGGGCTCTAGAACAGTCTGCAGCATCCGGCCTCCCCCTACTAGAATCTGAAGTCAAATGTCTACTGTTTGCTGATGATCTGGTACTTCTGTCACCAACCAAGGAGGGCCTACAGCAGCACCTAGATATTCTGCACATATTCTGCCAGACTTGGGCCCTGACAGTAAATCTCAGTTAGACCAAAATAATGGTGTTCCAAAAAAGGTCCAGTTGCCAAGACCATAAATACAAATTCCATCTAGACACCGTTGCCCTGGACACAAAAAACTATACATACCTCGGCCTAAACATCAGCGTCACAGGTAACTTCCACAAAGCTGTGAATGATCTGAGAGACAAGGCATGAAAGGCCTATGCCATCTAAAGGAATATCAAATTTGACATACCAATTAGGATGTGGCTAAAAATACTTGAATCAGTTACAGAACCCATTGCCCTTTATTGTTGTGAGGTCTGAGGTCCGCTCACCAACCAAGAATTCACAAAATGGGACTCTGCATGCAGAATTCTGCAAAAAATATCCTCTGTGTACAATGTAAAACACCAAACAATGAATGCAGAGCAGAATTAGGCCGATACCCACTAATTATCAAAATCCAGAAAAGAGACGTTAAATTCTACAACCATCTAAAAGGAAGCGATTCCCAAACCTTCCATAACAAAGCCATAACCTACAGAGAGATGAACCTGGAGAAGAGTCCTTTAAGCAAGCTGGTCCTGGGGCTCTGTTCAGAAACACAAACAGACCCCACAGAGCCCCAGGACAGCAACACAATTAGACCCAACCAAATAATGAGAAAACAAAAAGAAAATTAGTTGACACATTGGAAAGAATTAACAAAAAAAACTGAGCAAACAAGAATGTTATTTGGCCCTAAACAGAGAGTACACCGTGTAACTGTAACTGACCCAAAATTAAGGAAAGCTTTGACTATGTACAGACTCAGTGAGCATATCCTTGCTATTGAGAAATGCAGACATGGCTCTCAAGAGAAGACTGGCTATGTGTACACTGCTCACAACATGAGTGGAAGCTGAGCTGCACATCCTAACCTGCCAAATGTATGACCTATTAGAGACACATATTTCCCTCAGATTACACAGACCCACAAAGAATTAAAAAAGAAATCACATTTTGATAAACTCCCATATCTATTGGGTGAAATACCACAGTGTGCCATCACAGCAGCAAGATTTGTGACCTGTTGCCACAATAAAAGGGCGACCAGTGAAGAACAAACACCATTATAAATACTACACATTTTTATGCTTATTTATTTTCCCTATTTGCACATCGTTACAACACTCTATATAGACACACTATGACATTTGTAATGTCTTTATTATTTTGGAACTTCTGTGAGTGTAAATGTTTACTGTACATTTTTTATTGCTTATTTCCTTGTTTCTTTATTATCTATTTCACTTGCTTTGGCAATGTTAACATATGTTTCCCCCATGCCAATAAAGCCCCTTAAATTGAATTGCGAGAAAGAGAAAGAGAGAAAGAGAGGGGAGAGAGAGACTGAAACATGTCTTTCAGTAGCTTAACACAGTCGTACTACGGATGTGGTTGACTAACGGATGAGGTGGTTGACTAATGGATGAGGTGGTTGACTAACGGATGTGGTTGACTAACGGATGAGGATGACTAACGGATGAGGTTGACTAACGGATGAGGTGGTTGACTAACGGATGCGGTTGACTAACGGATGTGGTTGACTAACGGATGAGGATGACTAACGGATGAGGTTGACTAACAGATGAGGTGGTTGACTAACGGATGAGGTTGACTAACGGATGAGGTTGACTAACAGATGAGGTTGACTAACGGATGTGGTTGACTAACGGATGAGGTTGACTAACAGATGAGGTTGACTAACGGATGTGGTTGACTAACGGATGTGGTGGTTGACTAACGGATGTGGTTGACTAACAGATGAGGTGGTTGACTAACGGATGAGGTGGTTGACTAACGGATGAGGTTGACTAACAGATGAGGTTGACTAACGGATGTGGTTGACTAACGGATGTGGTGGTTGACTAATGGATGAGGTGGTTGACTAACGGATGAGGTTGACTAACGGATGTGGTTGACTAACGGATGTGGTGGTTGACTAACGGATGTAGTTGACTAACGGATGTGGTGGTTGACTAGCGGATGTGGTGGTTGACTAGCGGATGTAGTTGACTAACGGATGTGGTGGTTGACTAATGGATGAGGTGGTTGACTAACGATGTGGTGGTTGACTAACGGATGAGGATGACTAACGGATGAGGTTGACTAACAGATGAGGTTGACTAACGGATGTGGTTAACTAACGGATGAGGTTGACTAAAGGATGAGGTTGACTAACGGATGAGGTTGGCTAAAGGATGTGGTTGACTAACGGATGTGGTGGTTGACTAACCGGATGTAGTTGACTAACGGATGTGGTGGTTGACTAATGGATGAGGTGGTTGACTAACGATGTGGTGGTTGACTAACGGATGAGGATGACTAACGGATGAGGTTGACTAACAGATGAGGTTGACTAACGGATGTGGTTAACTAACGGATGAGGTTGACTAACGGATGAGGTTGACTAACGGATGAGGTTGACTAAAGGATGTGGTTGACTAACGGATGTGGTGGTTGACTAACCGGATGTAGTTGACTAACGGATGTGGTGGTTGACTAATGGATGAGGTGGTTGACTAACGATGTGGTGGTTGACTAACGGATGTGGTGGTTGACTAACGGATGTGTTGGTTGACTAATGGATGATGACTAACGGATGTGGTTGACTAACGGATGTGATGGTTGACTAACGGATGAGGTGGTTGACTAACGGATGTGGTCGACTAACGGATGTGGTGGTTGACTAACGGATGAGGTGGTTGACTAACGGATGTGGTGGTTGACTAACGGATGTGGTTGACTAACGGATGTGGTGGTTGACTAACGGATGAGGTGGTTGACTAACAGATGTGGTTGACTAACGGATGAGGTTGACTAACGGATGAGGTGGTTGACTAACGGATGAGGTGGTTGACTAACGGATGAGGTTGACTAACGGATGTGGTGGTTGACTAACGGATGTGGTGGTTGACTAACGGATGTGGTGGTTGACTAATGGATGATGACTAACGGATGTGGTTGACTAACGGATGTGGTGGTTGACTAATGGATGAGGTGGTTGACTAACGGATGAGGTTGACTAACGGATGTGGTTGACTAACG
Source organism: Oncorhynchus mykiss (assembly GCF_057628025.1). Classification (NCBI taxonomy): domain Eukaryota; kingdom Metazoa; phylum Chordata; class Actinopteri; order Salmoniformes; family Salmonidae; genus Oncorhynchus; species Oncorhynchus mykiss. The sequence goes on from NC_143023.1 coordinate 94,701,702, forward strand.
GATGTGGTGGTTGACTAACGGATGTAGTTGACTAACGGATGTGGTGGTTGACTAGCGGATGTGGTGGTTGACTAGCGGATGTAGTTGACTAACGGATGTGGTGGTTGACTAATGGATGAGGTGGTTGACTAACGATGTGGTGGTTGACTAACGGATGAGGATGACTAACGGATGAGGTTGACTAACAGATGAGGTTGACTAACGGATGTGGTTGACTAACGGATGAGGTTGACTAACGGATGAGGTTGACTAACGGATGAGGTTGACTAAAGGATGTGGTTGACTAACGGATGTGGTGGTTGACTAACGGATGTGGTGGTTGACTAACGGATGTGGTGGTTGACTAATGGATGATGACTAACGGATGTGGTTGACTAACGGATGTGGTGGTTGACTAACGGATGAGGTGGTTGACTAACGGATGTGGTGGTTGACTAACGGATGTGGTGGTTGACTAATGGATGATGACTAACGGATGAGGTTGACTAACGGATGTGGTGGTTGACTAACGGATGAGGTGGTTGACTAACGGATGTGGTGGTTGACTAACGGATGTGGTGGTTGACTAACGGATGTGGTTGACTAACGGATGAGGTTGACTAACGGATGAGGTGGTTGACTAACGGATGAGGTGGTTGACTAACGGATGAGGTTGACTAACGGATGTGGTGGTTGACTAACGGATGAGGTGGTTGACTAACGGATGTGGTGGTTGACTAACGGATGTGGTGGTTGACTAACGGGTGTGGTGGTTGACTAACCGGATGTGGTTGACTAACGGATGAGGTTGACTAACGGATGAGGTGGTTGACTAACGGATGAGGTGGTTGACTAACAGATGAGGTTGACTAACGGATGTGGTGGTTGACTAACGGATGTGGTGGTTGACTAACGGATGTGGTGGTTGACTAATGGATGATGACTAACGGATGTGGTTGACTAACGGATGTGGTGGTTGACTAACGGATGTGGTGGTTGACTAACGGATGATGTGGCTGACTAACGGATGTGGTGGTTGACTAACGGATGAGGTGGTTGACTAACGGATGTGGTGGTTGACTAACGGATGCGGTTGACTAACGATGTGGTGGTTGACTAATGGATGAGGTGGTTGACTAACGGATGAGGTGGTTGACTAACGGATGAGGTGGTTGACTAACGGATGAGGTTGACTAACGGATGAGGTGGTTGACTAACAGATGTGGTTGACTAACGGATGTGGTTGACTAACGGATGAGGTGGTTGACTAACGGATGAGGTGGTTGACTAACGGATTAGGTGGTTGACTAACGGATGAGGTGGTTGACTAACGGATGAGGTGGTTGACTAACGGATGTGGTTGACTAACGGATGTGGTGGTTGACTAACGGATGAGGTGGTTGACTAACGGATGTGGTGGTTGACTAACGGATGAGGTGGTTGACTAACGGATGAGGTGGTTGACTAACGGATGAGGTGGTTGACTAGCGGATGAGGTGGTTGACTAACGGATGAGGTGGTTGACTAACGGATGAGGTTGACTAACGGATGAGGTGGTTGACTAACGTATGAGGTTGACTAACGGCTGTGGTGGTTGACTAACAGATGTGGTGGTTGACTAACGGATGTGGTGGTTGACTAATGGATGATGACTAACGGATGTGGTTGACTAACGGATGTGGTGGTTGACTAACGGATGAGGTGGTTGACTAACGGATGTGGTGGTTGACTAACGGATGCGGTTGACTAACGGATGTGGTGGTTGACTAACGGATGTGGTGGTTGACTAACGGATGAGGTGGTTGACTAACGGATGTGGTGGTTGACTAACGGATGAGGTTGACTAACGGATGAGGTGGTTGACTAACGGATGTGTTGTTTGACTAACGGATGAGGTGGTTGACTAACGGATGAGGTGGTTGACTAACGGATGTGGTGGTTGACTAGCGGATGTGGTGGTTGACTAGCGGATGTAGTTGACTAACGGATGTGGTGGTTGACTAATGGATGAGGTGGTTGACTAACGGATGTGGTGGTTGACTAACGGATGTGGTTGACTTTCCTTTCAGATTATATTGACCTTCTGAAAAAAGTGTTACCTTCATAATTGATGTTATTTCCTGAATTATATAATTTCACAGTTTCTGTAATTGATACGGCTTTACTTGACTAACGGATGTGGTGGTTGACTAACGGATGAGGTGGTTGACTAACGGATGTGGTGGTTGACTAACGGATGCGGTTGACTAACGGATGTGGTGGTTGACTAACGGATGTGGTGGTTGACTAATGGATGATGACTAACGGATGTGGTTGACTAACGGATGTGGTGGTTGACTAACGGATGTGGTGGTTGACTAACGGATGATGTGGCTGACTAACGGATGTGGTGGTTGACTAACGGATGAGGTGGTTGACTAACGGATGTGGTGGTTGACTAACGGATGCGGTTGACTAACGATGTGGTGGTTGACTAATGGATGAGGTGGTTGACTAACGGATGAGGTGGTTGACTAACGGATGAGGTGGTTGACTAACGGATGAGGTTGACTAACGGATGAGGTGGTTGACTAACAGATGTGGTTGACTAACGGATGTGGTTGACTAACGGATGAGGTGGTTGACTAACGGATGAGGTGGTTGACTAACGGATTAGGTGGTTGACTAACGGATGAGGTGGTTGACTAACGGATGAGGTGGTTGACTAACGGATGTGGTTGACTAACGGATGTGGTGGTTGACTAACGGATGAGGTGGTTGACTAACGGATGTGGTGGTTGACTAACGGATGAGGTGGTTGACTAACGGATGAGGTGGTTGACTAACGGATGAGGTGGTTGACTAGCGGATGAGGTGGTTGACTAACGGATGAGGTGGTTGACTAACGGATGAGGTTGACTAACGGATGAGGTGGTTGACTAACGTATGAGGTTGACTAACGGCTGTGGTGGTTGACTAACAGATGTGGTGGTTGACTAACGGATGTGGTGGTTGACTAATGGATGATGACTAACGGATGTGGTTGACTAACGGATGTGGTGGTTGACTAACGGATGAGGTGGTTGACTAACGGATGTGGTGGTTGACTAACGGATGCGGTTGACTAACGGATGTGGTGGTTGACTAACGGATGTGGTGGTTGACTAACGGATGAGGTGGTTGACTAACGGATGTGGTGGTTGACTAACGGATGAGGTTGACTAACGGATGAGGTGGTTGACTAACGGATGTGTTGTTTGACTAACGGATGAGGTGGTTGACTAACGGATGAGGTGGTTGACTAACGGATGTGGTGGTTGACTAGCGGATGTGGTGGTTGACTAGCGGATGTAGTTGACTAACGGATGTGGTGGTTGACTAATGGATGAGGTGGTTGACTAACGGATGTGGTGGTTGACTAACGGATGTGGTTGACTTTCCTTTCAGATTATATTGACCTTCTGAAAAAAGTGTTACCTTCATAATTGATGTTATTTCCTGAATTATATAATTTCACAGTTTCTGTAATTGATACGGCTTTACTTTCAAAATCCCTTGAATTAGAATCAAGCCTTCTGTTAAACGTGACACTTGGATCAGATTATAGATACTACACTGTTAGAATGTAACATTTGGATCAGAGGTATATCAGGAAATACTAATGAAAGTTAACTTAGTGCAGGCCAAGAATCCAGGAACTTTCGCTCTCTACTTCAAACATTTTTTAAATATATTTTCTTTATTTCACCTTTATTTAAGCAGGTAGGCCAGTTGAGAACAAGTTCTCATTTACAACTGCGACCTAGACAAGATAAAGCAAAGCAGTTTGACACATACGACGACACAGAGTTACACATGGAGTAAAACAAACATACAGTCAATAATACAGTAGAAAAAGTCTATATACAGTGTGTGCAGATGAGGTAGGATAATGGAGGTAAGGCAATAAATAGGCAATGGTGGCGAAGTAAATACAATATAGCAATTAAACACTGGAATGGTAGATGTGCAGAATATGAATGTGCAATTGCCCCTAGCACAGACAGTCACAGGTAGAGAGACAGGCAGACAGACAGCATCAACACATCACAAAGACTCGCTAGTATTTCCACATAAGCGTTAAATGATTTATGTGGAAACTAAGACTGTAAGAGTAGGGCTGAAACAGGAGGGATTTATGCTCAGATCAGAGAGGAAGAGAGGAAGAGAGGATCCCCTTCATCATGTCAGTCTTATCCCTATGATACCCTCCCAGCCTGCATGAAGTGCACACACACTGCGCACACGCACATTGCACGCACACACACTGCACGAACACACACATCCACATGCACTGCATTCAAATCCCTTTCCTACTTAATGTTAGAGAGAGAGAGAGAGAGAGAGAGAGAGAGAGAGAGACCTATGGGGGTCGGAGGCCTAGATTTATTTTCTCCTGGGCTCTCAGAGTCAGAGAAGAATATCACAGAGCAAATCTCATTCAAAATGTCATCTTAATGTTGTGGTTAGGCGAAAGCACTAGGTTGTTCCATCACGTACCTGGAATGAAAGGAGGAGCTATACGCATCAACAGGAACTAATATGATTTCATGTCATAGTCAGAATATTTTTTAACAATGTAGTGGATGAGCAATGATGAGTTGCTATGCAAACTAAGGAAATAGAGTTGTAATTTGAAACTACATATGGCTATCAGCAGGAAATTATCTAACTTCTTGCCTGCCATACTCTTCACTTTGATAAATATGATGGCGGATGAGAAACGAGTAACTAAATTAGAGTAATAAACAAGTCATTTGAAACTAGGGTATGCCTCTTCATGTGTCACTTCCTGTTGTCAGTTGGGTGATGGCCAATGGCTCCAGGGTCTGGGACAACACTATGTAAATATTTTAGTTCTGGTACCTGTTTGAGTAACATATTGTGTTGGTGTGTGTGTGTGTGTGTGTGTGTGTGTGCTAATAGCCAACTTCTCTAACTCGCGTTGTCATGATTACCAACAACGACGAGACGGCCTACAGGGAGGAGGTGAGGGCCCTTGGAGTGTGGTGTCAGGAAAATAACCTCACACTCAACGTCAACAAAACTAAGGAGATTATCGTGGACTTCAGGAAACAGCAGAGGGAACACCCCCCTATCCACATCGATGGAACAGCAGTGGAGAGGGTAGTAAGTTTTAAGTTCCTCGGCGTACACATCACAGACAAACTGAATTGGTCCACCCACACAGACAGCATCGTGAAGAAGGCGCAGCAGCGCCTCTTCAACCTCAGGAGGCTGAAGGAATTTGGCTTGTCACCAAAAGCACTCACAAACTTCTACAGACGCACAATCGAGAGCATCCTGTCGGGCTGTATCACCGCCTGGTACGGCAACTGCTCCGCCCACAACCGTAAGTCTCTCCAGAGGGTAGCGAGGTCCGCACAACGCATCACCAGGGGCAAACTACCTGCCCTCCAGGACACCTCCACCCGATGTCACAGGAAGGCCATAAAGATCATCAAGGACAACAACCACCCGAGCCACTGCCTGTTCACCCCGCTATCATCCAGAAGGCGAGGTCAGTACAGGTGCATCAAAGCTGGGACCGAGAGACTGAAAAACAGCTTCTATCTCAAGGCCATCAGACTGTTAAACAGCCACCACTAACATTGAGTGGTTGCTGCCAACACACTGACTCAACTCCAGCCACTTTAATAATGGGAATTGATGTCAAATATATCACTAGCCACTTTAAACATTGCTACTTAATATAATGTTTACATACCCTACATTATTAATTTCATATGTCTACGTATATACTGTACTCTATATCATCTACTGCATCTTTATGTAATACATGTATCACTAGCCACTTTAAACTATGCCACTTTGTTTACATACTCATCTCATATGTATATACTGTACTCGATACCATCTACTGCATCTTGCCTATGCCGTTCTGTACCATCACTCATTCACATATCTTTATGTACATATTCTTTATCCCTTTACACTTGTGTGTATAAGGTAGTAGTTTTGGAATTGTTAGTTAGATTACTCGTTGGTTATTACTGCATTGTCGGAACTAGAAGCACAAGCATTTCGCTACACTCGCATTAACATCTGCTAACCATGTGTATGTGACAAATAACATTTTATTTTATTTCATCTAGCAAATGTATTACAGACATTTCTGTTCAGGTTAGGCTCAACGTGCGGCCTGACAGAGATGGCAAACAAAATGCCATCTGAGAGAGAGGAGACAAGCATAATGTTTCCTTTATTAAAAGGTACTCATGCTCACCACATTGTTGGCTTACTGACATATACGGTACTAAACATATACTGTACTAAACATATACTGTATAGGCAGCACGCTATCCTTCCCCCACATCTCTACTCTAGTGTAATAATGACACTGTCTCTCTCTCCCCATTCTCTCAATGTCTCTATCACACTCTCTGTGTCTCTCTCTGTGTCTCTCAATGTCTCTATCACACTCTCTGTGTCTCTCCTCTCTCTCTCTGTACCCCTCTCTCTCTCTCTCTCTCTCCCCATTCTCTCAATGTCTCTATCACACTCTCTGTGTCTCTCCTCTCTCTCTCTGTACCCCTCTCTCTCTCTTCTCCTCCTGTGGCTTATCATCCATCAGTCGAGGGAATCTGGAGAATGTGACATATGCACATCCCCTCCAGTCAGACAGGAGATTATTCAGGAAGTGATGGTCTGACTGGATAGGAGCCGGGCCCCAATAAATATTTACCGGTGTTAAATATTTGGTGTTTTACACAGCTTAAATCTTGTGCAAAAGCCCCGCATTTAATTGCCTAGTTACTAGTTAGGAGTTTGAAAATTGTAGTTTGAAAATTGAAATATGTCAACATTTGAAGTTTGACAGATTATAAAGACATACAAATTCCTTTATGTGTTATAAAAGAGTGTGGTGCTATTCTTTTTGTATTGATTCCCCTGTTGGAACCAGAGACTGTGGTTGGACCAAACTTCCTGCCACAAGTGCACCTGGGGTCTAGCTCCATGTATGTGCTTCATCACAACAACACCTGGGTTTGACCTCCATTTGACCTGGGTTTGAACTACATTTATACTGTAGTTCTCCTGTATCCAGGCATCATTCAATATACATGCAAAACATGAAACAGGGATTGTGCCACAACAACCTGAACCCCAGGACCTGAGTGAAAAACAGATCCAAATATCCATGGGCAAATGATTCAGAAGTTTCCCCTTCTTTGCCTCATGTATCCCAGTGTGCCCAGTGTGACAGTAGGAACAAAACAACCCTGTCCAATTTCCTGGACTCTTCCTAATACGGGTGTCAATTAGTGGAAGAGTGCTACTGTGGCCGCAGCCTGCAAACCAGGCTGCCGCGGGCGGCACAATGCATTAGCCCACGATGAGCTGTCAAAAATGATTATTTCAGCTACGCCCGTCAGCGAAGGGGGTGCTCTACTGCACTAAACCAGAGGAGGAGAGAAATAGAGGGGGGGGGGGGGGACACAGAGAGAGAGAGAGACAGAGAGAGAGAGAGAGAGAGAGACACACACACAGAGAGAGAGACAGAGAGAGAGAGACACAGAGAGACACAGAGAGAGAAAGAGAGAGACAGAGAGAGAGAGACAGACACAGAGAGAGAGAGAGAGAGAGAGAGAGAGAGAGAGAGAGAGAAATAGGCTACCCGGAGAGAGGGAGAAAGAGTGAGAAGAAGAGAAGTGGCCATTTAAACACACACAATAAGTTGGATTTTTCTGGAAGAGCACCGTGCGATGTTGGAACACTCGTCGGATCTAGCCCTGGTGCAGAGCTTGTATGTTAACAGCATGCGCTGTCCCCCCTCTGCCTCCGCCGCTGGTGTCCCCGTCAGGAATGAGGACCTAGGATCTCTGAGGTACGTCCGTCGGGTTGGTTGGATGTTGGGTTGGCCCCTAGTTCATTCAGAAGGAATCAGATCTAAACTGGCTGGCTTTTGTTGTAGTTGTGGTTGTGGTTGGAGCTATAGTCAGTGATTGTAATGCTTCTTTGTTCCTGTGGTGGTGGATAATGGCTATTGTTATAGGCTGAATTCATTGTTTGCAGTATTCATTCCCATTCCATGGTGGGTTAGGGTAGATTTATGATGTTTATGTTTTTCACTGAAAGAAAAAGAGAAAATCTAACTTGTGATCTGGGGGAAAATCTCCCCCCCTGCCCGAAAATCCACCCTCCCTCCGTCATCTTTAAGAAACAGACAGACCTGAGCAGGACGCACCTATTAGTCCTATTGATTGAAGTTATCAAATCAATTGTGTAAAAAAACAACAACATTATATTATCTGATTTAAAAACAAATGTATTAACAGTATCTACATTAAAGGATGTCCCTTCTGAAGGTCAACGGTCACCCAGAAATGAAAATAAATGGAAGAAAAATAAATGGGTCGAAGACGAAAAATAGGTGCGACTCTCGTTCACAGTTAAAAACTGAAGAAATGGGGCTCTGTCTGTCAGGCTGTCGGTGACGCTAACAGAATTCTACCTCCTGAAAATGACAGAGAGGCCACTGGAAAGTACAGGGCATAGTTTCTGAGAACAAGTTCCATCCATCCGGTCTCTAACGCCTCTGGTCAAAATCAGCATAAGCTCTGAGCTATCTTCTGCAAGGCACGGGACAATTTACATTGGCCAATAAGGAATTTGCATAAGCCAGTACCACAAACCTAAACTCAAACTACTCTGATAAGGTTTGTGTTAACCAACGTTACAGCCAGGCTACGACGCCTGTGCATTTCTTTTCAGATTAGATTACAACATTGAGTCATACTCATATCCTCTCCTTCTCCATTTTGAGAGCGCCAGCTTCAGTTGTTTGCCATTCTGCAAATGCTTTCAGAGCTAAGACAAAGTATGTCAGTCATGCAGGCAGGCAGTCATGCAGGCAGGCAGGCAGGCAGGCAGGCAGTCATGCAGGCAGGCAGGCAGTCATGCAGGCAGGCAGTCATGCAGGCAGGCAGGCAGTCATGCAGGCAGGCAGGCAGGCAGGCAGGCAGTCATGCAGGCAGGCAGGCAGTCATGCAGGCAGGCAGGCAGGCAGGCAGGCAGGCAGGCAGGCAGTCATGCAGGCAGGCAGGCAGGCAGGCAGGCAGTCATGCAGGCAGACAGGCAGTCATGCAGGCAGGCAGGCAGGCAGGAAGTTTATGGCGACATATACAAACAGACGTGACATAACCCATTTGGGTCGCTCTCTGTGCAGTTGGCCTATTTTCACTTGACCTGCTTCACCATTGGTTTAGAAGAGGTGCAAATCAAATGCTGGATGAATTGATTTGTAGGGGCTAGGAATAGTCCGGCTCGTCCCACATTACAGAGGGATACAATAGAAAATATGTAAGTAAACAAGGATGGCATGGTATGTGTAGGGATTACAATAGGATTATCATAGTAATCATCTGATGGATTAAACACGGGAGGCTAGCACTGAGAGGCGGCAACATACTTCCGTTGCAACAATAAAACAGTATTTATTTTAATATCTCTGCACAATATGTTCCCTTTATGCCCACAATTTAGCCTACTGTAGGCTACCCAGCAGATCTCCCATGTCAGACTTGACTATATTTAGTACATTTTAGTCATTTAGCAGACGCTCTTATCCAGGTCGATTTACAGGAGCAATTAGAGTTTCAGTGCCTTGCTCAAGGGCACATCGACAGATTTTTTTAAACCTAGTCGGTTCAGGGATTCGAAGCAGTGACATTTTGGTTACTGGCTCAACTCTCTTAACCGTTGCAATATTCAGACTAACTCGTCGGATTCCACGAGACTACTGTTGAAATGTAATCTTCTTTTCTTAATGAGATTTTTGGAGATCTAATATTATTAGGCACAATTATCGGTGTCCAGTATGAAGGAATTTAGAGCTAGTTTCACGAGCCAATGCTAACTAGTGTTAGCGCGATGACTGGAAGTCTATGGGTTTCTGCATATAGATACCCATAGACTTCCAGTCATTGCGCTAACGCTACTTAGCATTGGCTTGCGAAGCTACCTCTAACTTCCTTCATACTGGACACAGAGACATAAAATGGTATCCATGAGTTCATCTGACTCTGGGGAAGTAGATAAATGACCTCATTACCAAAATCCCAAACTATCCCTTTAAGGAAGTCTCGAGGTTTTGCTAACCTGAGTTGGAATACCTTATGATAAGCTGCAAACGATACTATTTACCAAGAGAGTTATCTATATTTTTCACAGCTGTCTATTTACCACCTTAAACCGATGGTGACACTAAGACCGCACTCAACAAGTTGTAAAGGGCCACAAGCAAACAAGAAAATGCACATCCAGAGGCGGCGCTCCAAGTGGCAAGTGATTTTATTGCAGGGAAACTAAAATCCGTTTTACCTCATTTTTTTACCAGCATGTCACCTGTGCAATTAGAGGCGAAAAAACTCTAGATCACCTTTAAATCATGTTCAATACAGAAGTGGTCCAATGAAGTGGATGCTAAGCTACAGGACTGTTTTGCTAGCACAGACTGGAATATGTTCAGAGATTCATCAGATAACATTGAGGAGTTTACCACATGAGTCACCGGCTTCATTAATAAGTACATCGATGATGTTGTCCCCACAGTGACCATATGTACATATCCCAAACAGAAGTCATGGTTTACAGGCAACTAAAGGCTGTGCTAAAGGCTAGACCTGCCACTTTCAAGGAAAGGGACACTAATCCGGATGCTTATAAGAAATCCCGCTATGACCTCCGATGAGCCAACCAACAGTCAAAACGTCAATACAGGACTAAGATTGAATCATACTACCCCCGGCTCTGACGCTCGGCGGATGTGGTAGGGCTTGCAAACTATCACAGATTACAAAGGGAAACACAGCCGCAAGCTGCCCTTTGAAGCGAGCCTACCAGGCGAGCTAAATTCCTTCTATGCACGCTTCGAGGCAAGCAACACTGAACCATTCATAAGAGTACCAGCTGTTCTGGGCAACAATGTAAACATTCACAAGGCCGCGGGGCAAGATGGATTACCAGGACATGCGCTGACCAGCTAGCAAGTGTCTTCACTGACATTTTCAACTTCTCCCTGACCCAGTCTGTAATACCAACATGTTTCAAGCAGACCACCATAGTCCTTGTGCCCAAGAACGCCATGGTAACCTGCCTAAATGACTATCGCGTTATAGCACTCACATTTTAGCCATAAAATGCTTTGAAAGGCTGGTTATGGCTTTCAGTCAATTGGAGGTGAGGCTGTGGATGTATTTCAAGGCCTATCTTCAAACTCAGTGCCTCTTTGCTTGACATCATGGAAATCAAAAGAAATCAGCCAAGACCTCAGAAAAAAATTGTAGACCTCCACAAGTCTGGTTCATCCTTGGGAGCAAATTCCAAACACCTTAAAGTACCACGTTCATCTGTACAAGCAATAGTACGCAAGTATAAACACCATGGGACTACGCAGCCGTCATACCGCTCAGAAAGGAGACGCGTTCTATCTCTTAGAGATGAACGTACTTCGGTGCGAAAAGTACAAATCAATCCCAGAACAACAGCAAATGACCTTGTGAAGATGCTGGAGGAAACAGGTACAAAATTATCTACATCCACAGTAAAACGAGTCCAATATCGACATAACCTGAAAGGCCGCTCAGGAAGGAAGAAGCCACTGCTCCAAAACCACCATAAAAAAGCCAGACTATGGTTTGCAACTGCACTTGGGGACAAAGTTCGTACTTTTTGGAGAAATGTCCTCTGGTCTGATGAAACAAAAATAGAACTGTTTGGCCATTATGACCATCGTTATGTTTGGAGGAAAAAGGGAGATGCTTGCAAGCTGAAGAACACCATCCCAACCGTGAAGCACGGGTGTGGCAACATCATGATGTGGGGGTGCTTTGCTGCAGGACAGACTGGTGCACTTCACAAAATAGATGGCACAAAACTGTATGTATGCGATGCATAGCAAAGCTCTTTTAAACTTTGCTTAACATAAACACAAACTGCAGTGTAGTCTGCCTTGAAAATTGTTATGGATACAGAATTAACTGGGGTTTCATAAATGGGATATTCCTTATCAGTGCTTATCAGATATTCCCAATATTATTTTAGGGGGGATGTGAATGAGAAGCTGCTGCGAACGCTATAATGAACGATTCCTGTCCAGTTGATGAAGCTACCAAACTCTCTCTGCTCCGAGTTGTATTCATTAGGCCACAACATACCAAAACAAATTGCAACAGCAAACCAAAATGAGTGTTTTTTATTAGGCAAGTTCAGGTAGCCCCTCCCTCCCTCTGTGATTCAGTACATTTTCTTCCGTTGGGTGCCTAATGAATACACCCCTACTCTGCTCTGTTCTGCTCTTGTACAACCAGTACTTGACAACCGTGGTTTCAGCCCCCCTCGGAGTGGGTTTCATATAGGAAGACCTCGCCTGGCAAGTTCAGTTCAACAAAGAAAGACAGGCTCCTCCCCCCCAGGAATACACCAGCAAAATCACAAAAGGGTAACATGAACTGTGACCTCTATAGAAGCAAAGTGTACATCCTATATGGCACCCTATTCCCTATGTAGTGCACTACTTTTGACCAGGGCCCATAGACCCTATTCCCTATGTCGTGCACTTATTTTGACCAGGGCCCATAGACCCTATTCCCTATGTAGTGCACTACTTTGACCAGGGCCCCTACTTTGTAGGGAATAGGGTGCCATTTGGGATGTAACCAAAGACTCAGGAGGCCTGGGATTTTTTTTTATTTTAATGACCTTAATCACTTGGTTTTCTTCCAGGCCTATACTCACAAAGAGTCTCAGAGTAGAAGTGCAGTGCTGATCAGTTTTGCCTTTCATATCATAATGAATATGATTATTTAGACAGGGGGGGACCTGATCCTAGATCAGCACTTCTACTCTGAATACTGGCCCAGATACTAATAGGAAAGGACTGGACTTGGAGTCGAGTGGCTCAACCTAAAATCTGGAGCAATTCATGAGAATTATTGGCAAGAGGATTATAGAATGAGAATTTCCTATAGCTACTTGATTGGTAATAGCGAAGTGCTTTGGGCTAAGGACTCCTCGGGGAATGGGTTTGCCATATAGCCTATACTCTCTAACCTCTTTCACAAATGGTATTGTGTCTGTAGTCAAGGTATAAGGAAGTGGTTTGGGTTGCTGTATACTTTTCCTTTCTCTGATAATATTTTACCTCTGTTACAAAATGTAAATTGCTTTCTGCTATCTTCTGTCTTGGGTCTGTACTAGTCTAGCCAGGGAATGTGGGGGTCTTCATGTCCTTGGATCAACACATGCCATATTTCCCAAACACATAATTTAGGTCAGATTGAGAGCCATGGTTGGTTGGTGTGAGTGAAGACACTTGTGTAGCCTAATTTAAATAGACTGACAAAAAAATTGTCAAACACATTGTGGATTCTGAGAAAGTGTAAACCAAGATGACTGGACTAGCCTACAGTATTTTTACATACTTGACATGGAATGGAAGTAGCCACGCCTCTCTAGCTATCCCTATCTGCAATCGCTTTGACAGTGAGGGGATTCGATTAACCTGGTCCGGGTAGGCGTGTTTTGCACCGGGTGAAAATGGATTGCATCCCTTAAAACAAAAGTGAAGTAAATAAGTATGTGGAGTAATGTGTATGATTATGTGTGTTCACATGCAAAAGTGATTACTTTTAATAAAAACGGTTTGTCTGGATTCACAATGAAAATTCGATCATATTTTATGGTAAAGAAATGTATGTTTCTGATATTGTTCGATTTGAAAGGGCGCTCCTCCATCGCCGCTTTTGCCCGTTCACGTCATGGGCCACAGAACGGGGCCCCGCGGTTCAACATAATCGAATCCGCCCAGTTGCGCGCCTGTAGTTTATTTCAACGGGGGATTGGAGGAGAAATTAGCTGGGGATAGCAGAATACGAATGTCAAACGACTGATGATTAGTATTCGCATGCTGCTGCTCTGAGTAGAAGGCTAGAATATAACCCCCCCTCCTGCACCTGTCCCGCTGCGTCTTGTGGTCGCGCAGGAGTTGAATCTCGAGGCGATTTCACTCGCTTTCATTGTTGACTACAGCGTGGTGGGTTCTGGTTGTAGCTCGTGAAAATGACTTCGACATACAGTGGTCTGGATTTTCATCCGGATAGGATGGTAGAAAGCCGGTTGATGATGAGCTCGGAAGATACAACGTAAGTAACTGTTTATTAGATTCTAATAACCGATATCTAAAATATTTTTGTTGCATTAATTGCGTATAATAAAATAACCTCAAGTTGCATTCAACGCACTGATAATTTTACGAGAGAATTCACCGTCATGTCTGAGTAACATAGCAAGTGAAATGGCTAGCTAGCTAGCTAGCTGGAAAAAAAATGTTTACTTCTTGGCTAAGGAAATGCTAGTGAAGTGACATGTGCTTCCGGAGTTAACATGTTCCAGACATTATCGGACTAGGTAGTCGTCATTCTAAAGTGTTTAACATAGTCAGTTAGAAAGAATTGCTTGTGTGTTTCGGTGTCGTTACCGTGAGAGCGCGAGAAAAAGCAGCACACGCGGCAGCCGCCCTTTTGATTTTTTTTTCTTCATGCCGCTTGCTTGAACGAATAGAGGAACAGAGAAGGCAGCAACGGAGTCTTCTGTTCAGTAACAGGTAGGCCATGATAGAAAATGGCTCAAAAACAAACACGAAATTATACACCCTATTGCAACGATTTTGATATCAAGTCGATGTATTGCATAATTCGCTATAATGTAACGTTATGCTTTTTTCACGAGACAGTAAATGCATTTTATACTCGGATGTTTCACGAGGGGCAGGCAACTAACTACGTTTCTTTTGTAGCGAGTAGCGACCGTAGTTCCCCGTTAGCAATCGATTTCCCGTAATGGAGGTTCGTGTAGGGTGTCTTGCGGAACACACGTGGTACATTATTGAGCAATTTTAATGGACATCTTGTGACCGCCGAAATAGATTGTTAGTAAAGGAAGCCAGTCAACAGCAAATATATACATGTTGTTTTAGAAATGCCCGGGAGGCTAATTCGGCTTACCATGACTGGATTTCAACTCTCAGCCATATAAAGGGTACACAGCTCAAGGCTGTGCGTTGCTGAGGGAGAGTACACTCTGAAATCCCCCTCCCCTAGCAAGCTCTAGAAATGGGCTTGGCCCTGTAACGTTCATGAAACATAACCTATTTAGCTACATAGCTAGCTACATACTTAAACATGTTTACAGCAGCCCCCGTAGCCCGATATTGATCATTGGGCCGATAAATGGATTTGCAGTAAAACATGGTGAATGACAAATAGCATGTGATTTCCTGCTAGACGAGAACACACTGGAAGCATTAAGCGAGAGAGGGAATCCATTTTTGTTTTTGTATCTACTACAAATAGGTTTGTCATAATCCTCATGGGAACTCTTTCGACCTCTAACCTGTCCAGCACACATCTGTTGACCTAAACAAGGGATGATTAATAAGTGAGGTAAAAGGTCATCATGGTTATCTGGCACTTGCATGATTGTGGGTCTAAAGCCTAGCAGAGCAGTGGTCTGGGACAATAGAAATGAAAGGAATCTCATCTTTTGGTTTTGGACCCACACACAGGTGATGCAATCTCAACCCAACTCATCTGTGTTCTGTGATTTGATTGAGCTTCTGATAAAGGACATTGAGATAGATGGTGAATATCTGGGTTTAAGTGTGATCCTTTGGCAGCGAATACTGATATGGGAAGCATCCCAAATGGTGCCATTTTCCCTATATAGTGCACTACTATGGGTCCTGGTCCAAAAGTAGTGCGCTCTATAAGGAATAGGGTGGCATTTGGAACACACAGTGTGTTATCTGGGCTAAGCTACATTTGATGGTGCTGTGATCCCATTGTTGTGGACTCAGACTGATTTTTAAATTGACTGATATGAAAAGTATACATAAACTCTCATGGTTAGTAGTATGGTCTACAGCTTGTCATGAGGTATTGACATCAGGCGAGTAGAACATTGAACCTCCCTTTTAATATTAGAGATCGAGCACCAGTTGTTAACAAAGACACACCCTTGCCCCCTTTCTTGACGCTGTCATATGGTCTTGAAGATGCATAAGAAACAGCTAGATGTATATTGTCCCTGTTCAGCCGTGACTCAGAGGAACATAGGATATTCTATTTCTTCGGGTCCCGTTGATACAATAGTAGTATTTTCGTCAGGGTGCCCGCACGTTGGCCTCTTAAGCAGACCCTTCAGAGTCTCTGGAATTGGGGCCTTGTCTGGGGTGAGCAGTATGTCCTGCACCGCCTAAACGTTGAAGTAGACTCCTCATCCAAATCCAGGTTAGTGGTCGCTGTTCTGATGTTCAGAAGCCTTTTTTTCAGTCATAGGAAAAGATGGTGGAAACATTACACATTGCACTAAAGTTTATCGGCACATATAAACACACACAAATTGCAGAATTGTCCAGGAACCCGTAAAACTGCAGCTATTCATTGCAGCTCCATTCTAGACCATACCAAAAACGCCAAAGGAACCTGTCTATATGACTATTGCGCATCTCCCACCCGGACAAGAGGACCACCTATGTGACAATGCTGCAACTGGATCCTTGACTTCCTGACGTGCTGCCCCTTGGTGGTGAGGGAAGTCAACACATCTGCCATGCTGACCCTCAACACCCCGGGGGCCCCTCAAGGTTGTGTGGTTAGTCCCCCTCCAGTGCTCCCTGGTCACTCACGACTGTGTTGCTGCGGCCGACTCCCAACTTTACGTTTTCTGACGACACGACGTTGGTAGGCCTGATCACCTACGATGATGAGACAGCTTATAGGGAGGGTATCAGATACCTGGCAGTGTGGTGCCTGGACAACCTCTCCCTCAACTTCAGCAAGACAAAAATGAGCTGATCGGGGACTACAGGAAATGCAGGCCCGAGCATGCCCCCATTCACATCAACGGGGCTGTGGTGGATTGGGTCGAGGCTCTTGTCCACATCACTATGACAGTCGGGAAGAGGATATGATGATGCCTCTTTCTCCTCCCAGAGGCAGAAAAGATTTGACAAGGGCCCTCAGATCCTCACATTTTTTTTTTCTTCAGTTGCACCATTTTGAGAGCAACTTGATTGACCGCTTCACTGCTTGGAATGGCAACTGCTTGGCATCTGACCGCGCTACAGGGGCCCAGTCCATCGCCAAGCTCCCTGCTATCCAGGAAGTCTATACCAAGGCGGTGTCAGGAGAGGGCCCTAATATTTGTATTTCTTAATTCCTTTACTTTAGATTTGTCTATTGCTAGATATTACTGCACTGTTGGAGCTAGAAACGCAAGCTTTTCGCTGCACCCGTAATAACATCTGCTAAATGTGTATGTGACAAATCAAATTTCATTTGATGTAGGGCTGACTCTATTTAGTCGACTCTACCAATTTTGTTGGGCCAGTGTTTTTAACGCGTCTTGATTGACGCCTGTCTCAGTGGCCTAATCCATTGTGGATGGCACAACAGCATCACCAGTAGTACATTTACTGTTGATTCCCATAATTTTGAATCTACAATTTGTTTGTTTACTGTAATATCTGTTAATGCATTCATATTTGTAGTCTTTTTTTTACAGTTTTCGTTGTCTTAGTGGACACTTTGTTTGCAGAGCGCACAACCTAGGCTACACTTGTTCTATTTACGAGTTGTCAATTTATTGTGTTTGGAGCATTCCTGTCAATGTTGAGTAAGGATGTTGGCCTGACCTATACATAGAAGTGGGCCTAGGCTACCTGGCCTGTGCGCAAATGTTGACTTATTAATGTGCCCATTTGGGGATCTGATAGTATTTCTGATTGTCTTGACTCACCACCACTCATGAGCTGTGTAGCTTCTCAAACTTCTCAAAAAGCTTCTCAAACCAAACCAAGTCTGTTTTTACGTCCATTGAAAATATTTCCTCAATTTCCTATTTGGAAAAAAATAATTCCAGCCTTCTCCTTTTCAGTAACCACTCAGTGTGAAGGGGGGAAAAAAGTAATGTGCTGAATCAGCTGAAACTTCCCAAAATAGGCCTAAGGGGAAACTTAAAAAAAATATATAATGTTGCAAGTGCAAGCTTCTGGCTGGATGAAGTTGATTGTTGATACAATGTTTCAAGTTCCTTGTAGACGAGCCATGAGTAGCCAATGTGACTTATTTTTTTAATCCAGATTTTTTCCAGCTGCAGTGTTATTTGTTGGCTTTATGTAGGCAATTCTTTACATGTTTGGTGATGGCAATAGAAGTTACTTTTAGATTTGTATGATTTTAATTTGGATGAAGCTCATAACTGGCACGCAGATTGGTAAAAACGGTGACACAAATTGGCACTCCAAATGGAAATGGTTGCGGACCCCTGGTGTATTACTGGCAGATTCTGCGAAAGCCAGTAGCAGCGGGAGGAGATTCGGGAACAGTTTTTTTCCCCCCTGCTTGTTAGGCTTGTTAAGTTCATGTTTTAAGTATCACAATATTTCTGTTATTACGGGGCTATCACTTAGTCAAGAGTGCGCATGCGCATGAAGTTCGTTGGTTGATGGACCTGGCCTTGAGTGTAATGGCAACCTTTGAGGGTGTTCAAATGGTATAGTAAACTTTGTGGGTACAGTAAACTTTGTTAAACGGGAACCTTGTCGTTGTGTCATTTCGAGTTAACAAGGCTATCTTGATCTCTAGCTCCCTCTTGAGTTGTCTTAATTATTTAATCACAGTGTGCTTAGTGTCAGACAAGCCCAGTAGCCTACATATAGTTGATTTCTTTAAAACATAGTCTGTGTCCTAATAATGGAAAAATACACATGGTAAAATTTCTACCTGTAGATTGGTCAAACAAAGATTTGTTTTTTTCTGGGGACTGCCCTAGGTTCCAGCCAACAAAGTCAGCCGGTTCTCTCTGTTACCACACGGCAAGCAGTACCAATTAAACAAGTTTTACCCCCTTTTCTCTCCAATTTCGTGGTATCCAATTGTTTTAGTAACTACTATCTTGTCTCATCGCTACAACTCCCGTACGGGCTCGGGAGAGACGAAGGTTGAAAGTCATGCGTCCTCCGATACCCAACCAAGCCGCACTGCTGCTTAACACAGCGCAATCCAACCCGTCGCGGCCGGTTACGACAGAGCCTGGGCGTGAACCCAGAGTCTCCGGTGGCACAGCGTAGAGGTCCTGGGCTGGCGTGGTCACATGGTCTGGAGTTCAGTCCAATTGGAGTCTAAAACGACATAGGCGGCTTATGATTGAGAAATTAACATAAAATTATCCAAATCAAATTTTATTTGTCACATACACATGGTTAGCAGATGTTAATGCGAGTGTAGCGAAATGCTTGTGCTTCTAGTTCCGACAATGCAGTAATAACCAACAAGTAATCTAGCTAACAATTCCAAAACTACTACCTTATACACACAAGTGTAAGGGGATAAAGAATATGTACATAAAGATATATGAATGAGTGATGGTACAGAGCGGCATAGGCAAGATACAGTAGATGGTATCGAGTACAGTATACATATGAGATGAGTATGTAAACAAAGTGGCATAGTTGAAAGTGGCTAGTGATACATGTATTACATAAAGATGCAGTAGATGATATAGAGTACAGTATACATATGAGATGAATAATGTAACAGCAACAGCTCCGGTGAATATCCCTTCAGTCAAAATGCCAATTGCACACTCCCTCAATTTGAAACATCTGTGGCATTTTGTTCTGACAAAACTGCACATTTTAGTGGCCTTTTATTGTCCCCTGCACAAGGTGCACCTGTGTAATGACCATGCTGTTTAATCAGCCTCTTGATATGCCACGCCTGTCAGGTGGATGGAATATCTTGGCAAAGGAGAAATGCTCACTAGCAGATTTGTAAACAAAATTTGAGAGAAATAAGCTTTTTGTGCGAATGAAAAATGTATATTTGATTTCAGTTCATGAAACATGGTCCCAAAACTTTACATGTTGCATTTATATTTTTGTTGGGTGTTAGCTAGCATTAAACTTACCTTACAAAAAAACAATATTACTAGGTTAATTTCTTACGGCTGAGATCCCGTTAACAGGATCGATATGACAACAGCCAGTGAAAGTGCAGGGCGCCAAATTCAAACTACAGAAATTTCATAATTAAAATTCCTTAAACATATACAAGTATTTTACACAATTTTTAAAGAAACTTGATGTTAATCCCACCACAGTGTCTGATTTCAAAAAGGCTTTACGACGAAAGCGTACCATCCGATTATGTTAGGTCAGCACCTAGTCTTAGCAAAACACAGCCATTTTTCAGGCCAAAGAGAGGAGTCACAAAAAGCAGAAATAGCGATAAAATGAATCACTAACCTTTGCTCTCCATCAGATAACACTCATAGGACTTCATGTTACACAATACATGTATGTTTTGTTTGATAAAGTTCATATTTATATCCAAAAATCTCAGTTTACATTGGCGCGTTACGTTCAGTAATGTTTTGCTTCCAAAACATCCGGTGATTTTTGCAGAGAGCCACATCAATTTACAGAAATACTCATAAACATTGATGAACTTCTCCTTAATGCAACCGCTGTGTCAGATTTCAAAAAAGCTTTATGGAGAAAGCACACCATGCAATAATCTGAGCACAGGACTCAGAGACCAAAACACAGATACCCGCCATGTTGTGGAGTCAACAGAAGTCAGAAATAGCAGTATAAAGATTCACTTTGATCTTCATCAGAATAAATAAATGTTTGTTTTGTTCGATGAAGTCCATTTATGTCCAAATACCTCCTTTTTGTTCGCTTTTAGTTCACAAATTCACGAAGCGCAGGCCAGACACAAAGAAAAATCCATTACAGTTCGTAGAAACATGTCAAACGATAGATTGTATAGAATCAATCTTTAGGATGCTTTTAACATAAATATTCTATAATGTTTCAACCGGACAATTCCTTTGTCTTTAGAAAGGAAAAGGAACGCAGCTAACTCTCACGGGTTCGCGCGAGACTGAGCTCATGGCATTCTGCCAGACATCTTACTCAATCAGCTCTTATTCTCTCCTCCTTTACCGTAGAAGCCTCAAACAAGGTTCTAAAGACTGTTGACATCCAGTGGAAGCAATATGACCCCATAGACGCTGTATATTGGATAGGCAAAGACTTGAAAACCCACCAACCCCAGATTTCCCACTTCCTGGTTGGATTTCTCATGTTTTTGCCTGCCATATGAGTTCTGTTATACTCAGACGTCATCCAAACAGTTTTAGAAACTTCAGAGTGTTTTCTGTCCGAATCTACTAATAATATGCACAGCTTAGCTTCTGGGCCTGAGTAGCAGGAAGTTTACTCTGGGATCCTTATTCATCCAAGCTACTCAATACTGCCCCCAGCCACAAGAAGTTAACTAGCTTGTCCTGCTTTGCATATACTCATTATCATTTATTATCATTTAATTTATCATCGAATTACAGCCTACTTTGCCAAGCGGGCGATGTTTTAACCAAAGCACATTCACGAAAAAAGCACAATTGTTGCACGGATGTACCTAACCATAAACAAACAATGACTTTCTTAAAATCAATACACAAAGTATATATTTTTAAACCTGCATATTTAATTAAAAGAAATTCATGTTAGCAGGCAATATTATTTAAGGAAATTGTGTCACTTCTCTTGCGTTCATTGCACACGGAGTCAGGGTATATGCAGCAGTTTGGTTTGCCTGGCTCGTTGCGAACTAATTTGCCAGAATTTGACATAATTATGACAACATTGAAGGTTGTGCAATGTAACAGCAATATTTAGACTTAGGGCTGCCACCCGTTTGATTAAAATACAGAACGGTTCTGTATTTCACTGAAAGAAGAAACGTTTTGTTTTCGATGATAGTTTCCGGATTTGACCATATTAATGGCCAAAGGCTTGGATTTCTGAATTTATTATAGTTAAGTGTATGATTTGATAGAGCAGTCTGAGCAGTCAGGCTCATAAGCATTCATTCAAACTTTACTGCGTTGCCAGCAGCTCTTACCAATGTTTGAATCATATCTCTGTTTATGACTTCAAGCCTTTCAACTCCAGAGATTAGGCTGGCAATACTAAAGTGCCTATTAGAACATCCAATAGTCAAAGGTCTATGAAATACAAATGGTATAGAGAAATAGTCGCTGCGTCATAATTCCTATAATAACTATAACCTAAAACTTCTTAACTGGGAGTATTGAACCACCAGCTTTCATATGTTCTCATGTTCTGAGGAAGGAACTTAAACGTTAGCTTTTGTTTTTTACATGGCACATATTGCGCTTTTACTTTCTTCTCCAACACCGATTTTTGCATTTCAACCAAATTGAGCATGTTTCATTATTTATTTGAGACCGAATAGATTTTATTTATGTATTTTATTAAGTTAAAAGTGTTCATTCAGTGTTTTTAATGGTCATTATTCCAAACTTTATATAATCGGTATGTTTTTGATTCTCCAA
Organism: Oncorhynchus mykiss; assembly: GCF_057628025.1. Classification (NCBI taxonomy): domain Eukaryota; kingdom Metazoa; phylum Chordata; class Actinopteri; order Salmoniformes; family Salmonidae; genus Oncorhynchus; species Oncorhynchus mykiss. The sequence continues at coordinate 94,724,148 of NC_143023.1, forward strand.
ACGCTATCGCCGTTGAAAAATCATAATCGATCGACCTCTAATTCCAGGTGACTACCTCATGAAGTTGGTTGACAGAATGCCAAGTGTGTGCAAAGCTGTCAAGGCAAAGGGTGGCTACTCTGAACAATAAAATGTATTTAGATTTGTTTAACAATTGGTTAGTATATGATTCTGTGATATTGTATAGTTTTGATGTCTTCACTTACTCTACAACGTAAAAATAAAGAAACCCTTGAATGAGTAGGTAACTACTTTTGACTGGTACTGTATGTAGCCACATTATCTTTACTCATTGTATTTATTACTTTATTTATATTTTCCTGATCTCTTCATTGTTGGGAAGGGCCTGTACGTAAGCATTTTACTCTTAGTCTACACAAGTTTACAAAGCATGTGACACAATTTTTTTGAGCTGGCTGTCTGTTGATCTTGTTAAAGTGTGGCCCCTTGGCATGGAGTCTTGGGGCTGACGGTGGTGGCCAGCTGTTCTCATAGTGTGTGTGTTCAAGAGGGAGAAAGGGAGCCGTGCAGACAGATGTTGACGTCTGAGAGGGCTCCATTCTGGCTTGTCAGGTATTCTGCTGCTGCTGGTGTGATGTTGGATATGCACCCCGTATCGAGGTTAAATAAAATAAATTGTCTACTCTGGTCCAAAACCAGTTTGGCTGAAGATGTGGGTCTAGATCAAACTGCGTATGCTGTGGCCTACATCGACTTCAAACCGCTCTCCTGAGTTTTGTATGCTTCATTTAAAAACTTTTGGCGGGAAAAATATGGCGTTGGTGGTGTCGTCCCGGCCCTAGCTGGTACTCTATAGAGCACGGGGACAGGAAATAGAGCCTACTTTCACATTACATTACATCCATTGGAAATGGAAAACATTGAGATAGGAAGGTGTCTTGGATTCGACCCGTGCCAAAGTAAATAAAAAAATCCAGTTTGTATGGAAGTTGGAACATCCCATATGGCGCACACACAAGTGGCATGTTATGACATAGGAAGTTAAGCCTTGCTAATAAAATCTTGAAGATTGCAATGGCATGAACTTGATCTACCAGGTGACCAGTTGTCGAAGTTGAGTGGAATCGGCTGCCAGGCCAAAGTTGTTTATGATTGGGTGTACACAATGTGAAATGTTTTCCAATGGAAAGTGAAAATAAGAATTCCTTATTGGACAAGCCCAGGTAGTCCATTCCCTTCCTGTTTGTCTTCTTTTTTTATTTATTTAAAAAATTTTACAGCTCGGTGTAGCCCCTCACTATTTCAGGCATTTGTGCTGGATAGGTTTCGGGAACCAGGGGAGTGTGTAGGCAGGTTGACCTCTCCCTCTTGGACAGTGGTCCAAGTGGAACAGAAAGCTGCTATCTAGCTGGTGACAGTTTCAAGAAGCGCTGGAAGGAGCGCACAACTGTTAGGGATGCAGGATAAATCGGTGAACATATCGGAGTCTGACGATATTAACTAAAAATGCCAACTGTATCGTCCTGATGTCTAGTTTCACGCCGACGCTAAAAACCCGGATGTCAAAGCTACCGTGCATACCTATATAACGTAGGTACAGGACGTAATGACGCCACACAAAATTTTGCGCTACACAGCATTCCTAACCTAGCCCACAATGTCTGCTGTGTGGATTGAGCAGTCAAGTCGGGCAGTCATTTGAAAGAGTTGTCTCACAGAAATTATCTTAAAGGGGAAATCCATTAAAGCCAAAATGATAGAATTCGTTGCCCTTGACAATCAACCGTTCTCCGTCGTGGGTGATGTTGGCTTTCGCCGACTGGCCGAGCGCCGGTACACACTAGCAAGTTCGCTATTTTTCGGATATTGCCCTACCGGAGTTACACAGTAATAGTCACTGCTATTAGCTTCACAACATGCATACTATGGAGCAACGTTTGGTGTCTTTGTGTGTCAAAGATAGTAGCACTGTCAAAGCTGTACAAAAAAAGTCAGCAAACACTGGCCACGAACAATGTGTTTACGCTACCGCGTTGGTAATTTTTATTTAAAAAAAAAAACAAACTTTTTTTTTACTAGGCAAGTCAGTTAATGGCATGATTTTAAAAAGGAAAAATAACCCTACTCAGGGCTAGTTATTTTTATGCACAGTTAGTGATGCATTTTTTTTTAACCAATACCTGACATTTTCCTTGCCGGGGAAGAAAAAAAACTATACTGACACTTCATATTAGCGGCCTTTTAAGCATTCTAGTACAGTTAAATAGTTAACACACACACACACACACAGCAGCCTAAGGCACTGCATCTCAGTGCAAGAGGTGTCACTAAAGTCCCTGGTTCGAAACCAAGCTGCATCACATTAGGGACGTTCCTTGGAGTCCCATAGGGCGGCACACAATTGGCCCAGCATCGTCCGTTGTAAATAAGAATATTCTTAACAGACTTGCCTAGTTAAATAAACGTCACACACACCAAAAAGTTATTTTGTTGCCATTTACGCATGTCCCCATTACCAGTAAAACATAATCAAACCTATTTATTTCACTTAATGTGCTGTTTCGTTGTTCAGTTTAATTCTCTACCAGGATTTCTATGGAACGACGTTTGGGTCTTTGACGTGTTAAATAAGCTTGTTGACCAATCAGGACCTGAATATGACTACACGTCACAAATAATTTAACACATTCATTAATTTTTTAAAGTAATTATTACACCGCCACTTGTATTTCATATGTTACAACAATTCATCAATACGTATGCTATAATGCTGGTAAAGTTGTCTCGCGCACCTACAATGCTGGTCATTAAAAAAAAAAAGCTGGCTAGCTCATGGATGCACACAATGTTCTTCCTCAAAAACATAGCTACTAAAACCAATTATATTGTTTTGCTAACAACTATATAGCTGGGTGTCATTATCTAAAATACTCCTAATTTAGAAGATGTTCTTAGTTGATTAATGGTGGTCAGACCCATCTATCTGAAGCTAGCTACAATAGCGGATTTGCGGTTAGCTTTCAAAATAAAAAAGTATGGCATAATGTATTAATGTTTGCATCACTGTCAATTACATACTTTTATTTTGACGGCTAACCACAAAGTCCACTATTTTGGCTAGCTTCACAACCAGGTCCGGTCGAGCCTCAATAGCTAGCTGGCTGCTTATAACGTTAGCTTCGGGCAACAAGGTTAGCTGGCTAGCTAATTCATGAACTGAAGTTCAATTTCAATAGGCGAACAATAATAATTACAATGATTCCTCAATCATTGCGAAGAATAATGAAATTGACTGCAGTTTCTACTGGACATTGTTTCAGGCTGGTTGTATTGATGCTAGCTAGGTACCAATCTAAAGCTAGCTACCCCGAAAGTTGCAAATTATGCTTCATTACCGGCGGCAGGGTAGCCTAGAGATTGGGGAGTTGGACTAGTAACCCGAAAGGTTGCAAGTTCAAATCCCCGAGCTGACAAGGTACAAATCTGTCGTTCTGCCCCTGAACAGGTAGTTAACCCACTGTTCCTAGGCCGGCATTGAAAATAAGAATTTGTTCTTAAGGGATGGCATCAAATGGCAGTTTACTCTGGTCTTAACAGCAGTATCTTATTTAACTTTTTTTTTTTTTTTTATATATCGAGTGCTTTTCTAAGCACCAGACTAGGAACCCCCTGTTTTCCCTGGGTCTAACTTCAGTGTATTTCGGTCTCTAATATGCTGCTAGTTTCCCCCCTGAGGACCCATCGGTGCTAGCCTAGATCCCATAATTCAGTTTGGATCTAGGCTCTGACCCTGCTGTCACACCAACTTTACTTTGAATCCTTATTCTCGAGGCATTTTGAGTGTCCATTTAAAAAAAAATCATGCACCCATTCACACCCTGACGCAACTCTTAATTGGCCTCCCCTCCTCCGGCCTTAATCACAGTCACCCAGGGACACTCACTTATTCATTTCATTCCATTCATTCTTTAATTTCATTCCATAACCACGGTCACCAGGGACACCCCGGTTAAGAAGCTAATGGGGGTAGGTCTTGTCATCAGGCCCTGGCTGCTTGTTGTTTTAACATGGGGCTCTAGTCACAGCCTGTTAACATGGGGCTCTAGTCGCAGCCTGTTAACATGGGGCTCTAGTCGCAGCCTGTTAACATGGGGCTCTAGTCGCAGTCTGATTGGACACATCTTTCTTCATCAGGGGAAATGCAACAATGAAAATGAGGCCATATTGAGGCAGAATTGGAGTTGATGCTGGGAGGAAAACGTCTTTTAATGGGGCCCTCATCGGAGCACCGATGTACTGATTATAGACCAGGACAACAGTCCTTTCAGCAGTCTGCAGCACCTTGTATGGAATTCAGACGAGATGTCAGACTGAAGAATGTGTGTGTTGCGCCTTGCTGTAGTGACTCGAGGTGCAGGCTGCCCTTCCTGTGTGTCGTTGTTTAATGTAATCGTTGTGGTTTTACAGCCTTGTAGTGCTGGGGCTAACACACACACACACACACACACACACACACACACCAGAAACCAACTGCTGCTATTTCTGTGTCGCTTGTCATGTGCCTTGCTGGAGTGAGAAGTGATGCATCATGCTCTGCTTGTGTGATCTAACCAGTCCGAGGCCGTCTCCTACTGCCAAGTGACTCCTGAGGGAAGGGAGCATCAGTTACGAAGGAGAGCCTCTTGTTAACATGGCTATTTATGCAAACTCCCTTTACCACAACTATGACTTGAACCAAAACATGAAGCAACGCTGCATGATATCACAGGGTGTGCATGGACCTATGAATTTGTAAAACTTAATTTATTTTAAAGAATTCTTTGAATTTTTAAGGTAGTCGAGTGATCAAACAATCCCAACCAAGCCAAGGAAAAGCCTTAGGCTTGTATTCCAAGTTTAAACTGGTTGGTGTGAACGCTCCATTTAATTTAGGATTCATACAGAACCCAACGACGCCAGGTGACACCTTTTTGAGAAGATGGTTGACATGTAGTCTAGGGTATATAGCCTTATATTGGTGAATGGTGCTGCCTCCGCGACAGTCTCGCTATAATGGGAGCTACTAAGAAAGGTGAAGCAGCAGTGGAACTGACATGCTTCTGCGGTCAGACCCCAGCAAACGGCCGGGCATATGGTCCCGGTAAATCATGTTATTTTATGGGAAGAGCAACAGCAGGTATGCTAATTTCAGACTTGGGCCTTGGAGTCCTCTGGAGCCCAGGCGTCAGCTGCTCCCGGGTGTCTTTGGGACAGGTCACCTGCCACATCATAGGGCCGCCAGGCCTCAAGTCTTTCCCTGGTCTGGGTCGTAATCATTGGGGTACAACATATGTAGCGAAACGCTTTGCAACTTAAAAGGGCACGTGTTTTTTCTTCTTATTGGATACTTTGGAGACTTCTGTTTAAAAAAAAAAACTAAAATGGAATATCCCCTTCTCTTCCCCCCCCCTTTACTTGGTGAGCGCCCTCAAGTTTCCTCCAAGGAATCCAAGGAATTCCTCCAATCACGAAGTTTCCTCCAAGGAATTATAAAACAATCAGAATGGGGGACAGCCCCATGTTTTTAAAAATCACTTAGCATTTACAGTGCCTCAAGTATTCATACTGCTTGATTTATTCCACGTTTTGTTAGACTGATTTCAAAATGGATCAAATGTATTTTTTTTCTTCTTCTCACCCACACACAATACCCCATAATGATAAAGGGTAAACTTGTTTTTTAGAAATTTTTAGCAAATATATGAAATTAAATGCAGATCTAATTGACATAAGCATTCACAACTATCTGCTATGACACTCCAAATTGTGCTCGGGTGCATCCAATTTCACTTTGATCATCCTTGATGTCAATACAATTTGATTGGTGTCCACCTGTTGCCAATTCAATAGTTTGAACATGATTTAGAAACGTACCTCTGTCTGTCTATATAAAAGGTCCCCACAGTTGACAGTGCATGTCAAAGCAGAAACTATACCATAAGGCAAATATAGGCAAGTCCTTGATAACGACCTTAGAATGAGGGTGAAGATTTACATTGCAGCAGGACAATGACCCCCAGAATACAGTCAAAGCAACCTGGGAATGGCTAAACAATTAGAATGTGGATGTCCTTTTGAGTGACCCAGCCAAAGCCTAGACTTAAATCCCAATGGAAATCTAACTGACTTGTCTAGTTAAATAAAAAAATTGGTTTGAGGTCGGGTTACTACATGATTCCATATGTCTTCACTATTCTACAATGTAGAACATTGTAAAAAATAAAGAAACCCTGGAATCAGGCGTCAACATTTCACTGTTACTTTATGTAAATAACATGTATGTCATTTTTATACATTATCAAAAATGTCTAAACCTGTTTTTGCTTTGTCATTATGGGGTATTGTGTAGATTGCTGAGAATTGTTTTATCCATTTTAGAATAAAGCAGTAACGTAACAATGTCGAAGGGTCTGAGTACTTTCCTAATGCACTGTACATGTATGAGTTCAGAAGGCAAGTCACTCGGTAAAATGGCGTCAAGCTGTCTGGTTACTAGATAATGGTGTCACACGACACAATGCCCGCTGGTTTAGTTAGACGTAGCGTTAAGTGGGAGGATTACAAAGCGTCCTTCTGACTCACCAAAGGCCCATTGTTATCGTAGAGGGTAGCTGTGAAGTGTTCTCTCCAGCATCTGAACAATATGCGCTTGTTTCCCCTGCTGCTGTGCTGGGGATGGCATAGAAAAATAATTTGTAGAATGGAACCTGCCATCACAGTAGGTTGACTTGGAACGGGGGATGTCCATTCTAAGAATTCTATGTCTATGGAACGCTAGTATGGAACTCCCTGTTCCATCGCCAACTCAACCAATGCCTGAGGAGTGACATGGTGATGGTTTACAGGCAACAGTCCTCTGCTTACTGAACTCTGTTTTTAGAGGGTAAAACATTATGTATGGAAATATAAAAGGATTTTTTTTTAAAATTATTTTTGGCGGGTGTAGTGAAGACGCCCCATGGCTTTGTGGACTGTAAAGCGTCTTTTTATGCTTCCAATTCCAGTCGTGTGTTTAAAAAAAAATATATATATTATATTTTTGTAGCTGTGTGTAGCTGCTTGGATGAGTTGACTCCAGTAGGATGGTTTGTGCCTCTATTTTTCCACCCTAAAATGAGTGATTAGTTAACAAGTATTGGATTTGGGTGTTTTCTGAGAGTTGGATTTCCAAAGGAAGAGTCGCTAAGGGACTTGTCAGTAAGCATGTCGTTTAGGTCGTCCCTTGGTGTGTCGGCCGAGCGTTTGGGCTCTGTGTGTAAGAGATGGATGGCTCGTGTCCAAAGGTCTGTATACTTACCCTCTGTATCATTTTAAATTTAGCCTAGTCATCTTAACCCTGTTTGTTTTCCTCGGGCCCTCTGCTTACTATTCCATTAGAATTAATCGGTGTGTGTCGCCAGCTTGCTATCCACTAGGAGTCCCTCTGCTCATCTGACTGTGTGTGTACACACACACACACACACACACACACACACACACACGTTTTCCTCAAGCTCACGTGTGCTCTACTGTGAGTGAACGATAACTTCTCGTTGGCATTACCTGTACCTAGGAGACTGTAGGGCAGGGATCAACTAGATTCAGCCACGGGCCGATCATTTTTATTAGATTTTTCATTGTTTTTCTGAAATGGATGGTCAGCGGCGAGGGGGGGCTGCAAATTTGACCGCAAGAAGCCTAAAGACTAAAACAGTCATTTCAAATCTAGCTTACGTCTTGTGTACGATAACCTGTTTCGCGAGAATACTTGAACAGATTTCTTTAATTAAATCACTTCGAGGTGATTTCCATTTTTTTTGTTGCCATGGGCCTCCAGTTGGGGAACCCTGCTGTAGGGCCATAATCACAACGAACTCCCTTCCCTCCCAGCTAAACGTAGGACCAGAGTCCTGGCCCTCTTCCAGCCTGGCTGAGTCAGGAAGGCTATGGTCAGAGATTGTGAGATGCTGCCCCCTCAGCTTCCCAGTCTAGCTCAGTGGAGGCCTGTGCTGAGAGAGGCTTCTGCTGTGTTGTAGTGGACTGTGTGATACTGGTACGCTCACGACGTGGTCTCTAAGTCCTAGTTGGGGGGGGTCTGTGAGGTATGCTCCTGTGCTGTGTAGAGTACTGAGCTTAATCAGTCCCAAGTCTAGCCTTAACTTAATCACCCTGAGAATGCTGATCTCCTCAGGGCCCGTCGAGCTGCCTTGCGTTGGCGCTGACCCTCCCTGAGAGAAGAGAGCGGGGGACGGGGGGTTTGTGTGGCTTGTGTTTCCGTCTCGCTAATTGTTTGTTAAACAGTGCAAGTTGAAGTACTATTTCATTGGCTGGTAAAAGGAAATGCAACCGGCTAGAATGCTAAAGGTTAAAACAAGGATTAAAAGTACAAACTATTAGCTCAATATTAAATACACACTCCCCACTTCATCCTTGTGACTAGCCACTCAAATTAATACACCAGTTTCCAATCAACTCCAAGTGTTGGGAGGGGCCAATAGTTAGGCTACCTCGGTCATTGGCCAATGACTGAAAAATGGGACCCGTCAACAAACACTAACACGTTTAGCGTACATTCAACGATTGACGATGGGTCTTGTCCAGTCATTTTGGAGAGGATGTGTGATTATTTTCATCAGTGTCTGCTCTTTTATTTTGTTAGTTATGTGCTCTAAAATGTATGTAAAAAAAATAAAAATACACGTGGTACAGATGTGACAAACTATCGCTAGGGAGCAATTGTTCTGCTAATAATGCTAACTTAACTGCTTTAGTGCCAGGCAACTGACTGGTGGACCCAAAAGTATGTTTCAGGTTCTGGTACAGTCTAATAATCCCTCACCTCTCCCCCACAGCAACGGCAGCAAGATGAACGGTTCCATTGAGAACCTGGAAACACCTGACCATGACTCCATCAAGATGTTCGTTGGCCAGATACCTCGCTCCTGGACAGAAACCGAGCTCAAGGAGCTGTTTGAGCCCTACGGCGCCGTGCACCAGATCAACATCCTCCGAGACCGCACCGCCACACCCCCCCAGAGCAAAGGTAAGGCGGAGACGGGCACAGAGCGAACACACACACACACACTGTACCCATACACACACACACACTGCACCCAGAGCAAAGGTAAGGCGGAGACGGGCACAGAGCGAACACACACACACACACACACACTGTACCCAGACACACACACACTACACCCAGACACCCGCAGAGCAAATAATCAATTTAAAATGTCTCTAATGAAGCCCTTTCTATACCAGCATAAATACCTTTACTATAGCCCAGGCCCCAGAGGCCAAAGAGGACTGAAACACAGACAGAAAGACAAGGTGCCAACGCCATTCATTGTCAAGTGTTAACCGCAAATACCCCTGAGCCAGGCTCTGCAAGCTGTTTGTGCACACAGTTGTTGTCTATTACTTAAAATACAGCGTTCGGTTCTAATATATTATTACGGGTTAAATACCAACCCTCTTTACACTTGTGCATTATGGGAAAACATTGTCTTTCCCTCTGGTGAGAGGGAGAGATTATAGTTTTAAAGACTATCACCTTCTGAAAGAGTGCCTGAGTTGAGCTGTTTCGTTTAGCCTCGCAATTAGACAAGACGGCGACGTGGAAGCCTGTTGTTATTATTATTGTTATTATTATTATTATTATTATTATTATTATTATTATTTTAAAACATCTAAATTACATTACACCGTTACCTAACACCTAACAATACAGCACCTTTCAACCATATATCAGTGGAATATTAAATGGCAAACTACTGATAATGATACATAAAATAGAACGCCCATTACACACCTGTTCTAACTTAAGCCCCTAGCTTCTCACCTGCACGTTCGGTCCCTTATATATAATTCAGAAAGTGTTTCCATATCATACAACATTTCGCTATCATTGATTCATAAGATGCAGTCTCCGCCATTTTATAGCTAATCCGCTCTCTTCCAGTTATGTAGTACAAGTCTAGCCGCAGTAAGAGAACCCGCGGAGGCAAGACCAAACTCTTATTTTGCTCATACGTGGTGGTTATAATAGATTCATCCCCTAATAAGCACAGCTGTGGGGACTTTGGGATAGGCTGTGCCACCCATTCTTCAAGTTTAAGAACCTCCTTCCAGAAAGCAAGCACCATGGGACATCCCCATATAGCATGCAGAAAGGTACTTAATTCACCCTTGCATTTCCAGCATGAAGTATTTAGCAACAAACCACCCATTTTATCTGAGGTCCAGTAGTATCTAAACAATCTAATGTATAAATGTATCCCTGGTACACCACCCTACATGGGAAACACATTTTTTCCATACATTTGATATACTGAAGAATATACGTAACTGTCTTATGATTTATATTATCTGGTTTGATATTGTAAATTTAAGATCCATCTGCCAAATCAACCTTAAATTCTCAGTTCCCATGTTGTTGTGCATGACTCTTTTTATAAAATACTGTAGCTGACTGTGATATTTCTTCAGGTCCTGATAGGATATAAGCACTATAACTCTGCAATGTTTGGTTGTATTAGAGAGTCTCAGTCTTAAATCATTTTCCACACACAGTCTGTGCCTGTGTTTTGTTATCATGCTAGTGAGGGCCGAGAATCCACTCTCGCATAGGTACGTGGTTGCAAAGTGTCTTAACAGCGTGATTTACCAAGGCAAGAAACTCTGAGCGCAGCCCAATCCAGAAATCTGGCAGTGGCTTCTGATTTTAAATTCAATTTTAATAGAATCGCTTGTTGCAACTTTGAGGCTCTCTTGTTCAGAGATCGGTAAGAGGACTGGAGGCAGGGCATGAAAGGGAGAACAAATCCAGTTTGTTGTCCGTTTTGGGAAAGTACCTGTGTAATTGCTCACTGCGGTGCTTTGCTATATCACATTTGACTTTGTCCGTAAGCTTGAGTTCATTTGCACACACAAATCATACAATGACGGAAAGACCTGTGTGTTGTCCTTGTTAATGCAGACAAAAAAAGAGCTCCAGCTTCTTAATCACAGCCTCAATTTTGTCCCGCACATTGAATACAGTTGCGGAGAGTCCCTGTAATTCTAGATTCAGATCTTTCAGGATAGAGGAAAAAAAACATCACCCAGATAGGCCAGTCATGTTAGAAACTTGTCAGACAAGTGAAAATTATGGTCATTAAAGAGAACTTTAAGCTCGTCTCTCAAGTAAAAAAAAATGGGACAATACTTTGCCAGCGTACTTCTGTATGTTGTAAAAGCGTTACACGGTCGCTGCCCATATCATTTGCATAATGCAGAAAATACATAAGAGTTCTGGGGCCTTGCTTTAACAAAGTTAACCATTTTCCACTGTAGCGTCCAAGACGTCTTTCAAGCTGTCAGGCATTCCCTTGGCAGCAAGAGCCTCTCGGTGGATGCTGCAGCGTACCCAAGTGGTATCAGGAGCAACTGCTTGCACGCGCGTTACCGCTATTACCACTATATCTTCCGGTCATGGCTTTTGTGCCTCCAGTTCAGATACCAACCCATCTTGACCAGCAAAGTCCATTTGACGTCACAAAGCTGTCCAGTACTTAAAATATCCTCTCGCGTTGTCCTGGTTTGCAGAAGAGGATGTCTTCCTTAATTGACCCCCCCCCCCATAAACATAATGGACATATACCTGGATCTGTGCCAGGCCCGCCACATCTGACTCATTCAGCTGTAACTCATAGAATTCACTGGCTTGTGTGTGAAGCAGTAATTGTTTCAAAACGTCTCCTGCCATGTCACTGATGCGTCGTGAAAAAGTGTTGTTTGATGAAGAAGTTGTCTCTAGTTTTTTGGGGGGCCTTTTCCCCCAGCATTGTCCCAGCCATGTCTGCAGCAGCAGGAAGAATTATGTCCTCCACAATAGTATGGGGCTTGCCTGTCCTAGCCACTCGGTAGCTCGCTGTATAAGACCCTTCTAGCCCCTTATTAATGGTATCTGTTGCTTTTATACAGGTCTTACTACTTGAAAGTCTTTATTCTCGCTCACACTCCTGTGGCTTATTTTTTCAAATTTTTACCTGCAAGAGTAATGGTTCATGTGATTGGATGTTAATTATTTGACGGTGCTATTTCAAATATATAGCCCTGTTGGGAAGTATAAATGTACTGTTTGAAAATGTGAATCACATTTTTATTTGGCGTACCCTCACCAGCATTGTGCGTACCCCTGGGGGGAACACCTGCCCTAGTGCATGCAGGCATTATCTAAGCCATACCTCCCAGATAAATGTATGTTTTCCTATGTAAACTGATGGGTTGTGCCATATGGAAGAATACTTTTGTTTATACCGGGAAATTCCAAGCGTCTGGGGCGGCAGGTAGCCTAGTGGTTAGAGCCTTGGGCCAGTAACCGAAAGGTTACTGGATTGAATCCCTGAGCTGACAAGGTAAAAATCTGTCGTTCTGCCCCTGAACAAGGCAGTTAATCCACTGTTCCCTGGTAGGCCGTCATTGTAAATAAGCATTTGTTCTTAACTGACTTGCCTAGTTAACTAAAAATAAATTATGAATGTTAACCGATACCTCTCGGGAATTTTGTAGGATTGGGTTAGCCTCTTCAGTTGGCTGTCTCTGAAAATGTTTTTTTTTGTGTTTAAGGCCTCAATAGGCTTAAACGAGGCTGTGAGACCTCTCAATCTGAGTCCATCCCAAATGGGAATCATAATTTCCACCGTGTCTTACCAATGTGAATACTTCAAATTATATGTTGTATGGTTCTACATTGGGTGATGCTAGTCCTCCTTTATTCCTTGGAGCATGTAACTTTAAACAGCGTATCAAATGTATTTATTTAGCCCTTCTTACATCAGCTGATATCTCAGTGCTGTACAGAAACCCAGCCTAAAACCCCAAACAGCAAGCAATGCAGGTGTAAAAGCACAGTGGCTAGGGAAAAACTCCCTAGAAAAGCCAAAACCTAGGAAGAAAGCTAGAGGAACCAGGCTGAGGGGCGGCCAGTCCTCTTCTGGCTGTGCCGGGTGGAGATTATAACAGAACATGGCCAAGATGTTCAAATGTTCATAAATGACCAGCATGGCCAAATAGTAATAATTACAGTAGTTGCCGAGGGTGCAGCAAGTCAGCACCTCGGGAGTAAATGTCAGTTGGCTTTTCATAACCGTTCCTTCTGTCTCTAGAGAGTTGAAAACAGCAGGTCTGGGACAGGTAGCACATCCGGTGAACAGGTCAGGGTTCCATAGCCGCAGGCAGAACAGTTGAAACTGGAGCAGCAGCACGGCCAGGTGGACTGGGGACAGCAAGGAGGAGTCATGCCAGGTAGTCCTGAGGCATGGTCTTAGGGCTCGGGTCCTCCTCCTCCGAGAGAGAGAATTAGAGAGAGCATACTTAAATTCACACAGGACACCGGATAAGACAGGAGAAGTACTCCAGATATAACAAACTGACCCTAGCCCCCTAACACATAAACAACTGCAGCATAAATACTGGAGGCTGAGACAGGAGGGGTCAGGAGACACTGTGGCCCCATCTGATGATACCCCCGGACAGGGCCAAACAGGAAGGATATAACCCCACCCACTTTGCCAAAGCACAGGGATATCTTCAACCACCAACTTATCTTCCTGAGACAAGGCCGAGTATAGACCAAAAAGACCTCCGCCACGGCACAACCCAGGGGGGGCGCCAACCCAGATAGGAAGATCACGTCAAGTGACGCACCCCTCCTAGGGACAGCATGAAAGAGCACCAATAAGCCAGTGACTCAGCCCCTGTAAAAGGGTTAGAGGCAGAGAATCCCAGTGGAGAGAGGGGAACCGGCCAGGCAGAGACAGCAAGTTCATTGCTCTTTCCGTTCACCTTCACGCTCCTGGGCCAGACTACACTCAATCATATGACCCACTGAAGAGATGAGTCTTCAGTAGAGACTTAAAGGTTGAGACCGAGTTTGCGTCTCTCACATGGGTAGGCAGACCATTCCATAAAAATGGAGCTCTATAGGAGAAAGCCCTGCCTCCAGCTGTTTGCTTAGAAATTCTAGGGACAATTAGGAGGCCTGCTCTCTGGCACCTCCCATCACTCTTTTTGATTCCTGAATCAGCTCTGATTGCTGCTGTCAAGGGCTCAACAAAAAATATAGTAAAAAGGAGAGGTGTGAGAGGACTACCCTGCTGGGTTCCCCTCGAACAATAAAAGAGATCATTCCAGTTTGAGGACTGCTGCTCGTGGATTGGGGTATAAATACCGTAACCCACTTGAGAAAACATTCCTTTGGCCCTTGATTTTTCAAGGGTGTATGTGGAAAAAGCCCCACTCCACCCTATCGAATACCTTCTCCGCATCTAGGTAATGTATCGTCTTTTTCACTCCACTGCATGAGGTGAAGCAAATGTCTTAAGATTCTGTGGCGGTACTACTTTTTATTATTTTTTATTTTATGTTTTACAAATCCCACCTGATCTGTGTAATATGAGGTACCACCTTCTCCAGCCTCATGGCTAGTACTTTGGAGAGCACCTTACAATAAACTTGTAATACTCAACCGGGAAACCGTCTAATCCTGGTGACTTTCCAGACTTCATTGAGGTGATGGATGTTCTTATCTCAGATTCTAGTATAGGGAGCATCCAAATCCTGTATTTGATCTGGGGGCGACACCCCCCGGAAGCGCTATCTTTGGGGGGGGGGGGGGGGGGGGTGTATTACATTTAGCTAGGTCTAAGTTACATTCAGACTTATAAAGCGTTGAGTAAAAGTCACACCACATTGTTAATATCTTTTGTACTTTTGTACTCACTTCCATTTTTGAAAACCGGTATCTTTTTGTTTCATTTGTCTAGCCAATTTTACTTTTTTCACCATTTTCGAAAGTTTGTCCTCAGCCGAAACATAGCATATTTAAAGCTTATTTGTTGTTGTTAGATCTCATGTAATTGAAACTTCAGATCAGACTTGTTTCAATAGTGACTCAGTATTTATCCTTTATTTCTCTTTTTTTCCCCAGCTCTTTAATTTGAGTTGTTCAACTCTTTCTCTGCCTTCTTTATACTGGTTTGCTATTATTTTGCTTCTAACATAAGCTTTAGAGGCCTCGCACACCATATTCAATGTATCAGTGTAATGTTTGAAAAGTGGAGAGAAAAAAATAACTTGGTCTTCATCGAGGGGTAAAGATGAACTGTTTGGTCTTGGAATAAGGATGTGTTCAGCCTCCCTCTAAGGCTTTTCTTAGCCTTATCAACCTCCATCTAAGGCTTTTCTTAGCCTTATCAGCCTCCACTGCTATAAATAATTCCGTTGCGTGGTCAGTCGATCTATCACGTCTTTAGTCATACTCTTGTAAATTAGGAAGTTATCTATCCTGGAATAAGATGAATGGTTATGTGAATAAAATATATTTTCCTTCTCTCTTTAGGGATTGGCAAGTCTCCACACCCACATCCCTCATTAGTGTGTATTGCTGCACTGAGACTTGGTACAGTCCAGTGACCAAAATAGCGTTGTAGCTATACAGTCTAAAATGTCCAAGTACTGTAGCTATTAGTTCGCCGAATTGTGATTTCACTGTTTCTTTGTGATAGTGTCTCACACACAGACTATCCCGTATAGAACTCACTGGCCAATATAGCTATGCCCTTATTTCTGGTCCTCTTGAGTTTTTCTGGAATTCCAGCGCCTTGCGATAGTCATCGACGCTCTCGTCTTTCACCCTTCCGCGTAAAGCGTTAGCACAGCTAAGTAGGTGGGTCCTACTAGGTACATCCAACTCATGAAGCCTCTTCCTTGTTGCGGGGGGAAAAAAAAACTTTTTTCCCGCCAGCTCCGTGGTCCTATTGGGAAAGAAGGATAGCGTGCAGAACTTCCAAGTCACCCCTCTCTTCTCCTGATACATTCCCTTCGCAGCGATGATACACTATGCAGAAATCGCAAAATTTTTTCTTCTTCAGTTTCCTGGTTACAAAAATGAATAGTAAGCTTTTTAATTTCAGTTTGTGACAAAGCAAGCAAGTAGTGTAGACTATCATTGTACCATCTAAACTGCTTTGAAAGGGCTTTTGCATAACCAAAAATATTGTATTTGACGCTCGTGTGTATAACCGAAAGTAAAAGACTGCAAAGACTGGAACTTAAGAACAGGAAGCATAAAAATAGAGCAGATCTGCTGCTTAGTAGACTTGCTTTCAATGAGAATGACGGCTCGAACACACATTTCTATGTGCATTTGGTCAGATCACCCAAAAAGTTACATATTGCAGCTTTTAAGTGTAACTATTAGAAATCTGAGATTATTATTATCTCCAGCTCAGGCCTCCAGCTATGCATTTGGTTTGCTAAGTGGCTAGATGTCAAGATCATCATCTTGGTTACAGCAGAGACATTCAACCCCTTCCTGGATCAAGATCCCTTTGGCCTACATTATAATTAATGTTTTAAAATAGTGCCCCTTGTGTGCACTTTCTGTAATACGGGGTGGCAGGTAGCGTAGTGGTTAGAGCGTCGGACCAGTAACCAAAAAGTTTGCTAGATTGAAACCCATAGCTGGCAAGGTAAAAATCTGGCATTCTGCACCCTGAGCAAGGCAGTTAACCCACTGTTCCCCGTTAGGCAGTCATTGTCAATAAAAATTTGTTCTTAACTGACTTGCCTAGTTAAATGAAGGTTAAATAAATAAAAAAAATTGTACAGTACAGAAACGGTATGATAATCTGCATAACGCCCAATCCCTGCCATTGAAAGTAACCCAGCCCTCCAGGTGAATGTGAGAACACAACAACAGCTCCTCTGCTATCTATGGTCTATGAAAAAAAAGTTCTTTTTTTTTTATGGCCAGATTTCTCAATCCTGAGGAATTCAAAGCCATAATCTACCAACCAGTGTTTTTTTTTATGTGGCTTGTTGAACCTTCTTTGGTGATGGGATTTTGTCTGGGGAGTGGACTATCTGGAAGTGCCAGTGCCTCAGAGCTGGGCGGGGCATTGTTGTAAGGCTAGGCCTAATCTCAGTTGCAGTCTGGAATTTTCTCAGGTATCTTGTTCCCGCCTCCGAGCTATAATAATATGGTCTTCTGCACTGTTCTAAGCAAGCGCCACCTAAAAGTGAACTACTCTCTCCATTCTGTTATTCAATGTACATCATGATCAGGCTTTCAGTATAAACGTCTAGATGGGCTACATGGATGGATACCTGGGCATCTGTGTACTTAATGGTCAGACCAGTGTCTGCTAGATACTGCTGAATATAGAGCACATTGTGTGTCTTGGTGTGAGAGGATGAATAGTTCAAAGCAGAGGAGCTCTCTCGCTCCTCGGCATAGAGTAGTGTCAGCTGTGATGGCCCATTGACATGTTAATTTAATGGTAATTTATTCTAATAGATAATCTGGGTTGATCACAAGCAGCCCTTTTGCCTCTGCTGACTTTTATGTGAGGTTTATTCTGAATTGGAGGATGGAGGGCTCACTCTTTCCTTCTCTTCTTCTGCCCCCCCCCCCCCCCCCCTCGCGCTCTCTGTTCTCCTCTAGTCAATTCAAAGGGTTTTTATTGGCATTGGAAAACATGTTTACAGCAAGTGAAATAGATAATAAACAAATGTGAAAAAAAAAATATATATATATATATATATAAAAAGAGAAATTGACAGTAAACATTACACTTCCAAAGGGAATAGACATTTCAAATGTCATATGGCTATTTATGGTCCTCTTGACCCCCCCCCCCCCCCCCCCCCCCCCCCGCTGCCCCTCTCTCTACTCTTCTACTCTCTCCCCTCTTGCTCTCGCCCCCTCTTCACAATCTCTTTCACCATCGTAGCCTGGGGGCCTGGACCCAGTAGTCCTACCCCCCTGTTGGGTGAACTGGGGAGTTTCATCAAGGGGCTTTGGTGACGCCCGTGCTGTGTTTTATCCCCCTCTCCCTCCATCAGGATTTTGTTTGAATAATCCTGGTTCTGTATCTATATTGAGCAGTCCGATTTTAAGTGCTGTGTTTATTTTAGGTCATGTTGACTCCAGGGTATCTTTGTGAGATATCAGAAGGTAGAGATGGGTCTGTTTTATTTATTTAGCCTCATCAGAGTGAGTGGCTGTGCTGAACAACGGAAAGAGGGAGGGGGGGGGGGGGGTACTCAGCTGCCTTTTGGAGAGAGGACATCGAATGGCTCGACGCATATAAAGAGTATCGCATCTCTCTACACAGCGCGGCCTGGGTAGGAGAGCGGCGCTTCCACACTACAGTAACGGCATCACACACACACACACACACACACACACACACACATCCTGTGAGGGAAGAGGGCTGCACTCTGCAGTAGCAGCATAAAACAACATTATGTAGGTCAGAGACGCTGCAGTGCTCCACTTCTGTGTGTTTTTGTGCGCTTGCTCTGTGCTCCCAGCTCAGAGAAACTGACAGGATGGAACGCCACTGGCGGTCTACTGGGGCGGAAGGATGAGAATTTTCTCCCACCATCCCCTCTCTCTCTCTCTCTCTCTCTCTCTCGTTCTCTATCGCCCCCCCTCTCTCTTGTTCTCTCTTGCCCCCCCCCTCTCTCTCGTTCTCCCCCCCCCCCCCCCCCCCCCCCCCCCTCTCGTCGTTCTCTCTCGGCCCCCCTCTCTCTCGTTCTCTCTCGCCCGTTCTCTGTGCCATTGTGTGTACTGTACTTGCCTTTTTAAATGTGTATTCGCAGCACTTCACACTGATGTAATGGAGTGCTGTTCTCTGTTAGTGTGGGTGGACGGTACAGTGGCCCTCTACCACTGATCAGTGATCCTGACCGACAGCTAGCCCCTTGGTCTCCTGCTCTCTGCCCTTTCTGTGACGGGACAGTCGTCATGTGTATCAACTGTAGCCTTCACCCTCGGCCCTGTTGCTTTATCTAGTCCATCTGCCAGCTAGGAGCCACTGCCTGTCCTTTGCCTGATGTACTGTATGTTCAACCGTGGTGCTGAAAATAACGTGGCACGTGTTCGTAACGTGTGGCGCGGTGCGCGCCGTGTTCGTAACGTGTGGCGCGGTGCGCGCCGTGTTCGTAACGTGTGGCGCGGTGCGCGCCGTGTTCGTAACGTGTGGCGCGGTGCGCGCCGTGTTCGGAACGTGTGGCGCGCCGTGCTTTGTGCGAGTTACGTTACTGGTCTCTCATTGAGTTCTGTTTTTCTCTCCTCTCCTCCTCCCCGCCCCCCTTCTCTCCTCTAGGATGCTGTTTTGTAACGTTTTATACCAGAAAAGCTGCCCTGGAGGCCCAGAATGCATTGCACAACATAAAGACCTTAACTGGGGTGAGTAAGCAGGAAGTGTGTGTGTGTGTGTTAGGGGTAACCACAAACGAGCAAGATTTCTGGCTCTCACAGACCTGTAACTTCTTCTTTAAGAGGCTCCTCTGTCCTCCACTCGTTACCTGTATTAATGGCACCTGTTTGAACTTGTTATCAGTATAAAAGACACCTGGCCACAACCTCAAATAGTCACACTCCAAACTCCACTATGGCCAAGACCAAAGAGCTGACAAAATTGTAGACCTGCACCAGGCTGGGAAGACTGCAGATTCAATAGATAAGCAGCTTGGTTTGAAGAAATCAACTGTGGGAGCAATTATTAGGAAATGGAAGACATACAAGACCACTGATAATCTCCCTCGATCTGGGGCTCCACGCAAGATCTCACCCCGTGGGGTCAAAATGATCACAAGAATGGTGAGCAAAAATCCCAGAACCACACGGGGGACCTAGTGAATGACCTGCAGAGAGCTGGGACCAAAGTAACAAAGCCTACCATCAGTAACACACTACGCCGCCAGGGACTCAAATCCTGCAGTGCCAGACGTGTCCCCCTGCTTAAGCCAGTACATGTCCAGGCCCATCTGGAGTTTGCTAGAGAGCATTTGGATGATCCAGAAGTAGATTGGGAGAATGTCATTTGGTCAGATGAAACCAAAATATAACTTTTTGGTAAAAACTCGACTCGTCGTGTTTGGAGGACAAAGAATGCTGAGTTGCATCCAAAGAACACCATACCTACTGTGAAGCATGGGGGTGGAAACATCATGCTGTTTTTCTGCAAAGGGACGAGGACGACTGATCCGTGTAAAGGAAAGAATGAATGGGGACATGTATCGTGAGATTTTGAGTGTAAAACCTCCTTCCATCAGCAAGGGCATTGAAGATGAAATGTGGCTGGGTCTTTCAGCATGACAATGATCCCAAACACACCGCCCGGGCAACGAAGGAGTGGCTTCGTAAGAAGCATTTCAAGGTCCTGGAGTGGCCTAGCCAGTCTCCAGATCTCAACCCCATAGAAAATCTTTGGAGGGAGTTGAAAGTCCGTGTTTCCCAGCAACAGCCCCAAAACATCACTGCTCTAGAGGAGATCTGCATGGAGGAATGGGCCAAAATACCAGCAACAGTGTGTGAAAACCTTGTGAAGACTTACAGAAAATGTTTGACCTCGGTCATTGCCAACAAAGGGTATATAACAAAGTATTGAGATAAACTTTTGTTATTGACCAAATACTTATTTTCCACCATAATTTGCAAATAAATTCATTAAAAATCGTACAATGTGATTTTCTGGATTTTGTTTCTCATTTTGTCTGTCATAGCTGAAGTGTACCTATGATGAAAATTACAGGCCTCTCTACTCTTTTTAAGTGGGAGAACTTGCACAATTGGTGGCTGACTAAATACTTTTTGTGTGTGTATTAATTAAAAAAATAAATTGTGGAATGGAAAAAATATATATATTTTTTTCCATTCCATGAGTTGTCAATGTATTCATTGACACGAGTGCTCCAAACGAAACACAATCTTGAGTAAGGACACGCGCCTGATCACACAGGGAAGTGGGCCTAGGCTACCCGGCCTGCACACAAATGTTGACCAATAATGTGCCCATTCAGGTTTATGATACGTTTTCTGGCTTGTCTTAAGTTCTTGACGCACCCATCCCTTTAGCGGGATCATTTTCATCAACACCCGCTGAATTTCAGCGCTTCAAATTAAATTACTAAAAATATTACATTTTCATGAAATCACAATTCAATATAGCAAAACACAGCTTAGTTTTGTTGTTAATCCACCTGGCGTGTCAGATTTCAATACAGCTTTTTGGCGAAAGCACAACAAGCGTTTATGTAAGAACATCTCTCTCAGTAGACAAAATATTACAAACAGCTAGCAGCTAAGTAGATTGGTCACAAAAGTCAGAAAAGCAATAGATTAAATCGCTTACCTTTGATCTTCGGATGTTTGCACTCACGAGTCTCCCAGTTACACAAATGTTCCTTTTGTTCCATAATTATTATTTTTATATCCAAAATACCTCTTTGTTTGGCGCGTTATGTTCAGAAATCCACAGGCTCGAGCGGTCACGACAACGCAGACAAATTCCAAATAGTATCCGTAATGTCCACAGAAACATGTCAAACGTTTTTTATAATCAATCCTCAGGTTGTCTTTAAAATATATAATTGATAATATATCAACCGGGACTGTCGCTTTTTCAATAGGAGAGGGACAGACAATGGCTGCCCCACTCTGTTGCGCAAGCAACACTGCTGCTGGTACCCCGTCATCCTTTGATGCGGTGTGGTCTTTCTCGCATAGTTTCAGGCTTTTATTTTGAAAAATATGTCTAAAGGCTGACACCTTGAGGAAGCCATAGAAAAAGGAATCTGGTTGATATCCCTTTAAATGGAGGCAAGGCATCCAATGGAACAGAGAGCTTTCAGGAAAAACATCACTTCCTGGTTTGATTTTCCTCAGGTTTTCACCTGCAATATCAGTTCTATTAAACTCACAGACAATATTTTGACAGTTTGGAAACTTTAGTGTTTTCTATCCTAATCTGACAATTATATGCATATTCTAGTTTCTGGACCTGAGAAATGGGTACGTTTTCTTTTTGCCAAAAACTAAAATCCTGCCCCCTACCCTCAATAAGTTAACTCGCCTTCACTGTGCAGGTTCTCCAAAGTAATATTTTTCTTCGCCTCCAACATCAAGTAAACAAAGTCTGTTTTCACATCCATTGAGAATGATAATAGTTCCTTAAGGCTTAAGACAACATCTGCTGAAATGGCAGAGTGCGAAATTCAAAAATATTTTTGGGAAATATTTAACTTCCATACATTCACGAGGGTAATACACCAACTTAAAGCGTAACCTCTTGTTCATCTAGCCATCGCTCAGCCAGCCAGTCATGCTGCTCCTTGCCTCAGCCAGCCAGTCATGCTGCTCCTTGCCTCAGCCAGCCAGTCATGCTGCTCCTTGCCTCAGCCAGCCAGTCATGCTGCTCCTTGCCTCAGCCAGCCAGTCATGCTGCTCCTTGCCTCAGCCAGCCAGTCATGCTGCTCCTTGCCTCAGCCAGCCAGTCATGCTGCTCCTTGCCTCAGCCAGCCAGTCATGCTGCTCCTTGCCTCAGCCAGCCAGTCATGCTGCTCCTTGCCTCAGCCAGCCAGTCATGCTGCTCCTTGCCTCAGCCAGCCAGTCATGCTGCTCCTTGCCTCAGCCAGCCAGTCATGCTGCTCCTTGCCTCAGCCAGCCAGTCATGCTGCTCCTTGCCTCAGCCAGCCAGTCATGCTGCTCCTTGCCTCAGCCAGCCAGTCATGCGGCTCCTTGCCTCAGCCAGCCAGTCATGCGGCTCCTTGCCTCAGCCAGCCAGTCATGCGGCTCCTTGCCTCAGCCAGCCAGTCATGCGGCTCCTTGCCTCAGCCAGCCAGTCATGCGGCTCCTTGCCTCAGCCAGCCAGTCATGCTGCTCCTGGCATTGACTGGAGTCCCATGGCGCGTCAGTGGAAAAGCTTGCGTCCCTGTCGGTCGCTAGACCTGGGTTCAAATACTATTTAAAACAATTTCAAATAGTTGAGCTGTTCTTGAGCTTGTTGCAATGGAACCAACCTGCAAAACCTGTCCTGGCCACCCATTTTGGCCCGCTGGGCAGGATAATGGAAATGCTCAGTTATTTGAAAGATTTCAAATAGTATTTGAATGCAGGTAGGCCTGCCTGTCGCACTGACTCTGTGCCTTCCTCTTCTTGGTGAGTGACGCCGGTCCTCATACTGAGAGGGCCATCTGTCGATTTATCTTAGTTCCCTTTCCTCTCGCATGACTGTCTTTTTGTTTTTATCATGAGTTCTCAAGCGAGGGAGTAAAATTGTCATCAATACACAGCAAACACATTTTTAAACTTAAAGCCCGGACATCTTTCTCATGGTTCACTTCTCTAGAAAAATAACACATTTCATACAGCCAGCCTAGCCTCCCTTGTGTGTTTTGCTTTGATATTGAAAGCTTTGCTCGAGTAAGATATCCAATCCATTTCCCATGACAACTAATAAACTTAACTTTGAAACCTTGCAACCTCACTCATATTTCTATTCCCCTTAGTTAAAATTTACTCACTATGATATATATATATATATTCCTTCAATTCCCTTTCCTGCTGTCTCTGGGCCAACATAGCAGGTGTAGATTGCTAATCCAAGAGGCTAACTCTTCAGATCCACTTCTCCCACAGCGTATTGGAGGATCTAATGGAAATGCCAGGGGAAATAAGTTGCAGGTGGAAATATGTAATTTGGAGACTGATTGGATTTTCTTGTTGTCTTCTTGTTGGAAGCTTGAGCTATGGCGCTCATTTTTTGGAGAGTGTTAGCAATGCTAGTGGAAATGGATGGTGTTTTAGTTAGCGTTCCATTCACTTTAAATGCCAGTAAACATTTTTTAGAAGCAGACCAGAGGAGACCAACACTTGTGAAGTGAAATGAATCCTGAACGGATGTTCACATTCCCTAGATAGCCCCGGTCAAAATAGAAATTGGATCTGAGGATTTGAGCCCCACCTCTAGCCAGTGGACATATCCACTTCCATAGCTGACTGGAGTGTTGGAGATGATGGGGTTGGAGAGCGAACAATGGAGACATGGTGGAAGAAAAGAACGAGGGGAAATAAACCGGCAAGAGGGCAACATGGGTTGTTTCTAAATTCCCAGTCTCACCTTCCCTTCATCTGTACTGTTTGGGAAAGACTTGACAAACCCTGTGAAAACAATATGACGGAATCAAGCTCATTGTTAGGCTGGCTTTCACCTGACCAGATCAGTTCCGGTGAAGAGGGAGGCTGGGAGAGGACAGGTTTTTAAACAACTGAGAGCCAAGGAGGAATCGTCAGCCAAGCAGCACCTGCTCTGTTCGTCGTTGGGAACTAACGGTTGTTGGCGCTGTTGTGATTGTGGTGACAGGCGTGTTGATGGCGTGATGATGGCGTGATAAACATGTTTCTTCCGTGTTCTCTTCCCAGATGCATCATCCCATCCAGATGAAACCCGCCGACAGCGAGAAAACAAACGGTGAGTGACATCACCGCAGATACGCCGTGGCACTGGCTGAAGTGTGTAAGCAAAACACGACTTCTGACCGGGTAAATAGAGTGGGGCCTGTGGCTCAAATAGGACCCTATTCCTTATGTGCACTGCACTACTTATGACCAGGGCCCATAGGGAATAAATAGGTAATAGGTTTCTATTTGGGGGGGGGGCAACCTGAGAACAGAACACAGCTAAAAAAAATATATATATATATTTAAGTCCCCTTTATTTAAAAAAAACTTTTTTTTTTTTAAATAAAGGGGACTTAAATATATATATATATATATATATATTTTTAATACAAATAAAATATGTATTTGTGTGTTGTACAATGACCGGTGTCTGTGCAGAGATGAACAGTGTGTTTTTCAGTTTAGTTCAATTATTATATCAACGATTGTTTTACATCTCCATTTCAGCGGTGGAAGACAGGAAACTCTTTATCGGAATGGTGACGAAGAAATACGGCGAGAATGAGGTTCGGCTGATGTTCTCTGCTTTCGGCCAGATAGAGGAATGCCGAATTCTCCGTGGACCCGACGGTCTGAGCAGAGGTGGGTTGTGGGTAACTCCGGGGTGTCACTCTCCACGCTTCCTTTTTTATACCAAGTGGTCCTGTGTTCAGTGAACGAGTTGGTAAGAGTGTGGGGATATTAACACCCAGAGGTCTTGGGTTCAATTCCCGGGCAAAGGAAACATCAATGCACGTAGTCAAAATATATGCATGTCAAATGTACTGCAATGTACTTTGGGTACAAATCTGATTGGTTAGGTATAATGGTAGTGGCTTCCTCTTTAAATGCCCCCCCGTACCACCAGGGCCGTACCCCCCCCCCCCCCCCCCCGCAGAGTGAGGGGGCCGCACCACCGCCTATAACAATAGTCCCGGCCGTCGCCATGGCAACCCCTAGCTGCTGGTGTTCTGGGCCGGGCTCAGCTGGCAGGCAGGACACACACACACACACACACACACACACAGAGAGTACTGCACCGCCCCCACTATGCTCCACAAAGGATGGGATTACTCCTGTCTGTCTGTGCCGCAGAAGACGCCATAAAAGCCAATGAGCTGAAAGCAGAGCAGAACATGCAGAGCTCAAACTGTCACTGCACCCTGTGGCTAGATGGTAGCCATGTTGAGTGTCTGTCATTGTAGCATGGATGTTGCCATGCCATTATTTTTTTTATTTTTTATACACAGATCTATTAATTTACGTCATCCCTATCCGTTATCACATTCACCCTCTCACCACATTAACGTCGTCCCATCCTCAGCTTCTCTTAATTGTGATATAATACGTCTGTTACTGTTACGTTACTGTGCTCATGTGATTGTTGTTGTTGACTGTCGTCGTCGTCTCTTCCATGTACTAACCAGTGAGAGCGGTCCCTTCTGTCGGTGTGCTTGGAGTGCCGTTCATTCTGCTATGGTGTAACTGTAATATGTAATGTTTCATAACGACGTGTCCAAATACTTTTTTTTTTTTGTGTGTGTGTGTGTGTGTCTGGTTTTGTTTCTTCTTTGTCCCTCCCTCCCCCTCTTGTTCCCTCTCCCTTCCCCCTTACAGGCTGTGCGTTTATCACATTTTCTACCAGGGCTCAGGCTGCGAATGCAATCAAATCCCTGCATCATTCTCAGACAATGGAGGTACTGTACCCCTCAGCACATATTTACCTTAAAAAAAAATCTGTTTTAGAGGAAGCCTAATGAATCCATAATGTCCCACAAAATATTATTGATAATGTGACTGGTCATGTTGCAAAGCACCATGCAATCTCTTAGATAAGTATTTACCAAGGTTTTACATGGTAGAACATTAGCCCTCCCCTCTATCGAATAGGGCGTTTTAACTGAAATGTAGGCTACCTTATTAAGAGTATTTGTCCCACTAAATCTGTTCAAAATAGGGGCCGGTATTCCTGTTGAGTCAGTTCAGTGCTTAGGAACTGGAGCAGAAGTATTGTGACGGTCAACATGTCAGCTGCTCCCTAGTGAAGCGTCCAACCGATCCCTAATTAGGAACAACTCATTAAATCTAGCTCATCTCTGGGCCTCAGAGATTAGAACTAGGCTCTTCTAATGGTGGCAGCCTTAGGGTTGCTGTGAAATTCTGGAACCCTTTTTAAAATTCCCATGTTTTCTAGAAATCACAGTTGAAGGGGTTTCCCTTTTGATTCTGAATATCCTCTGACTGGGATTTTTGGGGACTTTGGGAACATTTCCAGGAATTTTACAACCCTGGTTGTCCCTTTACAGTATGTTACCCCCTGGTGCTATTGGAGCTGCTACTAGTGTAGAAAGTCATATTCCCGATCAAGCCTGGTCCCCTCATCTGGCACTCTAACACAGATACCTTCCGCATGTCTACGTCTGGTCTCTCCAGTGATACGTCAATATCTGGCTTGTAATGTCTGTCCGTTACAGAGGAACGCAGTGCTGTCTTATGTATGCCTTTTGTTGTGACAAAATGTTTTATCTAGTTATGTCTTGACTTGAAAGTACACACGTGTGTGAGAAGTTGACTCTCCTCCGCCTCAGTCCCTCTCGTTTAGCCCAATAGTCATTTTGAGCCATATTCTTCAGTGTTCCAAAGTGTAATTGTCTGTCTGTGAACACGATCCCTTCCTGGGTCTGTGTCTGTCTGTGAACACGATCCCTTCCTGGGTCTGTGTCTGTCTGTGAACACGATCCCTTCCTGGGTCTGTGTCTGTCTGTGAACACGATCCCTTCCTGGGTCTGTGTCTGTCTGTGAACACGATCCCTTCCTGGGTCTGTGTCTGTCTGTGAACACGATCCCTTCCTGGGTCTGTGTCTGTCTGTGAACACGATCCCTTCCTGGGTCTGTGTCTGTCTGTGAACACGATCCCTTCCTGGGTCTGTGTCTGTCTGTGAACACGATCCCTTCCTGGGTCTGTGTCTGTCTGTGAACACGATCCCTTCCTGGGTCTGTGTCTGTCTGTGAACACGATCCCTTCCTGGGTCTGTGTCTGTCTGTGAACACGAGCCCTTCCTGGGTCTGTCTGTGGAATGTTGCCTGGCTTTGTCATGCATGGCAGTGTTCCATCTCTGTTTTACTATTTGAATGCAACATTTTGGCAACTTATTTAAATAACTATATTTCAGATTACCATAGGATGTAGTCCATCCCCTAAAATGGATTCCTGACAAATGGCCTTGCAGATTTTACTCTGTTATAGTGATGGTGTTTCTGGATGTGGATTTCACTGGGTGACATCTACCCCCCCCCCCCCCCCACAGGGCTGCACTTCTCCCATGGTGTGTAAGTTTGCGGACACTCAGAGGGACAAGGAACAGCGGCGCCTGCAGCAGCAGATGGCCCAACAGATGCAGCAGCTCAACAGCGCCTCCACCTGGGGAAATCTGGCAGGGTTGGGAGGCCTCACGCCACAGTACTTAGCCGTAAGTACACCTTAACTTCTTGTGACTCTCAAACCCGGATCCGGGAGCGTAATCATAGCCTCAAACTAATTAGCATAACGCAGCGGACACACATCTTCCTACAAAATCTTCCTATTCATGAAAATCACAAATGAAATATATTGAGACACAGTTTAGCCTTTTAATCACACTGTCATCTCAGATTTTCAAAATATGCTTTACAGCCAACGCTAGACAAGCATTTGTGTAAGTTTATCATGGCATAATGCTATGCTAGGCTCTGCTGGCAGCAGGCAACATTTTCACGAAAATAAGAAAAGCAATCAAATTAAATCATTTACCTTTGATGAGCTTTGGATGTTTTCACTCAGGAGACTCCCAGTTAGATAGCAAATGTTCCTTTTTTCCATAAAGATTATTTTTGTAGGCGAAATAGCTCCCGTTTGTTCGTCACGTTTGACTGAGAAATCGACCGGAAAATGCGGTCACTACAATGCCAAACTTTTTTCCAAATTAGCTCCATAATATCGACAAACATGGCAAACGTTGTTTAGAATCAATCCTCAAGGTGTTTTTCACATATCTATTCGATAATATATCCGTCGGGACAATTGGTTTCTCATAAGAAGCGATTGGAAAAATGGCTACCTCGGTACTTTACGCAAGATTTTCTGCGGGAGCCATCATGTGACCACTTGCTAAATGTGGTCCCTTACGGCTATTCTGCAACATAAATGCGTAAAAAGACGTCACAATGCTGTAGACACCTTGGGGAATACGTAGAAAGCGTAAGCTCATTCGTAGCCCATATAAGGAGTCATTGGCATGAAGCGGTTTTAAAAAATGCGGCACTTCCTGATTGGATTTTTATCTGGGTTTCGCCTGTAACATCAGTTCTGTTGCACTCACAGACAATATCTTTTCAGTTTTGGAAACGTCAGTGTTTTCTATCCAAAGCTGTCAATTATATATAGTCTTGTCGTGACAAAATATCCCGTTTTAAAACGGGAACGTTTTTTTATCCAAAAATGTAAATACTGCCCCCTAGTCGTAAAAGGTTAATACCAGGTTTGGGGTCAATTCAGAAAGTAAACCACATTTTCCTCATTGAAAAAAGCATTGAGGAGAATTGGAATTTCAGTGTACTTCCTGAATTGAAATGGAATTGATCCCGATCCCAACACTGCTTAATACTCCGTAGTACACTATATTAACAGCCAGTGGAAGTGGAGGGCGCCAAATTCAAAACAACAAAAATGGCATAATTAAAATTCCTCAAGCATACAAGTATTGTACACCATTTTAAAGATAAAATTCTCGTTAATCCATCCACAGTGTCTAATTTCAAAAAGGATTTACAGCGAAAGCACCCCAAACGATTGTTAGGTCACCACCAAGCCACAGAAAAACACAGCGATTTTTTTTTTTTTCCCAGCCAAAGAGAAGAGTCATAAAAAGCAGAAATAGATAGCCTTTGATCTTCATCAGATGACGCATAGGACTTCATGTTACAAAATACATGTATTTTTTGTTTAAGTTCTTATTTGTATTTAAAACAATCTGAGTTTACATTGGCGCGTTATGTTCAGTAGTTCTAAAACATGCGGGGATATTGCAGAGAGCCACATCAATTTACAGAAATACTCATCATAAACATTGATAAAGCTACGACTATTATACATGGAACTGTGTCAAATAAAAAATAAACTTTACGGAGAAAGCAAACCATGCAATAATCTGAGTACAGCATTCAGACAACAAAGCAGCCAAAAAGATACCTGCCATATTGGGTAGTCAACATTACTCAGAAATAGCATTTTAAATATTCACTTACCTTTGATCTTCATCAGAATGCACTCCCAGGAATTCCAGTTCCACCATAAATGTTTTGATTTGTTCGATAATGTCCATCCGTTATGTCCAAATATCTTCTTTTGTTAGGGCGTTTGGTAAACAAATCCAAAAGCGCGTTCAGGTCTCGCCGAATGTCAGACGAAAAGTTCAAAAAGTTCCCGTAGAAACATGCCAACCTAAGTATGGAATCAATCTTTATGATGTTTTTAACATAAAACTTAATTAATGTTCCAACCGGACAATTCCTTTGTCTGTACAAATGAAGTGGAACGTAGCTACCTTTCACGTGAGCGCGCCAGACCGAGGCTGTGGCACTCTGCCAGACCACTCACTCAAAGAGCCCTTATGAGCCCCTCCTTTAGAGTCGAATACTCAAAACAGGTTCTAAATACTGTTGACATCTAGTGGAATCCTTGGGAAGTGACATAACTAATATCACCCTGTATCTTCAATGGGGGCTGAGTTGAAAAACTACAAGCCTCAGATTTCCCACTTCCTGGTTGGATTTTTCTCATGTTTTTGCCTGCCATATAGGAGTTCTGTTATACACAGACATCATTCAAACAGTTTTAGAAACTTCAGAGTTTTCTATCCAATACTAATAATAATATGCAAATATTAGCATCTGGGACAGTCTGAGGCAGTTCACTCCGGGCACGCTATTCATCCAAAAGTGGAAATGCTGCACCCTATCCCAAAAAGGTTAACCTGGGAGGCCTCACGCCGCAATACCTGACAGTAAATGTAAACCATCAACATACTTTTTAATTAATATACACACATTTTTATCATTGTTGGAAAGCATGGCATTGATGTAATGGACTCCTTCTCATTTTGTTTTTCCCCGGGTTCTTGTCATCTCTCCTAGCCTTACTTCTTAAACCGTATTTGAGGAGAAGATCCGAGGGCCCTCTCGGACCTTCTCCTCCAGTGAGTTTTTTAAGGAGAGAGGACGCGAGGAATCACAAAGCCTGAACTAATTGAGAAAGTGCACAAGTCTCTCCTTTGCTCTATTGTTCTAGAACTTTCTTTCGTTTTGTTTTACAGTTGCTTCAACAGGCGACGGCTACCAGC
Source organism: Oncorhynchus mykiss (assembly GCF_057628025.1). NCBI lineage: Eukaryota > Metazoa > Chordata > Actinopteri > Salmoniformes > Salmonidae > Oncorhynchus > Oncorhynchus mykiss. Next base: position 94,754,778 of record NC_143023.1, read on the forward strand.
AACCAGAGTACTTTTGGCAACCAGAGTACTTTTGGCAACCAGAGTACTTTTGGCAACCAGAGTTTTGGTAACCAGAGTAGTTTTGGTGGCATGCAGAGACTAGGAGGTGAGTTGCTCACTGTTCCTGTTCATGTCCCCCCATAACTTCAACCCACTTGCAGAAACAGACAACTGTATGTAAAATAACCTTCTGACTCAGCACTTCACTCCCACATAGTTTCACAAACACTGACATCACATTACCCTTGAATGAGATCATTGTTGGGAAGATTAATCAGAGTAGCTATTGTAGGAGACATAAGTCTGCTGGGGGACAAACTTAAAGGGTTGAATATCAAAAACTTTTGGAGTGCCTCAAGGCAGTGTGCTAGGGTCACTTGTTTTCCTGTTATATGTCAATAATATGAAGTCTGCTTGTTGTTGCCATGTTCTTCTGGTCTCCCATAAGGACAGCTGATGCAGCTCCATTTCCCCCTCTTGGTTGTCATTGCAAATAGGAATCTGTTCTTAGTTATATTTATCAAGGTATAGCCGTTATCTCTCCTCCCATGATCCAGCCATGTTAGCTGATCATGACAATAGTACTTTTTATAATGACGATGTTAATAATACACTTCCCCGCTCTGTCTCCTCTTCCAGGTGTGAACCAGCTGCAGCTGCAGAACCTGGCCACATTAGCAGCTGCCGCCTCTGCGGCCCAAAACTCAGGCGGCTCCACCAACACCCTGTCAGCCAACGGCGCTTTAGGTAATCTCTATAACTCAGGTAAATATGGTACACCACTTTCCTCTTTACGTCCGGGTTCAAACCCTTTCTCTCATGACTTTTGTCATTTTCAAAAGTCGCCAGACCCCCGAAAGATTACAGCTACAAGTCTCTTCGTCTTGCCTGGGTTCTGTCCTCCAGCGGATGGTCGGGGGGCTGTAACATAGTGATAAATAATTTGTACACGTCGATCCAAAACGGATATAGTATTTGACAAAAACAGAATAATTTCCAACCTTCATTACATTTGGGATACGATCAGATATGCCTCTTTAGTTATGCGGGAGTACTTCAACTGATTTCCTCAAATAAAATAACTTTAAGCTGATTTCCTGGTGATTATTAGTCTTCTGTCCAACAACGGAAATGATAATAAAATAAAAATTGTCCGACCCAAATAAAATCACCAGGCTTGCCTATTGAGGAGCCCTGCTATACGCAGTGGTTTATTTGCTTTTTGTTGTCTTTAACTCACATAGTCGGAAATAAATTAATCAGTTGAGTTGATCGATTTAGTTTTTTGAGTCTCGGTTTACCTACTTGGGTGATCTCTCCCCAGCAGCAGGCCAGACGGCAGGTTCCAGCGCGGGTGCAGCCATGAACACCCTGGCCTCTCTGGGACTGACCCAGGGCCTTGGCGGCGGTCTGACGGGCGCCTCCATGGGCCTCAACAACCTCAACGCCCTCACTGGGGGGGTCAGCGGTGAGTATGCCCTCAGTGAGTACCGCACAACAAAAAAAAAGAACCAAAAAAAAGAGACTTTACTACCTTTTCTTCAACCCTTTTGTTTTCTATCTTTCAAATCATACCTTCATTCTGTTGATGTTCTTCAGGTATCTGGTTGGTTTCATGGACACAGATTGCCTGGTCCTGGCTTTGGAGAATCTCCATAAATTGTCCAGGACTAGGCTAGTGTCTGGGAACCTAGCCACTATAGTCCTCATTGAATCTGAAATGTTTGACTACATGTATGGTAGGCCTCGGACCATACCGGTATTGCAACAATTATTTTCCCCCATGGAAAACCTGAAGCAGACCACTCTTTGGTCGTTTTAAAAAAAAAAACCTACTGTTCTATTAGCTTGGAGAATAAATGCATGTGACTGGATGACAACATAATGATGTTTGTTTCCAACATTAGGGCTTTTAATCTAAAGAAGTGAAATCTGCTTCGTGTTTTGTTTCCTTGCCACGATAGTAAAGGTTATCACGATACTGGTATCGTTCCGGCCCTACTGTACGGTAGAGAGGACTGTAGGTGTCGAAGCCTCTCTGGCTGTTGAATTCACTTGCGTGGATGTAATCTATATTTTTTGGAATTGTCGAATAAATTTTATGTTTCCGTCTACTGTGTTAGGTATGGCTGCTATGAACGGGGGCCTGGGGGCCTCGATGGCTAATGGCTCTGGAGCGAGTTCCATGGATGCCCTGACCCAGGCTTACTCAGGGATGCAGCAGTACACTGCGTCCGCCCTGCCTTCCCTCTACAGCCAGTCCCTGCTGCAGGGTGCAGCAGGCGGGAGCCAGAAGGAGGGTGGGTCTCAGGCCACACACCAATTACCAATATTGTTTCGATCCTGTGTGTCAACTAGTCTCTTGTCAGCCCATATGGTTGATTGAGGTTATTGGATATGATAAAAAAAATTACATTGTGGTCATTTAGCAGACATTGTTATCCAGAGCAATTTATAAGTAGTGAGTACTTACATTTTCATACTGTCTTTTGGTCTTTTGTACTGATTGAGTATTGGAAAGATTTTAAATACTGTTTTGAACCCAGGTTGGTGTGATGGCCACGTTGGTGTTTCTTGATCTGTAAAAACTTTTCTTCCGTTGACCTTAGTCTACCTTTCTCACATCTCTCTCTTTCCATCACTTCCCACAGGTCCTGAGGGGGCTAACCTGTTCATCTATCACCTGCCCCAGGAGTTCGGAGACCAGGATGTCCTTCAGATGTTCATGCCTTTCGGAAACGTTGTCTCTGCCAAAGTCTTCATTGACAAACAGACCAATCTGAGCAAGTGCTTCGGTACGTATGCTCGTCTTCTACCCCCTAAACATGAGCAAGGAGATGGCCATCGTAAAATAATTTGTTGCTCCAATTCAATTCCAATTCTAAAATGCATAGATCAATGTTTTATGGCTTACCACAAACTTCTCTCTCGCCAACTTGCTTTTTTTGCATGGTTGGTTATATACGAAATCTAACTTTTTTTTAATGGCTGTTTTACTAGTATTCTCCATTCCTCAGGGTTCGTCAGCTACGTCAATCTAGTATTTATCTTTCCCTCATCCATTCCTCAGGGTTCGTCAGCTACGTCAATCTAGTATTTATCTTTCCCTCATCCATTCCTCAGGGTTCGTCAGCTACGACAATCTAGTATTTATCTTTCCCTCATCCCTTCCTCAGGGTTCGTCAGCTATGTCAATCTAGTATTTATCTTTCCCTCATCCCTTCCTCAGGGTTCGTCAGCTACGACAATCCAGTGTCGGCGCAGGCCGCCATCCAGGCCATGAACGGCTTCCAGATCGGCATGAAGAGGCTCAAGGTGCAGCTGAAGCGCTCCAAGAATGACAGCAAACCCTACTGATCGTACCCAGGGCAGGGGCCTTCCCCCTGGCTCTGTGTTAGCACTGCTAGGGTAAGTCTAAGTCTGCCCAACCAGCTAGCCAACCCACGACTAGAGCCCGAGGCCATCCGATCAACACAGCAGAGACTTATTTCACTGGGGTGTGGCTGAATGGTGCTGTTGGTGTCACACCGACTCTCACCGCTTGCGTCGCCAATTTATTATTCTCTTAAGTTACGATCTTATCTCTCTACGCGTTTAGTACACCATCCATTCCTTACAGTTTCATGTCATTTTTAAAAGTCGTATAAAGTTTTTTTTAAATTTTTTTATTGATATATTTATAGCTATCAATGGAGCCAATGTTCAAGGGGGTCCTCTGTGTCGACTGCTATAAGAGGGAGCATCAGATTTAATTATTTCCATACCATTTCATTACCTCTACAAAGTTTTTTTTTTTTTTTTAAATACAGGTCGACTAAGGATCAGACACGCTTGTTACTGTCAAAGCTCTTGGTCTTCATTCTGTCGCATTGATCTGTATGTGTCATTCTGTCGCATTGATCTGTGTGTGAAGCTCCCTTTTATGTTCTCTCTCTGCTTCCATCTTTTTCTCTCTTTCTCAATCTAATCCATGTCAAGCTGCTGGGGCTACCTCTGCTCTCCTCTCTCTCAACTTCTTCCAATCATTCCATCCATCTGTCCAAGTCTTCCCTAAAGGGACTGACTGGTTGGAGATGGATCAGTGTATGTCTTAGTCTACCATACATCTAGTAATGTCATTTCCTGTGTCAAACCTGTGTATTGTTCTGTGTGTGGGGAAAGCTTGTTCCTGATTTGCAGTTATGTTATGTGGTGACTGGCAGTTGGTTGATTGTGCCTCGTGGTTGAAAGGTTATTGTGCTGTGGCTCTGTCTAACTTCTCTTTCTCTCCTCTCTTTCTCTCTCCTCTCTACATCTCTCTCTCTCCGTGTTTTTTCTTCCCTTTTTTTAGAACAAATCTTCATGCCTGTTTGCTCATCGTTAGCCTAGCATGTCCTCATGGTGTTGAAAACCGACTCCAAACTCCTCTTCCTCCCGGCTACTCCTCCTCATCCTCCCACCATTGTCTCTAAAGCTCGCCTGACCAATAGGCTACCTGGGCACACACCCCGCTGACCTTTGACCTATGACATTTGACCTTAGCTCAACATGATTGGGTGTATCCAAAATGGCACCCTGCTCCCTATATGGTTGCACTGTTTCTGCCCAGAGCCTTTTTGACCAGTGCAAGTTACTGCACTTTATAGGGAAGAGGCTGCCATTTTGGAAACATAGCTGTTTTTTTGCATGCTACTTCGTTTTTCTTTGTTCCTGTATAAAATGTGAGGGGAGGTCGGTCAAGCAAAATCAATGTGAAATCTTACCTGAGCTCATTTCATTTAAAAAAAAAAATACTTTGTTTTTGTACATTTTCTGCAAATGCGCAAAAAAAAAAAAAAACTTGTTTTAAAAGCCTGTGGGATTGTTATTTTTGTTGTTTTGTAATTTGCTTGTTTCTGTTGCTTGTTTCTTTTTTTTTTTTACCTCTTCTCTCTCAGTATAAAGTTCACTTGAAAGTTTGAATACAGGGACTAGCACAGCGATGTGCTACTTTGTGCCATTAGCAATATGTCTGCTTCTGAAACAACAAAATAATGCTGTGTCCAAAATGGCACCCCCGTCTCCTATGTAGTTCACTACCTTTTACCCGGGCCTTGAGCTCTAGTCAAAATTAGTGCACTATGTAGGGAACAGGGTACCATTTTGGACCGCACCCTAAGACCACTCGACTCGCAACACTTATAAAAACTAGTCTGAATATCAACCAGAATTGCCCCTCAGTGCTCTGTTAGGTTTTTCACATTTTCAATTGTCACCAAGGCTGTTTAAAAAAATATAAAAAAAGACTCTTGGCTTTCATTTAATGATTATGTATTTGCCTATTTTTGTTTTATAATTTTTTTCAAAAATATTTGACGGCACAACGGAGGTAGATTTGCTCTTGACTACTAGGGGAAATTACTACCTACTACGAGTCTGAACTTTTTTTTAGAAATGATTCACAAATAGACAATCTGTGGTTTAAATGCACACTTAGATTACCTATATTTTATACCATTGAATCTATAGAAGTTTAAAGCTAAGTAAAACAGAAACCCAGGTTAACTTTGGGGTTCTTTTTGTAGATTATGTTGTAATGTCATAGGGTCTAAGTGTATATGTTTTTAAATGGGTTGGGGTGGGGGGGGTCAACAACACAGCCTTTCAAAAAAAGAAAACTCGTTACTAGCGGTGATGTAATTGATACTTACACGTGTTGTCAGAATTCCTTTCTGGGTTATTTGCTATTTTTAACCTCTGCAACTTTTTGTTCAGTTGAGTAGATTGTCATTGTCTCATCTTGGGGAATATATATATATGACTAAATTTGTTTTTTTCCTACATTAACAGAAAATAGTTTAAATTTAGTGTTAAATTCTCATGGTCGTGAGATTTTTTTTTTTTTTTGAATTTCTTGTTGATGATTTCATAAATGGATGTTTTTGCTTATGGATGCCTCATATTGCAAGATAATGTCTGTTACCACAGAAGACAGACGGGGTGTTTTTGTTTAAAGTGCCCATGTGTCAAACTCGCAGTCTATTTTTTATTTTTTTTATTTTGAACTTTCTTACAATATGCTTTCATGTGAGTGCCCAATTTCTCAACACACACTTTGTTCTGTGACAGTAAGAACACTGGGAGCCCCTGAACGTGAAATCACACAGGGGAATTTTTATTAGATCTCACACACACACACACACACACACACAACGTATTTGTTAGTGATAAGATAGTTGAAATCCAACATTTAAAAAAATAGAAAATTCCTTTAATCTTAACCGGTCACACAGAATCTGTGTTAACACTGTTGAACCCCCCCCCTCCCACACCAAAAGTGTTGGTTTACACAAGCATTCCATGTTTCGGCATAAAGTTTACTACTCAGAACAGAAGTGTCTTTATTGGGTTGATAATGGACCAGCCTACTTTCTGTTAGTTGTACTGCAGAGATGATGGGACAGCTCAAATCATTTACATCCAGCCCCCAAAGAAAAGTTCCCCCAAAAATATGCGTACCTGGTCCCATATTCACAAAGCGTCTAGGATCAGGTTCCACCTGTTCGTGTGATCTTATTCATTATATGATACAAGCTCTACAGCTGATCCTAAATCGGCACACCTACTCTACGGCGCTTTATGAATGCGACCCAGAAGGCGCTAAACAAGGGTCGTCAACTCAGGGTCCTTCGTGTTTGAGATTCAGCTCTGTGTGGAAGATGCCAAGCACTGCCTACGGTGTCGTTTTCTCAACAGACTTGGGATTAACAAGCCACAAAATGCATTTTTCATTTTTTTTTCATTTTTTTTTTTTTAAACTTGCAAATCACCCAAGATGGCACCAGTTTGTTGTTTTTTTAGCTTGAAAGTTCTAGCAGCACTTGAGAAGTTTCGAAGTGTTTGTTGAATGGTAGCGATTTGGTTTTGTCTGTTTATAAGCAGAAATATTGGAGGCAATGTAAACTACTTTTTTTTTTTTTTTTTGCAAATCTGTTTAGTTTTTTTGAAGCATGGGTTGGTGGCACTTCCCAGAACTACCAAGGTACCACTAATAAACATTATTTTATGTTGAATAAGATGGGGAATGTGCTTTTTGCAGTGAGTTTTTCTATCCCAATATACAACACTCAGTGCCATATATCTAGAAACTGCCTACACAGATGCTATTAGGCCATGGTTTAGGGACTAGAGATTACTGCAGTTAGGAACGCTCAGTTTGCTTTTCTTATAATATACATACCAGTGTGTCATTAAGGCTAAATCACCCGCTGTGTTTTTTCACTTTGTGATGTTATTGCTTGAACTGGTACGTGATTGTACTGAATTTTAACACATTGGCAAGTCATTTTGTGAATATTATCATACATTGAACAACCCAAACCTTTTTTTTTTTTTTTTGAAGACAAATCATCCTGTTAGTGAGTGGACAAAGTTGAGTGCTTTGCGGTACAGTCACAGACAATGTATTGCTATAATATGAATGCCTAGTTGTCGGGTAAAATGGTAAAGTTACTGTATATTGATTTATTGATTTATAGAATAGTAATCCTTTTCACGTTAACCAAAACCTGGGTAGTGTCGCATTATTAACATTGACTATATAACAGTTTGTTAAACAATTTGGTATGTAGGCTACAACAAACTGTTAACAAATGCTAGTAAATATTTTAATTGATTATAATGGGTAGTTATACAACTGTATTGTAAAGTGTTACCGTAAATGTTGAAATATAAGCACAATATAAATCACATGGGTCAGGGTATAGGAACTAGAAACTCCCACTTCGGGGGCTTCCGTCACAACCATTTTTTTTTTAGGACTAATTCCAAATGTCAGCCTATTCCCTGCGTAGTGCACTACTTTTGACCAGGGCCCATTAATCTGGTCAAAAGTAGTGCACTATGTAAGGAATAGGGTGCCCCTTAGGACTTTTCTCAGTATCTCTATCACTGGTCACCGTTTTTTCTATTCTCATACTCTGAAGTGCTGTTTGACAAAGTGTGGTAGCTTTGCATCGCTTAGATATTGTCATGGTCAAAAATCTCTGTCCTTTTTTTTCCCTCTCTGTACCGTTTTTTTTTTCCCCTTATCTGATGATTAAATAATTGATAGGACTTCATGTTCTTCTCCACATAAATTATTTGATAGATGTTTGTTGTCTTGAGAAAAGCCAAAGTTGCGGTCCATCTTCATGTTGATCTGTAAAACATTTACAGTAGTGATTTTGTTTTTAATTCAACTTTTGAAATTTGGGTGGGATTTGAAAAAAAAAAAATGGAAAAAAAAAATGACAAACTGGCTCTTTCCAATTTCTACAATACTGGTTGTGCATATGTATTTTGTACCAGTGAAGCTTTTTTAATATTGGGAATAATTAAAGAAAAAAATATATATTGGAAAAAAAAAATGTCTGTCCTCTCTAAGGCCCTCGCCTTGAATGTGCTAGTCTTGAGTTTGGCTTCTTGGTGGTTGTCAGTGATAACATTTCTGATAATTTTTTTTTTTTTTTTGTTTCTTAAATAAATAACCTTTAATTTTGATTTAATTACCTTGCTTTCTACATGTTCCTCACTTCGTTATTGTTTCTATATTGGGGGGTGGGGGGGGTGGGGATCCTCTAAAATCGTGGTCAGTTTCATGTTAGTGCTGTGCTCTGTCCACATGGTTATTATAAATGACCATCTGGGCTTATTATAGACAACTTGTATGGATAGATAAATGTCTTAGTTTAATATTTGTTTAGTTTCTGGGCTTTTTCCTTTTACCTGTTGGTAGATATTTCAATTTCCCATAGAAGCAGTGGTGTGTAGTTGGAAATCAGTCAATGTTTTATTTGGTAAATGTTTGTTCATGTGTGGTGTGTTTCTTTGCCTCTGTCTCCAAAATTAAACCATTTTTCCCTAATATTCAATGTGTCTGTGTGTTGTGTAGTCCCAGTGCCTGTCCAGTGATGTGACAACATTTACAAACTCCCCAGTGTCTGTCTTCCTAACTTGTTTCTATCCATTGTCCTTCTCTTTGCTTATTTATTTTGTTTCTAAGCATTTGCTGATTTTTTTTTACTATTTTTTTTTATCATTTGAGTTTACTGCTATATTATTACTAATATACAGTAGCCTATGGACATAACGTATTTGTGGGGCCGTGAGTGATTGTGTGTTCTGTTTTTGTTCAAAAAGAAGCCCTGCAGGTGAAGTACTCCCATCGTCTGAGGATGCCACCAAATATCTTGGTATTCAAGATGTTTACAAACTACTGAACTGCAAGAACCTTTAAGTACTACTGAATAAAGGGCAATGAACAACGGATGTACCCTTTGCCCACACACTATTGGACAAGGCTATTGTGTTTAGACCTTTAGACTATGCTTAGAAAGACCCATAGGCAGGCATGTGTTGTGTGGTCATCATGGGTACACATGACTATTTTAAAACAAGTTATTGTAGATCATGATGACTGCACTGAAGTGGCCATTTCACAGGGCCCCCCAAAAAATATATATAAAAAAAATGGGACCAAATGGGGTTAATGTCTAAAAGTACACATTTCTAAACTTTTATTACATTCTGATTGTGTTCGGTTACTAATAGGTTTATATAGTATCATGAATGTAAATTAGCTGCTTTGTGGTGGAACTGGCTACGAAGTAACCATTTAAGCAGCGAAATAACAGTTTATATAATAAAACATAATGAATGGTAAAACGCTGGTTTTGCCCAATGCAATGTGTAGATGGCACTAGGCTACATGCTATGTTTGTTGGAATGGTTATTTCACAAACTGTAGGCTAATACACAGTCAAACTATAGCTACTCAATTTCCTGTGAGCTGCAGTAGGCCTACTGTCGGTGGTTAGATATGGTGATTGCTGTCACGGTGCAGCTCTAGTGGCTACTTCAAATAAAATAAAAACGTATTTCCATAAATGTAGGCTAGGTAATTCATGAATTCCCTTTGGTCAGGACATTGAACTCCACACACACTGTCAGTGAGAGAGCGTGTTCTGACATAGTAGGTCTAACCTCTTTAATTACAAATATTTCTTAGATTTGCTCAGCAGTGGCTTCCTGCTGTAGTCTTTTTGCCTTTCATGAAAGTCCATTTGGATTTGTTTGTGAACTTTATGCCAAGTTTCTCAAATGAGATTCCTTCAGCTTAACTGAAGACCTGGAAAAAGAGCTGAATAAAGACAGTCAATATTACACCGGCATTATAAACCAGACACGATCAAGCTTATTACACTATAAACCAGACACGATCAAGCTTATTACACTATAAACCAGACACGATCAAGCTTATTACACTATAAACCAGACACGATCAAGCTTATTACACTATAAACCAGACACGATCAAGCTTATTACACTATAAACCAGACACGATCAAGCTTATTACACTATAAACCAGACACGATCAAGCTTATTACACTATAAACCAGACACGATCAAGCTTATTACACTATAAACCAGACACGATCAAGCTTATTACACTATAAACCAGACACGATCAAGCTTATTATACTATAAACCAGACACGATCAAGCTTATTACACTATAAACCAGACACGATCAAGCTTATTATACTATAAACCAGACACGATCAAGCTTATTACACTATAAACCAGACACGATCAAGCTTATTACATAATAAACCAGACACGATCAAGCTTATTATACTATAAACCAGACACGATCAAGCTTATTACACTATAAACCAGACACGATCAAGCTTATTATACTATAAACCAGACACGATCAAGCTTATTATACTATAAACCAGACACGATCAAGCTTATTACATAATAAACCAGACACGATCAAGCTTATTATACTATAAACCAGACACGATCAAGCTTATTACACTATAAACCAGACACGATCAAGCTTATTACACTATAAACCAGACACGATCAAGCTTATTACACTGTTTGATTTACCTTCTTCTCGGCTTCGTTGCTCTGGTTCCAAAATTAGAATGTCCATCGGCCTGTCCGCCTGCTGTGGAACTGCTTGAAAAGATTGTCCCCGGTTCCCACGTCTTCAACTCTCAAACGCCACAGATGTATCCACATCCACAGAAATGTTTGTCATTTTTAGATACAATTCTACTAACAGCATACATAGTTCATGATTCAATCTGTATGTGCAAAAAAGTATGGAAATGTATGCTTTAAAATGGTTGGGCCTGGGGTGTGGACTGTGGAGGAAGAGGTTGGGACAGCGTATGGGGTCGCTGGGTGCCGGAGCTATGTCGCAGTTGTCGTTAGATTAGAAAACTGTATTATGTTCCAATTAAGAAATTATTTGTGCAGCATAGACAACAATCAACACACATACAAAAACATTAGTTGAATCGCAAACCTTTTTAAAAACAGACCTGCAACATGATTTAAAAGAAGTGCATTACACCTCAAACGTTTGCTTTTCTTCAGTCTGGGGAAAGGTGTTCTGATGTCTGGCTGCTGTAGCAGGGCCAGGAATTTACTGCAGGTCTCACCATCCTTACTGGTGCGTGTATCCAGCAAACGGATGATAGAATCTTCCGGGGCTGATTTCCTGAAGATTTATTTGCAGCTTCCTGTATTCGTGTAAAGTCACCAGTTTCTGCTCGTCTACATGCTGAAGGATGTGACTGGGGTCCGCTGACAGGACATCCGGCAGAAACGTCTTAATCTCTCTCAATTTATCCATGCTGTACCTGAGACAGAGAGATGGACACCTTGTGGGTGTTTTAGAACCTACGGAATGGGACGCAACTGAATTGAAGAATTTAACTGAATAAAATCAATATATATGACTGGAGTTGAATCATTTATAGCCTACAATAATTAGTCTAGGTAGTTAGGCCTACTTTTTAATTGGAAAAAAAAAACGTTGCTTTACCCCAGTTCCTCCTCGGGTTTATATTATTGATTATGATTTTTCCGAAGAATTGCGTTGGCGGCCAGTTAGACTACGAGCTCGCGGTGTGTCACAAAACTCATACAAGTAGGCCTAAATTATGTTTTCCCTTTTACTCAAAGATTAGGCTACCATATGCCGATAAATATGTTACGCTATGCCTATTAGATTAGATATTGACATACTTGACAAAGATTAGAAGCTTTTACCTCGAAGAAAACCTATATAGGGGACTGCAGAAATATATTATGTATGTAGGCTACCCTATGTATTTGTGATCAGAATTTCCTTTCGCTTTAATTATATTTTAAATATGGAAATACCTTATAGACTAGGCCTACTCGTCATAGCTCTGCATTTGACCAATCATCGCCTACAGGGAAGTTAAGAGAGATTCAAAATGGTAATAACCATAGCTCAACTCAGACAGCTACAGACTGTAGGTTAAACGAGACACAAATACACTGTCACCATCTATTGTTGACAAGTGTAACTCCAGTTAATATACAGTATAAATTGATGGATGAATCATAAGGATATAGTAATGAATAAGAACTGTTTCTAACCCAGTTCCCTCATCTCTGATCACCTACAAAACCACAACTCATATATCATGATGTGTTTTTCATTCAAATAAAAAGTAGCAAATATCTACTTGAGTTATCAAGAACAACCTCAACCTCTCCCTCAACGTTAGCAAAACAAAGGAGCTGATTGTGGAATTCAGGAGGATCCCAGCTGGACACGCCACCATCCTTATCAACCTGGCCGCCGTGGAGACAGTCAATAACTTCAAATTCCTCGGCGTACACATCTCAGAAAAGCTGAAATGGTCTAACCACACGGACACCGTAGTGAAGGCACGACAGCGACTCGTCAACCTCAAGGTGCTGAATAAATTACTGAAGGCTATACGTGCAGCCTAACGCGCCATTTGTGCACACTGCCTGTCCTACAGGACACCACCACCAGGTGTCGCAGGAAGGCCAAGAAGATCATCAGAAAAGACTGGCCAATAAATGTTTCTTCACTCAGACCATCAGGCTGCTGAATAGCCTCCACCCCCTTCCCATAATAAACATTATCTCTCCTGCTGCCCCCCCCCCCCCCCCCTTAATAATATAGGTTAGGCAAATTAACGTAGCAGGTTAGGAGGAGACTTAGGTTAATGTTAAGAATAGGGGTAGGGTTAGTTCAAATGCTCGCCTAACCTGCTACGACAAGTAACTTCCGGTCATAGCTTTACTCCATCTAGTCAGAGTCAGATCCTGCAATGTGTTTTTGGGTCTGAGTGCATGTCTGTGGGAGAATCTCAATTGCAGACTCCTCGCATCCTCGCCTCCTTCTCTAAACCCATTGGATGAGAAAGCCAGAGGTCCGGCCTCTCTGAACTTCTCATCCAATGAGTTTTGAGAAGGAGGAGAATTCAATAGAGTTTGCCAGCTTGTAGTTCTAATAACCAGAAATGAGTTACCTCCAGTTCGTTCAGCTATTCCTATTTGGAAAATGAATGCGGAAAGAATAGGATTTTGGGATAAAAGCCGAACATAAAGGTCTGAGGTTAATACAGGCTTTGGAGATCTCATAAGTTGTGTTCTATGAGATAACATCAGTCGGTTAACATGACCTTTATGAATTATGAAGCCTTTGTGTTTTTTTCTGATTACATAAATTATTCAAAATTCACAAAAAGTGAGGTCAGCTGATGAAGATTATCTGATAGACGTATAACAAAACGTATACGGTCTCCTAAGCCTGTGTTTAACACAGATCTTATTTCCGGCATTCCATTCATTTCCATATAGAGCCCCACAGTGGAGGTGTCGTAATACCCATAAAACCAACGGTCAAACAGGGAAATAATTCCAATGGTTTTTCCACCATTCATTTTTCCCATAGGGAGTTTAGGAAACACTTGACATGAGGGCTGTGTTTCGTGTAGGCTCACCCTGGCGTGACATTTTCATAACACGTCCAGTGTAGCTGATTTCTGTTATTCTGATTTTGCACTTATTCAGTTTCAAATTGATGCTCCTCAGTCTGTCTAGTAGCTGTCTGTCTCCGGTCGTGTTGCTCTGTGTTATCACCCCAGACAATAATGTCATCCATGACGTTTAAGACACCTTCCAGACCTTTCAAATGCTCTGCGAAGCACCTTTAGGAAAAAAAACTCTGGAGCGGACGTGATTCCGAACAACAATATCTTGAAGGAATACCTCCAAAACGGTGAATTGAACATGCAGAACGTCCTTGGTTCACATCAACAACTGAAAATACCTTGGCGTTCGGGATTTCAGCAACTACCTCTTTAATGGTACGTAAAGGATTACGTTCTCTCTTGATGGCTTTGTTTAGATCTTGTTGTTTCATGCATGCCCGTATTGTGTTTGGCTTCACGACTGTCCCCCGACTGTTTAGCCATTCAACCGGGCTCAGTTTGCTTGACGATGACATCCATCTTTTCCTTGTGGTTAAGTTCCTTTTCAAGTTTTTATTTTAGTGCTACAGACCCTTTTCTGGTTTTCTGAGATGCCACTATCGATGAAAGTTTAAATATGCAACATATTCTTACATTTAAAAAGTAATACTAAGGAAAGCTCAACATTACGAAACATAGAGCAAATGATACCAGCAACTACTCTGAGCCTAGAGGGAAAAATTGGAGAGTTTAAATCCAGAAACATAGGGTGAATTTTGCTCAAATGTTGTTTTACTTCCGACACCATGCAATAATACATCGCACAATGAGGCAGGGATACGGTTAAAATAAATGTTTATCTGATTTCATGAGTCAAGTACCAGTAGAGATGAACACTTACTAATTAGTAACAACGCCACCCTCAGGCAGTCCAGGTGAGAACATACATTACAAATCTGATTGACTTTTATTTAAGGAGAGCGAATCGATATACAAACCCGAAGTCAGCTGTAACTGTCAATAGTAAAACAACGTTTAAAACAATGTTTGAGTGAACCTGAATTAAAGAAAATGAATGGTGAAGTCGATGTCATCAATACACGGTAGACTCCTCCTCACCACTCTGTAGTGGCCTAGGGCAAAATGGGGAAGGTTTACGAGGCCAAACCCAACAGTGGCGTGTTTGATGGAGGCACTTGTTGTTGTAATCATCTGGACCGTCAATCATACGTGATATAAACGTGAAAGTACATTACAATCTGATTCAACAGGCTGGCTACACATGCACCTTGGTTGATTCAACATTAAACTATATAACCTCTGCGCTTCCGCGAAACACACCGACGGCTCAACCAATCAGCTTGAAGTACGGTGCCACCTCCTATCTTTCACAGCAGTGTGGCTGCTGCTCTGTCGTGTGTGTAACCGTCTAGATTAACTAGCTACGTCGTTTTTTAAACTTATTTTATTCATTTAAAATCATGTCAGCGATACTATTCCTGAAAAACTTGCACCGCGTCAGCAGAGTACCTCTCAGTGTCGCTCGACCGGTCGTCGGTTGTCTGTATCATACCCGGAAAGGAGTCTACGGTCACCGACCCAAACAAAACCAGGGGGACACGAAGTTGCACAGTGACCCAGTCTCGTATATCACTGCACTCAATCGAGGTCAGTAGTTTTTCCAGATAATGGACATGTTGGACAACATTACCAGTGGGCAAAACCAGGTTGAAAAGACATCCGTATGACGTCTTATTCTGGTCGCGAACTGTTTTTACCCCCCCGACTTTTTACTGACCAGAATGACGTATTTTTCTGACCACCATATTACCAATTGCGTCATAATTGTGACCTGTATATTATGTGCTATATTGTGTAGCCTACTGGTCATAGTTAAGACCTCATCATAACCTGGTAATGACTACCTGACTACAGCGTATTACCTACTGTATTAAGTATTGCAGAGTATAAAGTTTGATATTGAAAATATTGTTCATTACATTTCTATTTCTTTCTATAGTAACCAATTCACGTTTAAATCTGCAACGTATTCTTACATTTAAAATAGATCAAGCAGTGGCAGAAGCAAATCTACATCAAACATTTTGGACATCTGCATACAGTAATGTTTCATAATTCAACCACACACATTACATGCATAGAAATACTGGGACACAGAGTATATAAAGTTCAAATGTTCTATATTTATTAATGATTAATAAGAGTGGTGTGATGGGGGGTGGATCCTCATCAAGGACCTTTGAGCACAGAAGGTGATCTGGAGCCTAGTTTTCCTGTTGAAGAGTGGTGTGATGGGTCAGATCTGGAGCCTAGTGGTCCTCTTGAAGAGTGGTGTGATGGGTCAGATCTAGAGCCTAGTGGTCCTCTTGAAGAGTGGTGTGATGGGTCAGATCTGGAGCCTAGTGGTCATCTTGAAGAGTGGTGTGATGGGTCAGATCTGGAGCCTAGTGGTCCTCTTGAAGAGTGGTGTGATGGGTCAGATCTGGAGCCAAGTGGTCCTCTTGAAGAGTGGTGTGATGGGTCAGATCTAGAGCCTAGTGTTCCTCTTGAAGAGTGGTGTGATGGGTCAGATCTAGAGCCTAGTGGTCCTCTTGAAGAGTGGTGTGATGGGTCAGATCTAGAGCCTAGTGGTCCTCTTGAAGAGTGGTGTGATGGGTCAGATCTGGAGCCTGGTGGTCCTCTTGAAGAGTGGTGTGATGGGTCAGATCTGGAGCCTAGTGGTCCTCTT
Organism: Oncorhynchus mykiss; assembly: GCF_057628025.1. Lineage (NCBI taxonomy): Eukaryota > Metazoa > Chordata > Actinopteri > Salmoniformes > Salmonidae > Oncorhynchus > Oncorhynchus mykiss. Next base: position 94,771,304 of record NC_143023.1, read on the forward strand.
GAAGAGTGGTGTGATGGGTCAGATCTGGAGCCTAGTGGTCCTTATGTAAGCATAAAAAGAGAAGAAAATAAATTAACTATTGGCATAATGTTGACATGAAGGATACGACAGAACAGTAACATACAGTAAAATATATTTTACAGTCAGAATCTACAAAAGAGTTCTCATTGTCAATGTCAATTCTCTCACATTTACTTACCAACTACAATGGAGCACTCATGAGCGGTATCAAAGGCTCTGTTCCTTCATATTGAAGTGGGACATAATTCATTGGTCATCAGTCTGAAACATAAAAAAAAAAAAAAAAAAAAGAGGATATCAAAATTAGACAGTAGTTTGATAATTACTTTTTTTTAAAACTCATCTCTAAATGTTAAAGTTTTGCTTAAACTTCTAATAAATGTTGTAATAGTCAAACAGATTTTTAGAAACACTCCACTCCATAATCCTGAGGACATTGTCCCGGACAAACAGTCCACTCCATAATCCTGAGGACATTGTCCCGGACAAACACTCCACTCCATAATCCTGAGGACATTGTCCCGGACAAACACTCCACTCCATAATCCTGAGGACATTGTCCCGGACAAACACTCCACTCCATAATCCTGAGGACACTGTCCCGGACAAACACACTACTCCATAATCCTGAGGACATTGTCCCGGACAAACGCACCACTCCATAATCCTGAGGACATTGTCCCGGACAAACACACAACTCCATAATCCTGAGGACATTGTCCCGGACAAACGCACCACTCCATAATCCTGAGGACATTGTCCCGGACAAACACACAACTCCATAATCCTGAGGACATTGTCCCGGACAAACACACAACTCCATAATCCTGAGGACATTGTCCAGGACAAACACACAACTCCATAATCCTGAGGACATTGTCTCGGACAAACACACCACTCCATAATCCTGAGGACATTGTCCCGGACAAACACACAACTCCATAATCCTGAGGACATTGTCTCGGACAAACGCACCACTCCATAATCCTGAGGACACTGTCCCAGACAAACACACTACTCCATAATCCTGAGGACATTGTCTCGGACAAACGCACCACTCCATAATCTAAAAGAGCATGATAAAGAGACAAAAAAAGAGCATGACTCACCAAGGGAGGTGTCTGTTGAATCAGGACACAAGGGTTTCGCACGTTAAAGAAAGGCGAGTTAAAACAGGAGTTTATTTGCTTTACAAACGTATATTATTAGATCAGTGCTATTTCAATTGGATCTACTTAAACTACTTAAACTGGCTGTCCCCATAGGATAACCCTTTTTGGTTCCAGGTAGAACCCTTTTTGGTTTCAAATAGAACCCTCTGCGGAAAAGATTTTACATGGAACCCAAAAGAGTTCTACCTGGAAACAAAAGGGTTATTCAAAGGGTTTTCCTATGGGGACATCTGATGAACCCTTTTAGGTTCTATAATACACTCTTAGAAAAAAAGGGTGGTAAGATCAGGCAATGGGGAGCTGAATGACATGTCTCTTGGGGAATCCAGTCTGTGAGACCTGTTGCAGGGGAAAAAACACTGATCATCAGCATAGCTAGTGCAAACCTAGCTCTTACAAAACTGGTTAGTAGGAATTAATAAACATTGAAGATCAGAGTATCAAACAGAAGAAACAACAACATTTTGCATACACAACTTACTGTGAATGACTATGACATTAAGCAGGGATGGTTCTGCTCTCTCCTTTCCCTGGGATGTGGCAGAATAGCTCACTGGTAACTGAGATCCTCTGGCCAAGCACCGCTGATAGGCCATGCATCAGATCATTGACATATTTCAGGAACTGTAAAGACAGATGAATCGTAGTTAACCATTACCTAAGGACTTCACCAAGTTAGACTTAGCCTAGCAATTACATTGACTGTTGCACCTTAGACATCTGCCAGTTAGGCAGACATACTGAGAGATGGAGAGCAAGATAGACAGCAAAACATCACCTATTTACATGTCTTAGTCAGCAGGCTGGATAACTTCTGTAGTCCTGCCCTTGGTTCCTTCTTCCATCCAACCTAGAAGATTCCTGCAAAAACAGAGAATCAAGAATTGACAAAGGCAGTTGAGGGGTGTAACGTTAGGTTGCGTGTTGAGGGGGAACAGGAATAGGCTAAATGTATTGTCTACTACAAAATACACAAAAATACAAGGATCTCTGATGAATCAAGAAACACTTCCATATTGGAACACACAATACCTCATAATGACAAAGCAAAAACAGATTAGTATACATTCTTGCTAGAGGTCGACCGATTAATCCGAATGGCCGATTTTAATTAGGGCCTATTTCAAATTTTCGTAACAATCGGAAATCGGTATTTTTGGACACCGATTTGGCTGATTTATTTATTATTATTAAACATTTTTTTTTTTTTACACCTTTATTTAACTAGGCAAGTCAGTTAAGAACACGTTCTTATTTTCAATAACGGCCTAGGAACGGTGGGTTAACTGCCTTGTTCAGGGGCAGAACGGCAGATTTTTACCTTGTCAGCTCTGGTATTCAATCTTGCAACCTTACAGTTAAGTCCAACGCTCTAACCACCTGTCTCTCATTGCACTCCACGAGGAGCCTACCTGTTATGCGAATGCAGTAAGAAGCCAAGGTAAGTTGCTAGCTAGCATTAAACTTATCTTATAAAAAACAATCAATCATAATCACTAGTTAACTACACATGGTTGATGATATTACTAGTTTATCTAGTGTGTCCTGCGTTGCATATTATCGATGCGGTGCGCGGAAAAAGGACTGTCGTTGCTCCAGTGTGTACCTAACCGTAAACACCAATGCCTTTCTTAAAATCAATACCCAGAAGTATACATTTTTAAACCTGCATATTTAGCTAAAAGAAATGCAGGTTAGCAGGCAATATTAACCAGGTGAAATTGTGTCATTTCTCTTGCGTTCATTGCACGCAGAGTCGGGATATATGCGATAATAATAAATGTTTTGTTTTCGAAATGATAGTCTCCGGATTCGACCATATTAATGACCAAAGGTTCGTATTTCTGTGTGTTATTATGTTATAATTAAGTCTATGATTTGATAGAGCAGTCTGACTGAGCGATGGTAGGCACCAGCAGGCTTGTAAGCATTCATTCAAACAGCACTTTTGTGCGTTTTGCCAGCAGCTCCTTGTTGTGCTTCAAGCATTACGCTGTTTATGACTTCAAGCCTATCAACTCCCGGGATTAGGCTGGTGTAACCGAAGAGAAATGGCTAGCTAGTTAGCGGGGGGTGCACGCTAATAGAGTTTCAAACGTCACTCGCTCTGAGACTTGGAGTAGTTGTTCCCCTTGCTCTGCATGGGTAACGCTGCTTCGAGGGTGGCTGTTGTCGATGTCTTCCTGGTTCGAGCCCAGGTAGGAGCGAGGAGAGGGACGGAAGCTATACTGTTACACTGGCAATACTAAAGTGCCTATAAGAACATCCAATAGTCAAAGGTATATGGAATACAAAATGGTATAGAGAGAAATAGTACAATAAATACTATATTAACTACAACCTAAAACCTCTTACCTTGGAATATTGACGTCTCATGTTAAAAGGAACCACCAGCTTTCATATTGCCAGGTCGCATTTGTAAGTGATAACTTATTCTCAACTTGCCTACCTGGTTAAATAAAGGTGAAATAAATAACTAAATATGTTCTCATGTTCTGAGCAAGGAACTTAAACGTTAGCTTTTTTACATGGCACATATTGCACTTTTACTTTCTTCTCCAACACTTTGTTTTTGCATTATTTAAACCAAATAGAACATGTTTCATTATTTGAGGCTAAATTGATTTTTATTGATGTATTATATTAAGTTAAAATAAGTGTTCATCCAGTATTGTTGTAATTGTCATTATTACAAATAAATAAAACAAATCGGCCGATTAATCTGTATCGGCTTTCTTTGGTCCTCCAATAATCAGTATCGGCATCGACGTTGAAAAATCATAATCGGTCGACCTCTAATTCTTGCAAGTTTAGTAAAAAAAACAAAACTGAATATCCCATTAACATAAGTATTCAGACCCTTTACTCAGTACTTTGTTGAAGCACCTTTGGCAGCGATTACAGCCTCGAGTCTTCTTGGCTTTGAAGCTACAAGCTTGGCACACCTGTATTTGGGGAGTTTCTCCCATTCTTCTCTGCAGATCCTCTCAAGCTCTGTCAGGTTGGATGGGGAGTGTCTCTGCACAGCTATTTTCAGGTTTCTTCAGAGATGTTTGATCGGTTTCAGATTGGGGCTCTGGCTGGGCCACTCAAGGACATTCAGAGACTTTGCCCGAAGCTACTCCTGCGTTGTCTTGGCTGTGTGCTTAGGGTCGTTGTCCTGCTGGAAGGTGAACCTTCAGCCCAGTCTGAAGTCCTGAGCACCCTGGAGCAGGTTTTCATCAAGGATCTCTCTGTACTTTTCTCCATTCATCTTTCCCTCGATCCTGACAAGTATCCCAGTCCCTGACGCTGAAAAACATCCCAACAGCATGATGCTGCCACAATGCTTCACCTTAGGGATGGTGCCAGGTTTCCTCCCTGACGTGACGCTTGGCATTCAGGCCAAAGAGTTCAATCTTGGTTTCATCAGACCAGAGAATCTTGTTTCTCATGGTCTGAGAGTCCTTTAGGTAACTTTTGCCAAACTATAAGTGGGCTGCCATGTGCCTTTTACTCAGGAGTGGCTTCTGTCTGGCCACTCTACCATGAAGTCCTGATTGGTGGAGTGCTGCAGAGATGGTTGTCATTCTGGAAGGTTCTCCCATCTCCACAGAGGAACTCTAGAGCTCTGTCAGAGTGACCATCGGGTTTTTGGTCACCTCCCTGACCAAGGCCCTTCACCCCCGATTGCTCAGTTTGGTCGGTGGGCCAGCTCTAGGAAGAGTCTTGGTGGTTTCAAACTTCTTCCATTTAAGAATGATGGAGCCCAGTATGTTCTTGGGGACCTTCAATGCTGCAGAAATGTGTGCCTTGACACAATCCTGTCTCGGAGAGCTACGAACAATTCCTTCGACCTCATGGCTTGGTTTTTGCTCTGACATGCGCTGTCAACTGTGGGACCTGATATAGACAGGTGTTTCCCCTAACACGGACAACGCTGGGCAATACTTATGTAAATTGGTTTATTTCTTTTTAATACATTTCTAAATGTATTCTAAACCTGTTTTTGCTTTATAATTATGGGGTATTGTGTGTAGATTGATGAGGGAAAAAACGTATTTAATACATTTTAAAATAAGGCTGTAACGTAACAAAATGTGGAAAAAGGGAAGGGGTTGGACTCGGGAAGAGCTTGGCCTACATGAAGCCCCCTGATGCCTAGTCCCCTGAATCTCAAACAGAATAGGTCCGAGCCTAGCATGTTGACTGGGTACAGTGAGCCACGAGACCCTAACCCGCTTTCTTCCACCAAAAAAACAGATTTCAACCAAGTGTTTGGTTTTCGCCAGGCACAATGGGACCCATGTTGTTCAAAGAGTTACACTTTTGAATCATCTGTCCATAGAACATTCTTCCAAGAGTCTTGATGATCGTCCAGGTGCTTTTTGGCAAACTTGAGTAAACATTTTGGATGACATGGGTCCCATTTATGCCTGGTGAAAACCAAACCCTGCATTCCACAGTAAGAACCTCATACCAACGGTCAAGGATGGTGGTGGTACTGTGATGGTTTGGAGGTGCTTTGCGGCTTCACGACCTGGACGACTTTCCTCAATAGAAGGAACCATGAATTCTGCTCTGTATCAGAGAATTCTACAGGAGAATGTCAGGCCATCCGTCTGTGTGCTGAAGCTGAAGTGCAGCTGGGTCATGCAGCAAGACAATGACCCAAAACACACAATTATGAAAATGGCTAAAAAGCAACACATTTTAAGTTTTGGAATGGCCTAGTCAAAGTCCAGACCTAATCCCAATTGAGATGTTGTGGCAGGACTTGAAATGAGCAGTTCGTGCTTGAAACCCCCCTAAGACAAGTATTTCCTACCTCATACATTTATGGTTGAAAACCCACAAATGTTGCTGAGTTAAAGTAGTTCTGGATGCAAGAGCAGGCTACAATTCCTCCACCGCGATGTGAGAGACTGATCAACGACTACAGGAAGCGTTTGGTTGCAGTCATTGCAGCTAAAGGTGGCACAACCAGTTATTGAGTGTAAGGAGGCAATTACTTTTTGCACACAAGGGGAAATGGGTGTTGCATAACTTTTGTTAATAAATAAATAAAATAAGTATATACTTAAAAATAAATAAAAAAATGTAAACTCAGGTTCACTATCAGATGTATTAGATTTTGGTTGAAGATCTGATCAAATTCAGTATAAAAACAATATGGGCAAATACTTTTTCATGGCACTGTATTCATTCACCTATTGTTATTGCAGAACAGATGAAGTGTTGTTGTTGTCACTACGTATCACAGCTACACTTTTACTACTTGCTTTAATTAGCATTTAACTGGACATTTGTCTAATGCTTGTCATAGACTATGGATATCCTCCTACCCCCCCCCCCTCCTCCATTCCCACGTGTTTACATAAAAAAGGCTGTTGTTTTGGGGCAGTCTTTGTCCCTGGGTAAATCCATATGAATTAAATCACTTTTTTGACAGTATCCCTTTTGATTTAAACAAGTGTAGTTTGTCAAATGGGCACGTACACAGCTTGTGGATCTTTACAAAATTACTAGAGTAAGTATATTTTTTTAAAATTTGAAACATTTTTTTCTTGCTGATATCGGCATACGTTTTGAAAACCATTATGAAAGCGACGATTATAGACGTTAAAACACAGCGTTGGAATTGTAGTTCACATGGAGCCATGTGGGCGACTGTACCTGCCAGCTGTGACACAGCTTGGGATCGAACCCGGGTCTGTAGTAACACCTCAAGCACTGCGATGCAGTGCCTTAGACCGCTGCACTACTCGGGAGGCCAAATTGATTTTAACAAACAATTGATCCCCCCCAAAAAATGCATTTTGCCCACCCCTGCCCTACATCATCTGAGGTTTTTGTGTTGTGCCTGTCATCGGTTGAGACGCAACATGCTCTTGAATACAGGATGGGTTGTCATTTCAGCCATAGAAATATAATTAATAGAATGGACCTATCCCTTCAGACAACTGCACTTTAGGCTAGCTGGTACACCATTTGAAATTTCTATAAAATTAGTACCACAAAGATCGCTGTTTAACTTTTCCAGTGTTGAAGATGTCTATGGTGGGGAATGCCAAATAGGTCAACTTTGAGCAGCTGTATCTCTTGAATGTTTTGGCATTAAGGTCCAAAAGGTCACTTTGTGAACACTTCTACAATGGGCAGATATGTATTGAAGGTTTCATTCAAATCAAAATGGATTTACCCCCCTCTGTTTACACAGACCATGGGCTAGCACGCCTGGTGGAGGCTTACCGAGCACATGGACACAAGGCTGCTAAAATTAACCCTCTACTGCCTAATGACCCAGTGGAGGACAGTGTGCCAGAGATCAACATGTTGACTGGAGCTGTACAAGGACCCCTGAACACATCAGGTAGGCTATGTCTATGTGGTCTATTGACTTCTCCGTTAAATACGTTTCTAAAGGGAGAACACGTCATTGAGTTTAAATCAATCTATCAATAACTACACTTCACATTGATGATGCATAGCAGTGTTTTCTAGTATCTTCCTACTACTACTAGGCTACTAGCTAGATACTACTAGGTAGTTATACTGTGGTGTAGGTAGTAGGGAAGCCTTATGGAGAGGTCAATGTTAAACCCATCACCAAACATTCTAACTGCTAAACCAACCGTTGTGTAACCAACCGTTACAGTTGAACGCTAAACCAACCATACCAATTCAATGGGAAGCGCCTGGAAATGGCTCGCAGCACATCAATTTAACAATAACATGTCAACTTAACGCAGGCTCTCTGCATGGCTCTCTGCATGGCTCTCTGCATGGCTCTCTGCATGGCGTCGCCTGGGATGAAGCATTTTCAGTGACAGTCACTAATAATATCTCATACCTCAGTTTTTACAGTTTATACCATGGCATTGTTGATGACTAATTTCTGATTGGTTTAAAGGGCATTCTAGAGTGTGCATTTATTTCCCTATAATGCACAAGATATATCATCAGCACAGTATAATTCAATGGCTATAGTTCATTCTTACATGTTCTATGTTTGAGCTGCTTTTGAAAGCAAAAGTTGAGTTGAAAACATTGTCATTGTTGAATTCGACTCTCATAATAGCAAGCTAGGACCCAAAGATTTTTATAACTAAACTGTCATTGATCTATCTGTGATAGGACTGATGGATTGATTAGCTAAACTATCAAGTCTATTTGTGTAGTTAACTAAGGCAACTACTGTAGCTATCTAGTAAACTTGCTAGGTACTTCAGTGGATCTTGAACATGTCTATTTTCAAATGAGCACATTTCTAGCGGTACATTTGTTAAATTATAGCCATGGTATAAAAACGGATAATGAACTCTGGACTCAATGCGTTCTTTGGAAAAGAATACAACTCCGTAGAAGATGAGTTCCACTCCGCTAGCTAGCACGTCGAGAAGCACACCATCCACGTTGTGCATTATTTTCCAGAGAACGCATAGCCCCTCGTTGGTTATCACTTACATAATCACTCCTAAATAATAGACCACTCAAATGCAGGTAATACACATGAATGAGTGGATATTATTCAGAGGGTAAAATCACTTTCTGAAAAAAAGGGCTTTATAAAATACATTTGAGTTATTCAGGGTGTCTATAATATCCATCACCTGTTACCCTACATGGAGATAAGGAATTCATAATCGTCTCCTCCTTGTACACTATTGACTCACATGAACAACACACCTACATGTTCTGTCCTGCATACTGCAACATGTTTGCGACCTAACAGATCTTACTCAGGCGGGGTTCACCTGATTTAAAAAATACAAATCTTCAAGAGGAGACTCTTATATATGAACTCCTTTTCGTCCAGGACTGCGGCATTTTGGTAAAGCGGAGGCGTCGGTGGAGGAGGTGATTGGCTACCTGGAGGAGTCCTACTGTGGCCGCATTTCCATAGAGACCAGTCAGCTGACCAGCCTGGAGGAAAGGGAGTGGCTCGCAGACCGCTTCGAGCAGCTGAAGAAAGAGATGTTTACTGCGGAGGAGAGGATAAAGTTGGCCAAGCTCATGCTGGAGTCACAGGTAGATGGATGGAGGGAAGGTTAATGGATAATAGGAAGGAGACCTCCACCGAGGAGAGGAGAGAACTGGCCAAGCTAATGCTGGGGTCACAGGTAGATGGATGGAGGGAAGGTTAATGGATAATAGGAAGGAGACCTCCACCGAGGAGAGGAGAGAACTGGCCAAGCTAATGCTGGGGTCACAGGTAGATGGATGGATGGAGGGAGGAATGGATAGATTGAGAAACGTTGTCGTACTGTATTTATAGGCTAATTAGCTTTAATTGCCTAAATAATCAAAACTAGTATCTTATCTAATATCAGAGTAAAGTGATTATTTTATTAGCGAGGATGAGGTGGTATTGTTTTTATCAATGTTACTTTTCTTTTGGTCCCATTTCCAAGAAAGACTGAGACAGATCTTGCTGACTTATCTCTTGATGTATTTTGCCTTTATTTTCGCCAGAAGTCATTGAGAACACATTCTCTTTTACAATAACAACCTGTTTCTTCTTGTGTTACCTCAGGAGTTTGATCACTTTCTGGCCTCCAAGTTCTCCACGGTGAAGCGTTATGGTGGTGAGGGAGCAGAGAGCATGATGGGAGTGTTCTACGAGATGTTCCGTCTGTCTGCCCACAGCGGGGTGACGGACATCGTCATGGGGATGCCTCACCGCGGGAGACTTAACCTCCTCACGGGGCTTCTGCAGTTCCCTCCAGAGGTCAGGGTTTAGACATCTTCGAGATCGAAGGTCATGGCTGTAATGGCTACCATGAATGACCCTGTGGGATAACTAATAAAGATGGTCTCACACTACCAGTCATATGAATGAACAAATGTTTTGGCACCAATTGCCTTCCTCAGGGTTCACTCCTGGGACTTTTAAACTTTTATTTATTCACATATTGATTGATTAATTGATTGATTTGATTGATATTTATTTGGGATGTGTGACTCCTGTCTCCCCTTTACCTCCAGCTGATGTTCCGTAAAATGCGTGGCCTCAGTGAGTTCCCAGCAGACTCTCCCTCTATCGGCGACGTCCTCTCCCACCTCACCTCCTCTGTAGAGCTGGACTTTGGTGCTGCCCACCCCCTCCATGTGACCATGCTGCCCAACCCCTCCCACCTGGAGGCCATCAACCCAGTCACCCAGGGGAAGACCCGTGCCCGCCAGCAGCTCAAACAGGAGGGAGACTATTCCCCAGACGAGAACGCACAGCCTGGTGATAAAGTTGTCTGTCTCCAGGTATCGTACTGAGACCATAGTCACAGCCCTATTTAGACATATGCTGATATACATACGTAGACATGGCTCAACAGGAGGGAAACTACTCCCCAGAAAGACAATGTTTAGCCTGAGGACAATATAACCGGTGGAGTATTGTCTGGGAAGCCACTATAAACTGTGGAGTATTGTCTGGGAAGCCACTATGAACTGTGGAGTATTGTCTGGGAAGCCACTATAACTGGTGGAGTATTGTCTGGGAAGCCACTATAAACTGTGGAGTATTGTCTGGGAAGCCTCTATGAACTGTGGAGTATTGTCTGGGAAGCCACTATAAACTGTGGAGTATTGTCTGGGAAGCCACTATAAACTGTGGAGTATTGTCTGGGAAGCCACTATAAACTGGTGGAGTATTGTCTGGGAAGCCACTATAAACTGTGGAGTATTGTCTGGGAAGCCACTATAAACTGTGGAGTATTGTCTGGGAAGCCACTATGAACTGGTGGAGTATTGTCTGGGAAGCCACTATAAACTGTGGAGTATTGTCTGGGAAGCCACTATAACTGGTGGAGTATTGTCTGGGAAGCCACTATAAACTGGTGGAGTATTGTCTGGGAAGCCACTATAAACTGTGGAGTATTGTCTGGGAAGCCACTATAACTGGTGGAGTATTGTCTGGGAAGCCACTATAACCAGTTTGAAGTGTGGCCCTTTGGACCTCGGTGGGCAAAAATGAGTTTGACACCTTAGAGGAATATACTACAAAGAAGGATTTTATATTTTTGAGAAATTTAAGCTTGAAATGGGTGTGGTCTAATTGACTTGACAACCAAAAACACTTGTCAAAGTTTATCTTTCTTAATGAACCAGGAATCAGTAGTTGTTTCTGGTTGTTTATCAAAGTCAGCTGGCTAACTCATTAATCCTGCTTATCCCTTTGAACTGGAAACACTTTAACTCGGTCAAACTTCTGTAGAAAAGGAACTTTATTGCTCTCTAGTGAATTTGCCTTGCACAATTGTGAAAAGCACTTTTAGTACAATATGTAATTTAAAGGGGTCTAGTAGAAAGGGATTATGACACTGAAGTCCAGTTTATGGTGACATACCGGCATTGTCCATCGTTGACGTCAATTATTTTCCAACTTTCAGGCCTGAAAAGAACTGGTGATCATTGTGGAACCTTTCCTTAATTTTCTTAGGTCCATGGGGATGCCTCATTCTCTGGCCAAGGAATTGTTCCGGAGACATTCACCATTTCACTACTCCCCCACTTCAGAGTCGGTGGGAGCATCCACCTCATTGTAAACAACCAAGTGGGCTATACCACTCCGTCTGCGAGAGGGAGATCATCTTTGTACTGTAGCGATGTTGGTATGTAAACTGTATCACTTTATCTATCAATCTTAATTGGAATAATAATATATCTATTGGAATTATATATATAATATATATATAATATATATATTAACACACACACGCATTCGGAAAGTATTCAAACCCCCTTTCCCACATTTTGTCTAAAATCTATTAAATACATTTTGTTCCTCATCAATCTACACACAATATCCCATAATGACAGTGAAAACACTTTTTTTTTTTTTTTTTTTTGCAAATGAATAAAAAAAACAGAAATACCTTATTTTTATTTTTTTTATTTTTATTTCACCTTTATTTAACCAGGTAGGCTAGTTGAGAACAAGTTCTCATTTACAACTGCGACCTGGCCAAGATAAGGCATAGCAGTGTGAACAGACAACACAGAGTTACACATGGAGTAAACAATTAACAAGTCAATAACACAGTAGAAAAAAGGGGAGTCTATATATACATTGTGTGCAAAAGGCATGAGAAGGTAGGCAAATAATTACAATTATGCAGATTAACACTGGAGTGATAAATGATCAGATGGTTATGTACAGGTAGAGATATTGGTGTGCAAAAGAGCAGAAAAATAAAAATAAATAAATAAAAACAGTATGGGGATGAGGTAGGTGAAAATGGGTGGGCTATTTACCAATAGACTATGTACAGCTGCAGCGATCGGTTAGCTGCTCAGATAGCAGATGTTTGAAGTTGGTGAGGGAGATAAAAGTCTCCAACTTCAGCGATTTTTGCAATTCGTTCCAGTCACAGGCAGCAGAGAACTGGAACGAAAGGCGGCCAAATGAGGTGTTGGCTTTAGGGATGATCAGTGAGATACACCTGCTGGAGCGCGTGCTACGGATGGGTGTTGCCATCGTAACCAGTGAACTGAGATAAGGCGGAGCTTTACCTAGCATGGACTTGTAGATGACCTGGAGCCAGTGGGTCTGGCGACGAATATGTAGCGAGGGCCAGCCGACTAGAGCATACAAGTCGCAGTGGTGGGTGGTATAAGGTGCTTTAGTGACAAAACGGATGGCACTGTGATAAACTGCATCCAGTTTGCTGAGTAGAGTGTTGGAAGCAATTTTGTAGATGACGTCGCCGAAGTCGAGGATCGGTAGGATAGTCAGTTTTACTAGGGTAAGTTTGGCGGCGTGAGTGAAGGAGGCTTTGTTGCGGAATAGAAAGCCGACTCTTGATTTGATTTTCGATTGGAGATGTTTGATATGGGTCTGGAAGGAGAGTTTAGAGTCTAGCCAGACACCTAGGTACTTATAGATGTCCACATATTCAAGGTCGGAACCATCCAGGGTGGTGATGCTGGTCAGGCGTGCGGGTGCAGGCAGCGAACGGTTGAAAAGCATGCATTTGGTTTTACTAGCGTTTAAGAGCAGTTGGAGGCCACGGAAGGAGTGCTGTATGGCATTGAAGCTCGTTTGGAGGTTAGATAGCACAGTGTCCAAGGACGGGCCGGAAGTATATAGAATGGTGTCGTCTGCGTAGAGGTGGATCAGGGAATCGCCCGCAGCATGAGAAACATCATTGATATATACAGAGAAAAGAGTCGGCCCGAGAATTGAACCCTGTGGCACCCCCATAGAGACTGCCAGAGGACCGGACAGCATGCCCTCCGATTTGACACACTGAACTCTGTCTGCAAAGTAATTGGTGAACCAGGCAAGGCAGTCATCCGAAAAACCGAGGCTACTGAGTCTGCCGATAAGAATACGGTGATTGACAGAGTCGAAAGCCTTGGCAAGGTCTATGAAGACGGCTGCACAGTACTGTCTTTTATCGATGGCGGTTATGATATCGTTTAGTACCTTGAGCGTGGCTGAGGTACACCCGTGACCGGCTCGGAAACCAGATTGCACAGCGGAGAAGGTACGGTGGGATTCAAGATGGTCAGTGACCTGTTTGTTGACTTGGCTTTCGAAGACCTTAGATAGGCAGGGCAGGATGGATATAGGTCTGTAACAGTTTGGGTCCAGGGTGTCGCCCCCTTTGAAGAGGGGGATGACTGCGGCAGCTTTCCAATCCTTGGGGATCTCAGACGATATGAAAGAGAGGTTGAACAGGCTGGTAATAGGGGTTGCGACAATGGCGGCGGATAGTTTCAGGAATAGAGGGTCCAGATTGTCCAGCCCAGCTGATTTGTACGGGTCCAGGTTTTGCAGCTATTTCAGGACATCTGCTATCTGGATTTGGGTAAAGGAGAACCTGGAGAGGCTTGGGCGAGTAGCTGCGGGGGGGGGGGAGCTGTTGTCCGAGGTTGGAGTAGCCAGGCGGAAGGCATGGCCAGCCGTTGAGAAATGCTTGTTGAAGTTTTCGATAATCATGGATTTATCGGTGGTGACCATGTTACCTAGTCTCAGTGCAGTGGGCAGCTGGGAGGAGGTGCTCTTGTTCTCCATGGACTTCACAGTGTCCCAGAACTTTTTGGAGTTGGAGCTACAGGATGCAAACTTCTGCCTGAAGAAATTGGCTTTAGCTTTCCTGACTGACTGTGTGTATTGGTTCCTGACTTCCCTGAACAGTTGCATATCGCGGGGACTATTCGATGTTAGCGCAGTCCGCCACAGGATGTTTTTGTGCTGGTCGAGGGCAGTCAGGTCTGGAGTGAACCAGGGGCTATATCTGTTCTTAGTTCTGCATTTTTTGAACGGAGCATGCTTATCTAAAATGGTGAGGAAGTTACTTTTAAAGAAAGACCAGGCATCCTCAACTGACGGGATGAGGTCAATGTCCTTCCAGGATACCCGGGCCAGGTCGATTAGAAAGGCCTGCTCGCAGAAGTGTTTTAGGGAGCGTTTGACAGTGATGAGGGGTGGTCGTTTGACTGCGGCTCCGTAGCGGATACAGGCAATGAGGCAGTGATCGCTGAGATCCTGGTTGTAGACAGCGGAGGTGTATTTGGAGGGCCAGTTGGTCAGGATGACGTCAATGAGGGTGCCCTTGTTTACAGAGTTAGGGTTGTACCTGGTGGGTTCCTTGATGATTTGAGTGAGATTGAGGGCATCTAGCTTAGATTGTAGGACTGCCGGGGTGTTAAGCATATCCCAGTTTAGGTCACCTAACAGAACAAACTCTGAAGCTAGATGGGGGGCGATCAATTCACAAATGGTGTCCAGGGCACAGCTGGGAGCTGAGGGGGGTCGGTAGCAGGCGGCAACAGTGAGAGACTTATTTCTGGAGAGAGTAATTTTCAAAATTAGTAGTTCGAACTGTTTGGGTATGGACCTGGAGAGTATGACATTACTTTGCAGGCTATCTCTGCAGTAGACTGCAACTCCTCCCCCTTTGGCAGTTCTATCTTGACGGAAGATGTTATAGTTGGGTATGGAAATCTCAGAATTTTTGGTGGCCTTCCTGAGCCAGGATTCAGACACGGCAAGGACATCAGGGTTAGCAGAGTGTGCTAGAGCAGTGAGTAAGACACACTTAGGGAGGAGGCTTCTGATGTTGACATGCATGAAACCAAGGCTTTTTCGATCACAGAAGTCAACAAATGAGGGTGCCTGGGGACATGCAGGGCCTGGGTTTACCTCCACATCACCCGCGGAACAGAGAAGGAGTAGTATGAGGGTGCGGCTGAAGGCTATCAAAACTGGTCGCCTAGGGCGTTGGGGACAGAGAATAAGAGGAGCAGGTTTCTGGGCATGGTAGAATATATTCAGGGCATAATGCGCAAACAGGGGTATGGTGGGGTGCGGGTACAGCGGAGGTAAGCCCAGGCACTGGGTGATGATGAGAGAGGTTGTATCTCTGGACATGCTGGTTGTAATGGGTGAGGTCACCGCATGTGTGGGGGGTGGGACAAAGGAGGAATCAGGGGTATAAAGAGTGGAACTAGGGGCTCCATTGTAAACTAAAACAATGATAACTAACCTGCACAACAGTATACAAGGCAGACCCTTTGCTATGAGACAACATTTTTCTCAGGTGTGTCCTGTTTTCATTGATCATCCTTGAGATCTTTCTACAACTTGATTGGAGTCCAAAAATTCAATTGATTGGACATGATTTGGAAAGGCACACACCTGTCTATATAAGGTCCCACAGTTGTCAGTGCATGTCAGAGCAAAAACCAAGCCACGAGGTCGAAGGAATTGTCCGTAGAGCTCCGAGACAGGACTGTGTTGAGGCACAGATCTGGGGAAGGGTACAAAAACATTTCTGCAGTATTGAAGGTACCCAAGAACACAGTGACCTCCATCGCTCTTAAATGGAAGAAGTTTGGAACCACCAAGACTCTTCCTAGAGCTGGCTGCCCGGCCGAACTGAGCAATCATGGGAGAAGGGCCTTGGTCAGGGAGGTGACCAAGAACCCAATGGTCACTCTGACAGAGCTCTAGAGTTCCTCAATGGAGATGGGAGAACGTTCCAGATGGACAACCATCTTTGCAGCCCTCCACCAATCAGGCCTTTTTGGTAGAGTGGCCAGACGGAAGCCACTACTCAGTAAAAGGCACATGACAGCCCACTTGGAGTTTGCCAAAAGGCACCTAAAAACTCTGACCATGAGAAACAAGATTCTCTATTCTGATGAAATCAAGATTGAACTCTTTGGCCTGAATGCCAAGCATCACATCTGGAGGAAACCTGGCACCATCCCTACGGTGAAGCATGGTGGTGGCAGCATCATGCTGTGGTGATGTTTTTCAGCGGCAGGGACTGGAAGACTAGTCAGGATCGAGGCAAAGATGTAGCAACGCTCCCCATCCAACCTGACAGAGCTTGAGAAGAGCTGGAGAAAAGAATGGGAGAAACTCCCCAAATACAGGTGTGCCAAGCTTGTAGCGTTATACCCAAGAAGATTCAAGGCTGTAATTGCTGCCAAATGTGCTTCAACAAAGTACTGATGTAAAGTGTCTGAATACTAATGTGATATTTCAGTTTATTTTTTATAAATGTGCAAAAATGTCTAAACCTGTTTTTGCTTTGTCATTATGTGTTATTGTGTGTAGATTGATGAGAGAGAAAAAAAATAGTTAGAATAAGGCAGGAACCTAACACAATGTGGAAAAAGTCAATTGGTCTGGATATATTCCGAAGGCACCGTATATGTACAGTACCAGTCAAAAGTTTGGAGATACCTACTCATTCAAGTGTTTTTCTTTATTTGTACTATTTTCTACATTTAGAATAATAGTGAAGACATCAAAACTATTAAATAACATACAGTGGGGCAAAAAGGTATTTAGTCAGCCACCAATTGTGCAAGTTCTCCCACTTAAAAAGATGAGAGAGGCCTGTAATTTTCATCATAGGTAGACTTCAACTATGACAGACAAAATGAGAGAAAAAAATCCAGAAAATCACATTGTAGGATTTTTAATGAATTTATTTGCAAATTATGGTGGAAAATAAGTATTTGGTCAATAACAAAAGTTTGTCAATACTTTGTTATATACACTTTGTTGGCAATGACAGAGGTCAAACGTTTTCTGTAAGTCTTCACAAGGTTTTCACACACTGTTGCTGGTATTTTGGCCCATTCCTCCATGCATTAAATAGGTCATGCTGGCGAAGTAATTACAATATAATTACAATATAGCAATTAAACACTGGAATGGTAGAGGAGCAAGGTAAATAAATAAATAAATAAATAAATAAATAAATACAGTATGGGGATGAGGTAGATAGATGGGCTGTTTACAGATGGGCTATGTACAGGTACAGTGATCTGTAAGCTGCTCTGACAGCTGGTGCTTAAAGCTAGTGAGGGAGATGTGAGTCTCCAGCTTCAGCTTCTTTGGGAATTAGAATCCGTAATATACGGGAATGTCAATACATCGGTAATATCTCACTCTGTGTGTCTTCTCCCCTCTCCAGGTAAGATGGTGGGCTGTGCGGTGATCCATGTGAACGGTGATGATGCGGATGAGGTGGTGCGAGCCACGAGGCTGGCGGTGGAGTACCAGAGACGCTTCAGGAAGGATGTTATTCTGGATCTGCTCTGCTACAGACAGTGGGGACACAACGAGCTGGACGAACCCTCCTTCACTAACCCTGCCATGTACAAGATCATCCGGTAGGTCGTTGACTTTACTGCCCTCTGAGGTATTTAACAATCAATTCATTGGACAGGGTTCTACTAATAAGTTCATTTCTGGAAAGTGCAAAGTTCTAACGTAAGGCTCTCCAATGATTTATCCAACCAGGTAGCCTAAATCATTGAGAACTAGATTAAGGCAGCCCCCCCGCTCCTCTGATTCAGAGGGGTTGGGTTAAATGCAGAAGACACATTTCAGTTGAATGCATTCAGTTGTACAACTGACTTGGTATCCCATTTCCCTATACAACTGACTAGGTGTCCCCCTTCCCTATACAACTGACTAGGTATCCCCCCTTCCCTATACAACTGACTAGGTATCCCCCTTTCCCTATACAACTGACTAGGTATACCCCTTTCCCTATACAACTGACTAGGTATCCCCTTTTCCCTATACAACTGACTAGGTATCCCCTTTTCCCTATACAACTGACTAGGTATCCCCCTTCTCTAATTCTCTTTGCAACAAGATGGTTGCTGATGTTTATTTCCTTGAACTGTATACTTGATTACAGTATAACAATGGCCTGTATACTTGATTACAGTATAACAATGGCCTGTATACTTGATTACAGTATAACAATGGCCTGTATACTTGATTACAGTATAACAATGGCCTGTATACTTGATTACAGTATAACAATGGCCTGTATACTTGATTACAGTATAACAATGGACTGTATACTTGATTACAGTATAACAATGGCCTGTATACTTGATTACAGTATAACAATGGCCTGTATACTTGATTACAGTATAACAATGGCCTGTATACTTGATTACAGTATAACAATGGCCTGTATACTTGATTACAGTATAACAATGGACTGACCATGAAGCCATCTTATCTAATCTTTTCAAACAACACCTCATCAACTCTAACCTTCCTAATATATAGTATTTTTTTTAGACTGTTTGCCCTTATATAGCCTTGATTACAGAACAATGTCCAAATAACATCAAATACCTACCCTCTCCTCATCCCCTCCAGCTCCAGGAAGAGCACCCCAGACTCTTACACTGACCAGCTGATCTCAGAGGGCCTGATGACAGAGGAGGAGCGTGTTGCTATCAGGACAGCCCACTACGGCATGCTGAACGACAAGCTGACTAACATGATCTTCTACAGCCCTCCACCCATGAACCTGCAGGTAACATGACCCTCTACAGCCCTCCACCCACCAGGTAATATGACCCTCTACAGGGTCTGTGATGTGAAATAATTTCAAATACTTTAGCTGGGCTTGATTGAGTTTGCGTCATACGATGGAACCAATAGAATATGTTGACACCACAGGCAGATTAAAGCAAACGCTCAAAATATGTGACCGTTTGTACCCGGGTCTGGTGACGAGAGCTCCCTGGGGTGTTGAGAAACGGAGCAGAATTCATGTTTCTATTGTTTGCTGTAGCAAATAGACTAATACAGTTGTATTGTTGTTGTTGTTGCAGGGGCGCTGGGGAGGTCTGGAGGAGCCCCAGGCAAGGGTCACTCACTGGGACACCGGGGTGCCTGCTCCCCTGCTGCAGTACGTAGGGGCCAAATCTGTGGAGATCCCCGAAGGAGTCCAGCTACACAGTCACTTGGGGAAGATGCACGTGGCGGTAATAACAATTATAGGATATATATATATATATATACTTTTGTGTGTATTAGGTAGTTGTTGTGGAATTTTTAGATATTACTAACATGGTTCGCTACAATACAGTGCTTTTTTTTTGTGTGAACAATTATTGTTTTTTCATGCATATATCCTAGACAATTACAGTCTCAAGATACAATACACACATATATATATATATATATATATGTACAGTTCAATAGGAGAAAACAAACAAAGGAAAGTAAACAATACCGTACAAATGAAAAAGGACCAAACCGATTTTGACCAAATACAGTATGTTTCCTTTTTCACTATTGGTTAGAGCCTGTAAGTAAGCATTTCACTGTAAGGTCTACCTACACCTGTTGTATTCAGCATTTCACTGTAAGGTCTACTACACCTGTTGTATTCAGCATTTCACTGTGAGGTCTACTACACCTGTTGTATTCGGCATTTCACTGTAAGGTATACTACACCTGTTGTATTCAGCATTTCACTGTAAGGTCTACTACACCTGTTGTATTCAGCATTTCACTGTAAGGTCTACTACACCTGTTGTATTCAGCATTTCACTGTAAGGTCTACTACACCTGTTGTATTCAGCATTTCACTGTAAGGTATACTACACCTGTTGTATTCAGCATTTCACTGTAAGGTCTACTACACCTGTTGTATTCAGCATTTCACTGTAAGGTATACTACACCTGTTGTATTCAGCATTTCACTGTAAGGTCTACTACACCTGTTGTATTCAGCATTTCACTGTAAGGTCTACTACACCTGTTGTATTCAGCATTTCACTGTAAGGTCTACTACACCTGTTGTATTCAGCATTTCACTGTAAGGTATACTACACCTGTTGTATTCAGCATTTCACTGTAAGGTATACTACACCGGTTGTATTCAGCATTTCACTGTAAGGTCTACTACACCTGTTGTATTCAGCATTTCACTGTAAGGTCCACACCGGTTGTATTCGGCACACGTGACAAACTTTGATTTGATTTGCTTTCAGCAATATAGCGCTTTTCTAAAGCCCAAATGTAATTGGGTGACGGCAGGCCTCACTAGTGTGAACAGTGCAGTCTGTTGTTCTTTGCTCGAGCTGGATGAAGCTCGCTGTTCTCGTTTTAAAGACTCTCTGAAGCTCTATGAAAACAGATCTGTTGTGTTCTTCTCTCAGGGTCGCCTTGCGAAAGTGGAGAATGGAACTAATCTGGACTGGTCCACTGCTGAGGCCATGGCGTTTGGCTCTCTGCTCTGCCAAGGTCAGTCAGACTCCATGGCTTTTTACACCACAAAGCCAAACTAAGCTGTACTGAGCTGGCCAGTTTACGTATCCACCATATACAGTTGTTGTCAGAAGTTTACATACACTTAGGTTGGAGTCCTTAACTTGTTTTTCAACCACTCCACCATTTTCTTGTTAACAAACTATAGTTTTGACAAGTCGGTTTGGACATCTACTTTGTGCATGACAGAAGTAATTTTTCCAACAATTTTTTACAGAAAGATTATTTCACTTATCATTCACTGTATCACAATTCCAGGGGGTCAGAAGTTTACTAACACTAAGTTGACTGAGCCTTTAAACAGCTTGGAAAATTCCAGACAATGATGTCATTGCTTTAGAAGCTTCTGATAGGTTAATTGACATAATTTGAGTTAATTGAAGGTGTACCTGTGGATGTATTTCAAGGCCTACCTTCAAACTCAGTGCCTCTTTTCTTGACATCATGGGAAAATCAAAATAAATCAGCCAAGACCTCAGAAAAAAAATTGTAGACCTCCACAAGTCTGTACAAACAATAGTACGCAAGCATAAACTCCATGGGACCACACAGCTGTCATACCGCTCAGGAAGGAGACGCGTTCTGTCTCCTAGAGATGAACGTACTTCGGTGCGAAAAGTGCAAATCAATCACAGAACAACAGCAAAGGACCTTGTGAAGATGCTGGAGGAAACAGGTACAAAATGATCTATATCCACAGTAAAACGAGTCCTATATCAACATAACCTGAAAGGCCGCTCAGCAAGGAAGAAGCCACTGCTCCAAAACCGCCATAAAATAGCCAGACTATGGTTTGCAACTGCACATGGGACAAAGTTTGTACTTTTTGGAGAAATGTCCTCCGGTCTGATGAAACAAAAATAGAACTGTTTGGCCATAATGAAGGAAAAAGGTGGAGGCGTGCAAGCTGGTGTGCTTCACAAAATAGATGGCATCATGAGAAAGGAAAATTATGTGGATATATTGAAGCAACATCTCAAGACATCAGTTAGTTAAAGCTTGGTCACAAATGGGTCTTCCAAATGGACAATGACCCCAAGCATACTTCCAAAGCTGTGGCGAAATGGCTTAAGGACAACAAAGTAAAGGTATTGGAGTGGCCACCACAAAGCCCTGACCTCAATCCTATAGAAAATTTGTGGGCAGAACTGTAAAAGCGTGTGTGAGCAAGGAGGCCTACAAACCTGACTCAGTTACACCAGCTCTGTCAGGAGGAATGGGCCAAAATGCACCCAACTTATTGTGGAAAGCTTGTGGAAGGCTACCCGAAACATTTGACCCAAGGTAAACAATTTAAAGGCAATGCTACCAAATACTAATTGAGTGTATGTGAACTTCTGACCCACTAGGAATGTGATGAAAGAAATAAAAGCTGAAAGAAATAATTCTCTCTACTATTATTCTGACATTTCACATTCTTAAAATAAAGTGGTGATCCTAACTGACCTAAGACAGGGAATTTTTACTTGGATTAAAAGTCAGGAATTGTGAAAAACTGAGTTTAAATGTATTTGGCTAAGGTGTATGTAAACTTCCGCTAGCATAGTTTGGTGGGTTTTTTTGCATGATAGTGGAAACAAAAAAGGGATTGATATTTATTATATTTATTATTTTTATTATATTTTACAGAAATTGCTTGATAGATTTAGGTTTTCCAGACTGAACATTTCCATAAAATGTCAATACTGTCAATCTAGAAGAAAAAGAAACGCACACCTATTAAGACGAGGTGCTGGCTAGCGGAGTAGAAAACTTGAAAATAAAAGAGAGCTGCACACTCTAGGAGCTCAGATGCAAAAATTGAATTACCAACGTTTCGACAGCCAAGCTGTCTTCATCAGGTGATGAAGGTTGGTAATAATTTTTTTTGCATCTGAGCTCCTAGAGTGTGCGGCTCTCTTTAATTTTCAAATACTTAGAACAACACATTGTTTTGTTGTTGTTATTTCTTGGTGTAATTCGCTCATGTTTTGTAAGAATGTGTTTATTCTGTTCTGCAGGGTTCAACATTCGCATCAGTGGGCAGGACGTTGGGAGAGGCACCTTCAGTCAGAGACATGCCATGATAGTTTGTCAGGACACAAATGATATATACATCCCCCTAAACCACATAGACCCTGAACAGAAAGGATTCATGGAGGTATTTAACACATAGATGATGACTATGTACTATCCCCCTAAACCACGTTGTTGTCACGTTCTGACCTTAGTTCTTTTGTTTTAGTATGGTCAGGGCGTGAGTTGGGAGGGTTGTCTATGTTAGTTTGTCTATGATTTTCTATTTCTGTGTTTGGCCTGGTATGGTTCTCAATCCGAGGCGGCTGTCAATCGTTGTCCCTGATTGAGAACCATATTTCGGTAGCCTGTTTTCCATTGTGTTTTGTGGGTGGTTGTTTTCTGTCTTTGTGTGTCTGCACCAGATAGAGCTGTTTCGGTTGTTTTCGTTGTTGTTTTGTTATTCAGTGTTCAGTTTACATTAAATAAGATGAACACGTACCACGCTGCGCATTGGTCCTCATCTCCTTCCCCAGACGACAAGCGTTAGTTGTAAAGATTCCTGTCAGTAATACTGCTGCAGGGCAGACAACTAGAATCAGTGTTACAACTGTAAAGATTCCTGTCAGTAATACTGCTGCAGGGTAGGCAACTAGAATCAGTGTTACAACTGTAAAGATTCCTGTCAGTAATACTGCTGCAGGGTAGGCAACTAGAATCAGTGTTACAACTGTAAAGATTCCTGTCAGTAATACTGCTGCAGGGCAGACAACTAGAATCAGTGTTACAACTGTAAAGATTCCTGTCAGTAATACTGCTGCAGGGTAGGCAACTAGAATCAGTGTTACAACTGTAAAGATTCCTGTCAGTAATACTGCTGCAGGGTAGGCAACTAGAATCAGTGTTACAACTGTAAAGATTCCTGTCAGTAATACTGCTGCAGGGTAGGCAACTAGAATCAGTGTTACAAATGTAAAGATTCCTGTCAGTAATACTGTTGCAGGGTAGACAACTAGAATCAGTGTTACAACTGTAAAGATTCCTGTCAGTAATACTGCTGCAGGGTAGACAACTAGAATCAGTGTTACAACTGTAAAGATTCCTGTCAGTAATACTGCTGCAGGGTAGGCAACTAGAATCAGTGTTACAACTGTAAAGATTCCTGTCAGTAATACTGCTGCAGGGTAGGCAACTAGAATCAGTGTTACAACTGTAAAGATTCCTGTCAGTAATACTGCTGCAGGGCAGACAACTAGAATCAGCGTTACAACTGTAAAGATTCCTGTCAGTAATACTGCTGCAGGGTAGACAACTAGAATCAGCCGCTGGATGCTTTTTTTTGTTGGTGCGGATGGTTGGAGGACCAGAAATATAATTATAATAATTTGTACACTGCAAATATATCACAACTAATCCTAAAAAGAGATTTGTTCTTTTCAAATACAATAATTTCATACCTTGAATTACATTGAGACACGATCACATGTATCTCTTGGGAACAGGTTTCCTATTTTAAACTATTTTTTTCAGCTGAATTCCTGGTGATTTTGGTTTTGTGACTAAAAACTAAAATAATAATATATAAAAATAATTTACTAAAACTTTTCAACAGGGCAAAGAAAATCCCTCCTGTTGCCCACCCCTGTACAACTGAAACAGTCACATGCTCATTATAACTAAACCATTATCTTCTACTGTATACTGGTTAAACTTGTTATAGAGCGTGCACTTGTGTGTGTCTGTGTGTGTCACCCAGGTGTGTAACAGTGCTCTGTCTGAGGAGGCCGTGCTGGGCTTTGAGTATGGCATGGCCATCGCCCAGCCTAAACTCCTGCCCATCTGGGAGGCTCAGTTTGGTGACTTCTTCAACGGAGCTCAGATCATCTTCGACACCTTCATCTCCGGAGGTATGATACTCTGGTTAATTATTGGAATTAATGTCACTTCCTGTAGCCAAGGGCTATTTTTAGGTTAGTTCCTGTATTTACAGACAGTTGTACATGATGGACCGGGTTCATTCTAACCACTCGTGGTGCACAGTATACCTATCGGGACGGTTTCCTGGACACAGATTAAGCCTAGTTCTGGACTAAATAACATGTTTACCATTTGAAAGTGGTTTTGAGTCCAGGGCTTGGCTCAATCCATGTCCAGGAAACCGGCCCAGCAATCTTTATAACCGAATGAGGAGGGTTTCAAGGAAGTAGCTGAATGAACGGAATATGGAGGCAACCCATTTTCTCATCATGTCCGAGTAGAGATAATAGGCTGTTGTCTAACGACAACATATAAAAGGCTTTATAGAGAAGACTTGATTAATACTACATAGATGCACTCACAGATAACTCTGAGCTGTGTTTGTGGTTCCTACTCCAATAGGTTTAGTAGCTGCTGCTTTGTGGGATACGTAAAGGCTTCATATAGCTAGATGGAGGCTGGTTTCATTAGGGGTTGATTGAAACGTTTCCCTGTCTCTCCCAGGTGAGGCTAAGTGGCTGCTGCAGTGTGGGATGGTGATCCTGCTGCCCCATGGTTATGACGGAGCCGGACCTGAACACTCCTCATGCCGTATAGAGAGGTTCCTACAGGTGAGGAGGACAGCCGGTCCCAATTTGTTTGGCTGGGCTTCTTTTGTCAAACGTCTTTCCTCTTCAGTTTCTCTGCTCTCCTCACTTCCTTCTCAAAATCCCAATAGGGGAGGAATGAGGGGAGAGGAGGTGAGGAATTGAGGAACGACTTTTGATTAATAACCTGGGTCAACTACCTCTGTTATTGGGGCGGCAGGGTAGCCTAGTGGTTAGAGCGTTGGACTAGTAACCGAAAGGTTGCAAGTTCAAATCCCCGAGCTGACCTGTCGTTCTGGGCCGCCATTGAAAATAAGAATTTGTTCTTAACTGACTTGCCTAGTTAAAACATATATAAAAAAAAAATATATATATATATATATATATATTAAAATAGCTGATCATTGAAACGTATGGTTTCTTGTCTATCTAAATAACCATCATCTCTCGCCATCTCCCCAGCTATGTGACAGTAAAGAGGAGGGGGTGGATGGTGACAATGTCAACATGGGCGTTGTCAACCCTACGACTCCAGCACAGTATTTCCACCTGCTGAGACGACAAATGATACGCAACTTCCGCAAGCCGCTCATCGTGGCCGGGCCCAAGACTTTGCTCCGATTCTCTGTAAGACATTTAAATATTCAACCTCTAATACAATCAAGCCATAAAGTAGTCATTTAGGCTATTTGAGGAGATCCGTTTGGGCAAGGAGAGGTGCAGAAACACTCATGGTGACTAGTTATTTATAGATCAGGAGATATTTAATGACTGAGTTGAATTTCCTTCCCGTTTTCTACCTGTAGGGAGCAACATCCAGTGTGGTTGACATGGCTCCTGGTACATATTTCAAGCCTGTGATTGGTGACCCCTCAGTCACACCAGCAAGGTAAAGAAGGACCCACAATACACTCTCCATCAAATAGTACACTGTCAGAAAATAATTTAAATTTGGAACCAAAAAAAGGTTCTAGGATGTGATAGATACAGTGCATTCGAAAAGTATTCAGACCACTTGACTTTTTCCACATTTTTGTTACGTTACAGCCTTATTCTAAAATGGATTAAATACAACATTTTCCTCATCATTCTACACGTAATACCCCATAATGACAAAGCAAAAAAAAAATGTTATTTTTTTGCACATTTATAAAAAATACTAAACAGAAATACCTTATTTACATAATTATTCAGAACCTTTGCTATGAGACTCAAAATTGAGCTCAGGTGCATTTCCATGGATCATTCTTGAGATGCTTCCGCAACTTGATTGGAAAGGCACACACCTGTCTATGTAAGTTCCCATAGTTGACAGTGCATGTACCAAGCCATGAGCAAATACCAAGCCATGAGGTCAAAGGAATTGTCCGTAAAGCTCCGAGACAGGATTGTGTCGAGACACAGATCTGGGGAAGGGTACCAAACATTTTTTGCAGCATTGAAGGTCCCCCAGAACACAGTGGCCTCCGTCATTCTTAAATGGAAGAAGTTTGGAACCACCAAGACTCTTCCTAGAGCTGGTCTCCCGGCCAAACTGAGCAATCGGGGGAGAAGGGCCTTGGTCAGGGAGGTGACCAATAACCTGATGGTCACTGACAGAGCTCCAGAGTTCCTTTGTGGAGATGAACAACCATCTCTGCAGCACTCCACCAATCAGGCCTTTATGGTAGAGTGGCCAGACTGAAGCCACTCCTCAGTAAAAGCCTCATGGCAGGCTGAACGGACTCTCAGACCATGAGAAACAACATTCTCTGATCTGATGAAACCAAGATTGAACTCTTTGGCCTGAATGCCAAGCGTCACGTCTGGAGGAAACCTAGCACCATCCCTACGGTGAAGCATGGTGGTGGCAGCATCATGCTGTGGTGATGTTTTTCAGCAGCAGGGACGGGGAGATTAGTCAGGATCAAAGGAAAGATGAACGGAGCAAAGTACAGAGAGATCCTTGATGAAAACCTGCTCCAGAGTGCTCAGGATCTCAGACTGGGCTGAAGATTCACCTTCCAACAGGACAACGACCATAAGCACACAGCCAAGACAAGGCAGGAGTGGCTATGGGACAAGTTGCTGAATGTCCTTGAGTGACCCAGCCAGAGCCCCAACTTGAACCCGATCAACCATCTCTGAAGAGACCTGAAAATAGCTGTGCAGCGACATTCCCCATCCAACATGACAGAGCTTGAGAGGATCTGCAGAGAAAAATGAAAGAGACTCCCCAAATACAGGTGTGCCAAGCTTGTAGCGTCCTACCCAAGAAGACTAGAGGCTGTAATCGCATTCAGGTTGTTTCACAAGCATAGTCATTTGTATCATTTCACTTTGTGAAAACAATTAGCACAGACAAATCTGATTAGGCTTAGCCGGAGTCATTTATTTCTTAATATATGTCTCTGGGTTTAGCTTATACCACAGCCTCTGCCATAGAAACAAACGGAGCATGGCTTGGTGACTCTGGTCCAAATTTTACAATGCAAAAAAACAACAACAAAAACGCTTGTCTGTAGCCAAAACGGTTCAAAACTAAAAACCTGAACAAAAATTCTGGGCAGATTCTCGGGATGCTTTTATCATCATGAGTTAAGGAACTATGAAAATATTTCAAATAAATACCCTATTTAATCTACAGTGCCTTGCGAAAGTATTCGGCCCCCTTGAACTTTGCGACCTTTTGCCACATTTCAGGCTTCAAACATAAAGATTTAAAACTGTATTTTTTTGTGAAGAATCAACAACAAGTGGGACACAATCATGAAGTGGAACGACATTTATTGGATATTTCAAACTTTTTTAACAAATCAAAAACTGAAAAATTGGGCGTGCAAAATTATTCAGCCCCCTTAAGTTGATACTTTGTAGCGCCACCTTTTGCTGCGATTACAGCTGTAAGTCGCTTGGGGTATGTCTCTATCAGTTTGCACATCGAGAGACTGACATTTTTTCCCATTCCTCCTTGCAAAACAGCTCGAGCTCAGTGAGGTTGGATGGAGAGCATTTGTGAACAGCAGTTTTCAGTTCTTTCCACAGATTCTCGATTGGATTCAGGTCTAGACTTTGACTTGGCCATTCTAACACCTGGATATGTTTATTTTTGAACCATTCCATTGTAGATTTTGCTTTATGTTTTGGATCATTGTCTTGTTGGAAGACAAATCTCCGTCCCAGTCTCAGGTCTTTTGCAGACTCCATCAGGTTTTCTTCCAGAATGGTCCTGTATTTGGCTCCATCCATCTTCCCATCAATTTTAACCATCTTCCCTGTCCCTGCTGAAGAAAAGCAGGCCCAAACCATGATGCTGCCACCACCATGTTTGACAGTGGGGATGGTGTGTTCAGGGTGATGAGCTGTGTTGCTTTTACGCCAAACATAACGTTTTGCATTGTTGCCAAAAAGTTCAATTTTGGTTTCATCTGACCAGAGCACCTTCTTCCACATGTTTGGTGTGTCTCCCAGGTGGCTTGTGGCAAACTTTAAACAACACTTTTTATGGATATCTTTAAGAAATGGCTTTCTTCTTGCCACTCTTCCATAAAGGCCAGATTTGAGCAATATACGACTGATTGTTGTCCTATGGACAGAGTCTCCCACCTCAGCTGTAGATCTCTGCAGTTCATCCAGAGTGATCATGGGCCTCTTGGCTGCATCTCTGATCAGTCTTCTCCTTGTATGAGCTGAAAGGTTAGAGGGACGGCCAGGTCTTGGTAGATTTGCAGTGGTCTGATACTCCTTCCATTTCAATATTATCGCTTGCACAGTGCTCCTTGGGATGTTTTAAAGCTTGGGAAATCTTTTTGTATCCAAATCCGGCTTTAAACTTCTTCACAACAGTATCTCGGACCTGCCTGGTGTGTTCCTTGTTCTTCATGATGCTCTCTGCGCTTTTAACGGACCTCTGAGACTATCACAGTGCAGGTGCATTTATACGGAGACTTGATTACACACAGGTGGATTGTATTTATCATCATTAGTCATTTAGGTCAACATTGGATCATTCAGAGATCCTCAGTGAACTTCTGGAGAGAGTTTGCTGCACTGAAAGTAAAGGGGCTGAATAATTTTGCACGCCCAATTTTTCAGTTTTTGATTTGTTAAAAAAGTTTGAAATATCCAATAAATGTCGTTCCACTTCATGATTGTGTCCCACTTGTTGTTGATTCTTCACAAAAAAATACAGTTTTATATCTTTATGTTTGAAGCCTGAAATGTGGAAAAAGGTCGCAAAGTTCAAGGGGGCCGAATACTTTCGCAAGGCACTGTGTATATAAAAAATATTTGTCACAGGGAAATATTAGGTTAATTTAATAGTGAAATCTTTGGTTAATTTAATAGGGAAATATTTGGTTAATTTAATAAGGAAATCTTAGGGTTGCTGCAGAATTTTATATCCCATCAAGGTGTGTCATGGTTCCAAAAAGTTTGAGTGGCAAAACATTAAGAACACCTTCCTGATATTCAGTTCCCCGTTTGTCCTCATTACAGACTCAATTCATCGGGGGATGGACTCTACAAGGTTTTTTATTTATTTTATTTAACCTTTATTTAACTAGGGAAGTCAGTTAAGAACAAATTCTATTTTACAATGATGACCTACCCTGGCCAAACCCGGATGACGCTGGGCCAATTGTGCGCCACCCTATGGGACTTCCAATCACGGCCGGTTGTGATACAGCCTGGAATCGAACCAGGGTCTGTAGTGATGCCTCTAGCACTGAGATGCAGTGCCTTAAACCGCTGCATCACTCAGAAGCCCAAGGTGTTGAAAGCGTTCCACAGGGATGCTGGCCCATGTTGACTCCAATGCTTCCCACAGTTGTGTCAAGTTGGCTGGATGTCCTTTGGGTGGTGGACCATTCTTGATACACACAGGAAACTGTTGACATTGACAAACCCAGCATCGTTGCAGTTGTGGACACACTCAAGCCGGTGCTCCTGGCACCTACTACCATACCCCTTCAAAGGCTCTTAAATATTTTGTCTTGCCCGTTCACTGTCTGAGTGGCACACATAATCCATGTCTTAATTTCTCCTCCCCTACATTTACACTGATGTGGATTTAACAAGTGACATCAGTAAGGCGTCATAGCTTTCACTTGGAATTCACCTGGTCAGTCTATGTCATGGAAGGAGCAGATGTTCCTAATGTTTGGTCCTCTGTGTGTGTAATATTGCTGTCCAGGTTTGATTTAATAATCCTGTTCCTTCTATCCCTGTAGTGTCCAGCGGGTGGTGTTGTGCTCAGGAAAGCACTACTATGCCCTGTTGAAGCAGAGGGAAACGTCAGCTGCCACTCAGACCACAGCACTGATCAGACTGGAGGAGCTGTGTCCCTTTCCTCTGGAGGCCCTGCAGCAGGAGCTGAACAAGTACACCAATGCTAAAGGTAGGCTGTACCTGACCTGGCCACTACTTACCTCAAACACTACTGCATCAAAGCTGGGACCGAGAGACTGGAAAAACAGCTTATATCTCAAGGCCATCAGACTGTTAAACAGCCACCACTAACATTGAGTGGCTGATGCCAACATACTGACTCATCTCCAGCCACTTTAATAAAATGAATGTAAAAATGTATCACTAGCCACTTTCAACAAGGCCACTTAATATAATGTTTACATACCCTACATTATTCATCTCATATGTATATACTGTACTCTATACCATCTACTGCATCTTGCCTATGCCGTTCGGCCATCGCTCATTCATATAGTTTTATGTACATATTCTTATTCATTCCTTTACACTTGTAAGGTAGTTGTTGTGAAATTGTTAGATTACATGTTAGATATTACTGCACGGTCGGGAACTAGAAGCACAAGCATTTCGCTACACTCGCATTAACATCTGCTAACCATGTGTATGTGACCAATAAAATGTGACTAGATTTTTACTATCATATAAAAATGTATTGGTGGCGTACGCATATTTTGCAGATGTTGTCGCAGGTGTAGCCAAATGTTTGTTTCTAGCTCAGTGCAGTAATACCTAACAATACACAAAAATCTCCACAATGTATCGAAAGGAATGAAGAAATATTAGCACGAGCAATGTCAGAGTCCAGACTATAAATATATGTGTATATTTATTTATTTATTTAAATATGATTAAAGGATGGTGTGTATAGACATTGTGGACAGTATATGAATAGAAAAGGTGTTTACAGCAGTAGTTCTATAGAATAAGCCTTGACTAGAATACAGTATATACATATAAAGTGGGTAAAACAGTATGTAAACACTATTAAAGTGTTCCATGTCTGTACGTAGGGCAGACGTCTCCTAAGGTGCAGGGTTTTAGTATCTAAATCTAAAATACTGTTTAGCAGTTGCTTTTATCCAAGTACACCGACGCTTAAGGTACCCTGACCTGACCTCAACCTCACCTGGCTTGGCCCATGCTGGGTCATCACTAATTACCACAGACACCATAGGCTGATTTTCTCAGACACAGATTAAGTCTCGACCTGGTCTAAAAAGCTATTTCAAAGGAAATTCTCCACGGAGCATGTTTTTTCCCCCTCCTGGACAATGCTCTGAGAAGCTGTTCCTTTACCACAGATGCCATCTGTTCCCTTTACTTCTCTGCAACAGCATTAAATCAACATGAATGGACAATGACCTTGGTTTTTGTGTGTGTCCCATACAGAGTTCGTGTGGAGTCAGGAGGAGCCCCAGAACATGGGCCCCTGGTCGTTTGTGGCCCCCAGGTTTGAGAAGCAGCTGGCCTGCAAGGTGAGCCCTGTCCCTGTCTTTGGTTTGTTGTTTTTGTGTGTGGATATTTGACACTTTCATTGAGACAGTTTAGAAATCAGACTGGGAAACAGGTAGGTGGGAGCAACCGTGTGAAGGGCGGACCCGGGCGATTGAATCCCGGTGGGGAGTCGTAGATATAACTTGTGCTGGGGTGTGTTACCATTGAAGACACATTTCAGTTGAAGACAACTG
This sequence comes from Oncorhynchus mykiss, assembly GCF_057628025.1. Taxonomy (NCBI): domain Eukaryota; kingdom Metazoa; phylum Chordata; class Actinopteri; order Salmoniformes; family Salmonidae; genus Oncorhynchus; species Oncorhynchus mykiss. Next base: position 94,803,528 of record NC_143023.1, read on the forward strand.
ACTAGGTATCTCCCTTTCCCTTTCCTTTCCCATTACACCATGGCTCTGCGTGCCCTGTCCCTGTCTGAAGGACCAGGAAAACACAGTATAGATTTAACTGGGTTTACATCTTTGGATATTACTTACCCTGCTTGGAGAATACTAACTTGCTTAGGCTAATCTCCTTCGGCCCTATTTGGGACATAAGGTCACAATGAGTTAGAAATCTCTGGACGTTATCTAGTCTGTTCTCACAGTTCTCCCACATGGGTGAAGTGCCATGTGAGACTAAATATTAACTATGCATTTCTTCTCTCCCCCAGCTTCGATTGGTCAGTCGGCCTGCTCTGCCCGCCCCGGCTGTGGGGATCGGAGCGCTCCACCAGCAGCAGAACGAGGCCGTCCTCACCGCCACCTTCTCCTCCTGAGCCACTGGAACAACAAAATGGAAGCTCACCCCCAACACCACTTCATGAAGCTCCAGTAAAACCACATGACATCTCTATCTTGGAAAATCCCGACTGAATTCAGATCCGTTTTATGTTTGTTTAACTTGTTTCACTGTCGTGATTCAGTCTGGAAGCTAGGCTACCTCTTCTCATCCTCTCCATTCAAAATGTTGTCAAAACACAAGTGCTAAAGGGCTGCTTTCAATGTGGCGAATTCAGTTGCTGTTTGGCGGTTCGTGGGGATGGGTTTAGCATTATGAAATGTAGTTGGAACTACAAAACAATGTGATATAGACAGTCAGAAATTGCGTAGGGCAATTATTATTATTATTATTTTGTTTTATTGTGTTCAATTCACTAAGGCATTATTAGGTTACTGACAAATAGCAAAACCTAAATATGGTTCAGATTGAATTACGGCATTAGACACTAAATTTAGAGCATCATTGTTTTATACATTGTTTTTTTAAAAATGTATCACACAACAGCAGAGTATTATGATTTGATTTCATTAACCTGACATATGACTATCATCTTGTTCCGTCTATCATCTTGTTCCGTCTATCATCTTGTTCAGTCTATCATCTTGTTCAGTCTATCATCTTGTTTCTTCGAGGTAGAAGAGTGTCTCAGGTTGTCAATCAAAAGGGCTGAGGCATTCATCAGTGTTGTCCGCATGAGCTGCTGTAGATTTTCTACTGTTTTCAATGTCAGCCTCAACATCAGTTTGTTATAATAAAATGTCAAAATACTGTTAAAGTGTGAAATTTAAACTTCAAAATATTATTTTGTGTATTTTTGTTTGTGTGTAGAAATCCAAAGATTTTCATTGTGTTTAAATTGTGAAAAAACACCAAGCGAACAACTACTGCACAAATGTGCCTTTCAGCACCACGGCTATTTACTATTTCTTTAGGAAAGTTAGGGCTGCTATTTCTCTACAAATTAGTCCAATTAAAATATTAATCCCACCTCAGTAGCAGTTCTGTTTCATTTTCAGAAGGTTTCATTAGTTGTGGATTCTGTCTTTACTGCTACAGGTACGATTTAAACAGTCCGATGAGAATACTGACCATTACTGGATTAGAGGTCTAATTTACTATCTAGTGGTACAAAACTAATGCCCCACTCAGACCACTCCCAGACAGTCCAAGCAACATTCTTGCTTGAGAAATTGCTTTGCTAAGAAGCTTTTTTAAAAATGTTTTTATTAAACTTTAATCGAAAACCATCATAGTAAAGGTACTTAATTGGTACCCAGAAATGTTTTGAAATTGAGATTTTATAAAACTGCTACATTGGACTTTTTAAAAAGTAGTTCACACCTGCATAACACATTTTTTCCCATGTAGTTTCTTAAGTAGCTACCTTCCATGTTATGACAAAATAGCACTAAATACTTTTCTCAAACAGTTGTGCATATGTTGTGGGAATATTTCTTCTGGTTATCTAAAGCAGACGTTAGATCTAGTCTTGTAATTCCTCTGTTCTTCTTATCGTCAGTAATATAGTAGCATCCTTGAGCTTCTTGAGGGTGACTCAGTTGTACTATGAATTCAAATCAGCACCTAACCACTAAGCCCTTTCTGAGAGGATTGGTGTAAACAATATGGCAGTAAATCCATCTTACTCATGAGACAAGTGGAATTGTTGCTATACTACTTATCTCCTTGCTTACACCCATCAAATCCTCTCAGATATCCACAGGTATCTGGGTGTACAGGCTAGGCCCTCATTTGGGATTCAGGTCTGCCCAGAAAACACAGTATTTTCTGTGAGATGGTATTCAATCTTACAGTGCATTGGGGGTAGGTGCCAGGGATTGTTTCTGGGCATGGCCTAAAGCTCCAGAATGGTACATTTTTAATTTCAAGGTCTACTGTAGTAGCAAGGGGTTGATTTGGGATTCAGGAGCCCAGAAATGAATCAGTCTGTCAAGGGAGACAAACAGGAGAGGCTCCATCATCCCATTAACACCTTCTAATAGAACAGAAAACTCATTTCACTTCCTTTGAGATTTTCTGACACTATAACAGATCTAATTGGTTTTCTAAATAGACAGCCATTGCATTTAACTGAGAGTAGTTTGTCCCTTTTTTGTTTTGTGGAGAGAGGGAAAGAGAGGGAGGGACCTTGGAAAAAAAGATCCTCATAAGTAATTATGATAACTGTTGAACGTGATATATTCTAAACAGGGACCAGGCAGGCAGTCCGTGACAAGCCTTTTGGATTGGCTGAGGCCATGCATGCTGGATGTGCTTTCCATTCTATTATATGCATAAGTAGGAAGGCCTAGGGCAAAAGCAATGCCAGGGGATTTTTAAATACTCCCTCGGGGTTGCCATTTTGTTGTGAGGACTAAGCATAGTTCAATGTCATCATCGTTTTATTCATGTGAAAGCCGTCACTTGCATTGTCCACTATATATATATATATATATCTCCATTACTTGCTCCAATGACACGAGTCGTGGATTTGGTGCAATGCCAACACTAATCGTTCACTCATACATCCTCATCACGCACACTTTCGGCTACATAGGCATGAGAGGAGAGCGGCCTCCCCAGCCACCCACTCCTTATTGCTATAACAACCAAAGGCGCGGTCAAGCAGGCAGCGTGACTCAATAGAATAGCGTTTCAATTCAGACGGACACCGACCGACCCCTCCAACGGGAGTTATCTTTCTGTCAAGTAAACATAGCCTAAACAGAATCCAGAGAGCTATAGTTCATTGTTGCAAAGCGAATGAGACAGAATAGCGAAGGAGCTCCCCGTCTGTTACGTGAAGATTAGACGAGTGTTATAACCTGTAGGTAGGCTGCTACTGGTGGTAGGGCTGTAGCCTACTGGAGAGTAGGATACCTTTGCTTTCGCAGCGCAGCGGTTGTATGGATGGGCTGAGCAAAGCAAGGTTTAAAACTAACTGGGCGACAATCAGGAAGAAACCCTATTCAGTCCTACTTTTTTTTTGTCGACTAGAGACGGGGCACCATCCCCACTGAGTCAGCACGAGAAGGTGACATTCTTTGTGAAGCGGTACCTCTAATCTTCTCACGTCTGTCTTCCCCGGTGACGACATGGCGAGTGAGAACGGAGAGTCTGGGGGGGGGTCTTGGAAAAAGAATGTCGATGATATCAAGAAGGTATTCGAGTTCAAAGAAGTCCTTGGAACGTGAGTAATAAATGTGTGGTCTATAGAATCTTGTAACAGGTCCTTAAATTACAACTTTGTTGTCGGCTGTCAAGGGGGTTTACACTAGATAGCACAGCCACAAAGTAAATCGTAAAACTTAATGCATTTTTGTTTCGCTTTTTGGTTTTAATTTAAGGATAAGGTTAGCAGTTTGGTTAGAGGTAGGTTTAAAATGACATTTTATTAAGATAAATTGTTTAAAAAATGGGCATGGTTTATGACTTTGTGGCTGGGGTAACTAGTTATGACCGCTGTCAATCGATTATACAGTGTAACAGAAGCGGAAATGGCAATTGTCTCTACTCTTGTCAACGAAGCTTAGACAATACGACATGTGATATTGCCGGCGTACGTGCGATTTTTGCAAATACTAACGTTTTGAATGATGCTTTATTATGTCCTACAAATGGTTATGACATCGACAGTTACTAGATGCAACAATTCAAAAGCACGTTGCCAAACTGTCAATAATAGGTATATTCTATGGCAAGAGTTCGATGGGGGTCCGCCTCTATAGATTTCGACAGTTACCTCTAGGTTACGTTTGGTTTAGTTGGTAGCGCAACGCCAGGGTTGTGGGTTCGCTTCCCACGTGGGACCAGTACGAGAGAAAATAAGTATACAAATGTATGTAAGTCGCTGTGGGTCTGCTAAATTACCATTTAAAAATATATATATTTATCAATATTAGAGATCAAAGGGTTATAAAGCAGGTCCAAGGTGATGTGTCAAGGCACCTGAATTACAGAATAGATTATTTTGAGATTTTGTTATTAATTTACATGTCGTATGTAATCCGAAATACATTAGTTAGCATCTGTTATTAAATGCATTGACAGGACTCTGAATGGTAGTCATTGTTTCAGCATCAAAATGGTCAGGAGAATTGGATTGTCAGTTGCTGCCTGCTGATGAAAATGTGTCTTCTGATGTCTAGTCAGACTGGATAACATTGAATAGATACAGAAGATTCCTGGTGCTGAATTATGATCATGTCTAATCTGTATTTAATTGTAATAATACGAAAGGCACTTGTCCACCGGGCAAGTCAGTACATATTGGTTACCCAAAGATCATGACCACTTGCCCGAAAATGTTTTTAAAAAGTAGCTATTTTCACCTACACACAGGGGGAAAAACAGAAAGACCGGACTACTGGATTTCTTTACATTTAGGTTGTTATTAGAATAAAATATGACCTGCCCAATAGGGACAACCTCAGAGCAGGCTCAACTTTCTCAACTGTTCACGTCATTTGCCACTGGCAATACACTCTTAGGGGGGAAAAAGGTGCTATCTAGAACCTAAAAGAGTTTTTCGGATGTCCCCATAGGAGAACTCTTTTTAGTTCCAGATAGAACCCTTTTGGGTTCCATGTAGAACCTTTTCCACAGTGGGTTCAACGGTTCTACATGGAACCTAGAAGGGTTTTACCTGGAACCAAAAAGGGTTCTCATATGGGGACAGCTGAAAAACCATTTAGGAATTATTTAGTCTTTCTAAGAGTGTATGGTCAACTGCTATAACTCCCTCTGGGAGTATGGAACAATTTCATTATCTTTATCATCAGAGACTAACTTATAAATATATATATATACACACACACACACACACACACACACACACTCACTCACAACCTTGCAACAAGTTGGTATGAAGCTGCATGGCTTTCATCAGCCGTTAGTTCTTCATTCTTGTTATTCTCTTGTGCTTCCACTACTGTACTACGTCAGAGCAGACAAATTCCTCCAGAGTTTATTTTGGTCCTCCAGTTAGTGCTGCCTGACTTATGGCAGTTTTGCTGTGGGTGAGTTATGATGCAGACAGGGAGCATGTAAGTACTCACTTTGAAGGGCAAATTCCCCAAATGGAGACTGGAAGACGAGCTTTCAAAAAACTCTCTCTGCCTCTAAACTATTTTTCAAGATTTTCGTCAAGGGCGAGGTGTTTACATGCATAAGCTAAATAGCGCTGCTTGGTTCCCTCTCCGTTGAATTGATAAGCTGTGTGTTCTAGAAAGTGAAAAACAAAGTCCTTTCACCTACAGATGTTTTCTTCTATTTCATTCCCTCCACGTGGGGCGGCAGGTAGACTAGTGGTTAGAGTGGAGGGGCGGCAGGTAGACTAGTGGTTAGAGTGGAGGGGCGGCAGCTAGACTAGTGGTTAGAGTGGAGGGGCGGCAGGTAGACTAGTGGTTAGAGTGGAGGGGCGGCAGCTAGACTAGTGGTTAGAGTGGAGGGGCGGCAGGTAGACTAGTGGTTAGAGTGGGGGGGGGCAGGTAGACTAGTGGTTAGAGTGGAGGGGCGGCAGGTAGACTAGTGGTTAGAGTGGAGGGGTGGCAGGTAGACTAGTGGTTAGAGTGGAGGGGTGGCAGGTAGACTAGTGGTTAGAGTGGAGGGGCGGCAGGTAGACTAGTGGTTAGAGTGGAGGGGCGGCAGCTAGACTAGTGGTTAGAGTGGAGGGGCGGCAGGTAGACTAGTGGTTAGAGTGGAGGGGCGGCAGGTAGACTAGTGGTTAGAGTGGAGGGGCGGCAGCTAGACTAGTGGTTAGAGTGGAGGGGCGGCAGGTAGACTAGTGGTTAGAGTGGAGGGGCGGCAGGTAGACTAGTGGTTAGAGTGGAGGGGCGGCAGCTAGACTAGTGGTTAGAGTGGAGGGGCGGCAGGTAGACTAGTGGTTAGAGTGGAGGGGCGGCAGGTAGACTAGTGGTTAGAGTGGAGGGGTGGCAGGTAGACTAGTGGTTAGAGTGGAGGGGTGGCAGGTAGACTAGTGGTTAGAGTGGAGGGGCGGCAGGTAGACTAGTGGTTAGAGTGGAGGGGTGGCAGGTAGACTAGTGGTTAGAGTGGAGGGGTGGCAGGTAGACTAGTGGTTAGAGTGGGGGGGGGGCAGGTAGACTAGTGGTTAGAGTGGAGGGGCGGCAGGTAGACTAGTGGTTAGAGTGGAGGGTCGGCAGGTAGACTAGTGGTTAGAGTGGAGGGGCGGCAGGTAGACTAGAGGTTAGAGTGGAGGGGCGGCAGGTAGACTAGTGGTTAGAGTGGAGGGGCGGCAGGTAGACTAGTGGTTAGAGTGGAGGGGTGGCAGGTAGACTAGTGGTTAGAGTGGAGGGGCGGCAGGTAGACTAGTGGTTAGAGTGGAGGGGCGGCAGGTAGACTAGTGGTTAGAGTGGAGGGGCGGCAGGTAGACTAGTGGTTAGAGTGGAGGGGCGGCAGGTAGACTAGTGGTTAGAGTGGAGGGGCGGCAGGTAGCCTAGTGGTTAGAGCATTGGACTAGTAACTGAAAGTTTGCAAGATCGAATCCCCGAGGTGACAAGGTAAAATATATGTCTTTCTGCCCCTGAACAAAAGGCACTGTTTCTAGGCCATCATTGAAAATAAGAATTTGTTCTTAACTGACTTGCCTAATTAAATAAAGGTAATATATAAAGCAACAACATATCCTTCACTTCCCCCTTCTCTTGGGGAGAATGTGATTTGATCTGGTATTGAAAGAGGCCTGTGTCAGAGGGGGAAATATGTTTTTGATCAGCCCTGGGAGATTGGTATCAAGCAGGACACGTATGTCACTCAGGGTTGGGTCCATTTACATTTCAATACAGTCAATTCAGGAAGCAACCTGACATTCCAATTCAATTTCAGTTTACACTTCCTGACTGAATTGAAATGGGCCCCTGAATCCTGATCCCCATGTTGACCCTGGTGAATGGAGACCAGCAGGGTCGGTTTATCAATAAACCGACCCTGCTGGTCTCCATTCACCAGGGTCAACATGGGGATCAGGATTCAGGGGCCCATTTCAATTCAGTCAGGAAGTGTAAACTGAAATTGAATTGGAATGTCAGGTTGCTTCCTGAATTGACTGTATTGAAATGTAAATGGACCCAACCCTGATGAGGATGGCTATTTGCCTTGACTAGAGCTAAACCATAAACAGCTATGGAGATATCCCTTCATAGTGGCTTAGCCTGTTTGTTGTTCAGAATCCGAGATAATTCTCAATATGCTACATCTCTTAGGCTAAATCACATTCAGATTGCACACTTTTTGGCTTAGCCCAGGGCTAAGAAAGAACATGCAGTTTGAAAGCCCTTCATTTTCCCTATTTTTCCCTCCCCCCTCAACCTCATATGGGTCTGTGTTCCACCCTGTCCTTTTCCTGAGGTACAGGCTGTCCTTTTCCTGAGGTACAGGCTGTCCTTTTCCTGAGGTACAGGCTGTCCTTTTCCTGAGGTACAGGCTGTCCTTCTCCTGAGGTACAGGCTGTCCTTCTCCTGAGGTACAGGCTGTCCTTCTCCTGAGGTACAGGCTGTCCTTCTCCTGAGGTACAGGCTGTCCTTCACCTGAGGTACAGGCTGTCCTTCTCCTGAGGTACAGGCTGTCCTTCTCCTGAGGTACAGGCTGTCCTTCTCCTGAGGTACAGGCTGTCCTTCTCCTGAGGTACAGGCTGTCCTTCACCTGAGGTACAGGCTGTCCTTCTCCTGAGGTACAGGCTGTCCTTCTCCTGAGGTACAGGCTGTCCTTCTCCTGAGGTACAGGCTGTCCTTCTCCTGAGGTACAGGCTGTCCTTCTCCTGAGGTACAGGCTGTCCTTCTCCTGAGGTACAGGCTGTCCTTCTCCTGAGGTACAGGCTGTCCTTCTCCTGAGGTACAGGCTGTCCTTCACCTGAGGTACAGGCTGTCCTTCTCCTGAGGTACAGGCTGTCCTTCTCCTGAGGTACAGGCTGTCCTTCACCTGAGGTACAGGCTGTCCTTCTCCTGAGGTACAGGCTGTCCTTCTCCTGAGGTACAGCTTGTACCTCTCATCACCATCGGGAGGAGCAACTTGTTCCCATCAGCATCTTGACTTGAACACACTGTGTTCAAGTCAAGACTGTGACCCCTGGCTTGGGTCAAACGAAGCCCTAACACGATTCCACTCCATTCCATTCAACGATATTGTCCTTGCAGGCAAATTCATCCAGGAGTACATAAGACCATTGAGGTTGGTTACAAGTTTGTATTTGAAAACCACTTCTAAGACACATACGTTCCGAACTCACTTCAGTCACACTAAAGAGGGAGACTCACTGGGCTGGTAGCTGGCACATACACAGATCAAAGACACTGCTGGAAAGCCCATTAAGGTGATTATATCCCAATCATTTGAAAGATTGTTCAGAAAACTAGGTGTTTTAATCGGCGTGTGCTTACTTTGATTTTGACCTTACGCCGATTAGGATAAGCAGAGTAAGGTGTTTACGTGACTATTGCATAATCTGCCTAATGCCATAATCCGTTTAATATTGAATTATTACTGTGCATGTACAGTGCCTTGCGAAAGTATTCGGCCCCCTTGAACTTTGCGACCTTTTGCCACATTGCAGGCTTCAAACATAAAGATATAAAACTGTATTTTTTTGTGAAGAATCAACAACAAGTGGGACACAATCATGAAGTGGAATGACATTTATTGGATATTTCAAACTTTTGAAACAAATCAAAAACTGAAAAATTGGGCGTGCAAAATTATTCAGCCCCTTTACTTTCAGTGCAGCAAACTCTCTCCAGAAGTTCAGTGAGGATCTCTGAATGATCCAATGTTGACCTAAATGACTAATGATGATAAATACAATCCACCTGTGTGTAATCAAGTCTCCGTATAAATGCACCTGCACTGTGATAGTCTCAGAGGTCCGTTAAAAGCGCAGAGAGCATCATGAAGAACAAGGAACACACCAGGCAGGTCCGAGATACTGTTGTGAAGAAGTTTAAAGCCGGATTTGGATACAAAACGATTTCCCAAGCTTTAAACATCCCAAGGAGCACTGTGCAAGCGATAATATTGAAATGGAAGGAGTATCAGACCACTGCAAATCTACCAAGACCTGGCCGTCCCTCTAAACTTTCAGCTCATACAAGGAGAAGACTGATCAGAGATGCAGCCAAGAGGCCCATGATCACTCTGGATGAACTGCAGAGATCTACAGCTGAGGTGGGAGACTCTGTCCATAGGACAACAATCAGTCGTATATTGCACAAATCTGGCCTTTATGGAAGAGTGGCAAGAAGAAAGCCATTTCTTAAAGATATCCATAAAAAGTGTTGTTTAAAGTTTGCCACAAGCCACCTGGGAGACACACCAAACATGTGGAAGAAGGTGCTCTGGTCAGATGAAACCAAAATTGAACTTTTTGGCAACAATGCAAAATGTTATGTTTGGCGTAAAAGCAACACAGCGAACACACCATCCCCACTGTCAAACATGGTGGTGGCAGCATCATGGTTTGGGCCTGCTTTTCTTCAGCAGGGACAGGGAAGATGGTTAAAATTGATGGGAAGATGGATGGAGCCAAATACAGGACCATTCTGGAAGAAAACCTGATGGAGTCTGCAAAATACCCGAGACTGGGACGGAGATTTGTCTTCCAACAAGACAATGATCCAAAACATAAAGCAAAATCGACAATGGAATGGTTCAAAAATAAACATATCCAGGTGTTAGAATGGCCAAGTCAAAGTCCAGACCTGAATCCAATCAAGAATCTGTGGAAAGAACTGAAAACTGCTGTTCACAAATGCTCTCCATCCAACCTCACTGAGCTCGAGCTGTTTTGCAAGGAGGAATGGGAAAACATTTCAGTCTCTCGATGTGCAAAACTGATATAGACATACCCCAAGCGACTTACAGCTGTAACTGCAGCAAAAGGTGGCGCTACAAAGTATTAACTTAAGGGGGCTGAATAATTTTGCACGCCCAATTTTTCAGTTTTTGATTTGTTAAAAAAGTTTAAAATATCCAATAAATGTCGTTCCACTTCATGATTGTGTCCCACTTGTTGTTGATTCTTCACAAAAAAATACAGTTTTATATCTTTATGTTTGAAGCCTGAAATGTGGCAAAAGGTCGCAAAGTTCAAGGGGGCCGAATACTTTCGCAAGGCACTGTAAACATATTTAATGAAGTACACAGTTAAGAATAATATGTGTTGCATAATCAAATAGGCACAGTGGAAAAGGCTCCAGTTGTATACAGGAAGTGGGCGATCGTAATGGCAGGAAGTTGCGATGCCCTCATCTGTTTTTATTCTTAGCTGTGGATTTGAATGGCCTCTTCTAAACACCTGTGAATCATCATCATGAGTTGCTGTCTTAACAGTGGATAGGTTAAACACCAGTCATCTCAACATGTCCCTGCCTGTCTGCCCAGCTCAGTTTTTTACTGTTGAAAACCTTCTTTTTTTTTACACACCCGCACCTCAAGTCCCATGTCAACACCACAGGGGCCCAGGTCGGCTGTTCCTGCTCCCAGTAGCTCCTGCTGTGTTGTGTATAAGCAGACCCAGTAGGTAGTGTGTTGTGTTGTGTAGTGTATGCAGGGAGTTAGCTGCCAGGTTGAGACAGTCCTGGCAGCTATTACATATATACACACAGCACTGTCTCCTCCTCCCGATCCCTCGTTCAGCCAAGAGGATTTGACTACTTGGGGATTAAGAATAGACTGATCTAGGAAGGAGGAGTGAGGCACAGGAAGAGACTCAGATTATCTCCTTCCCCTCCTCCTCCACTTCAGGCTTCCCCATCAGTGTCCAATAGGGATCATCTGTTCTCACTTGTCCCTGACTGAACCACCTCAAACCCCTAGCATCTACCCTCTCTAGGCCTTCTAGCATCTACCCTCTCTAGGCCCTCTAGCATCTACCCTCTCTAGGCCCCTAGCATCTACCCTCTCTAGGCCCTCTAGCATCTACCCTCTCTAGGCCCGAGACACTTTTAGACCAGAAAGGTTGGATAGTTTATTAGGTAGACCTATGAGCCATATGGTAAAACCTTCAGAGTAGTTTATTACAGGGAAATGTTCAACTACCACCATAATACTCATACCTATTCAATCCTTTAACATCTAGGAGCTAGTGTGTAGGGGTTAGGGTAGGAGTTAGGAGCTAGTGTGTAGGGGTTAGGGTAGGAGCTAGTGTGTAGGTGTTAGGGTAGGAGCTAGTGGGTAGGGGTTAGAGTAGGAGCTAGTGTGTAGGGGTTAGAGTAGGACTAGGAGCTAGTGTGTAACTGTTAGGGTAGGAGCTAGTGGTTAGGGTAGGAGCTAGTGGGTAGGGTAGGAGCTAGTGTGTAGGGGTTAGGGTAGGAGCTAGTGTGTAGGGGTTAGGGTAGGAGCTAGTGTGTAGTGGTTAGGGTAGGAGCTAGTGTGTAGAGGTTAGGGTAGGAGCTAGTGGTTAGGGTAGGACTAGGAGCTAGGAGCCAGTGTGTAGGGGTTAGGGTAGGAGCGAGTGTGTAGGGGTTAGGGTAGGAGCGAGTGTGTAGGTGTTAGGGTAGGAGCTAGTGGGTAGGGGTTAGGGAAAGACTAGGGGCTAGTGGGTAAGGGTTAGGGTAGGAGCTAGAGTGTAGGGGTTAGGGTAAGAGCTCTCCTCTCCTATTCTGTCCTATTCTGTCCTATTCTGTCCTGACCTGTTCTGTCCTCTCCTATTCTATCCTATCCTGTCCTATTCTGTCCTCTCCTATTCTGACCTATTCTTTCCTGACCTGTTCCGTCCTCTCCTATTCTGTCCTGACCTGTTCTGTCCTCTCCTATTCTGTCCTCTCCTATTCTGTCCTGACCTGTCCTGACCTGTCCTGTCCTCTCCTATTCTGTTCTGACCTATTCTGTCCTGACCTGTTCTGTCCTCCCCTATTCTGTCCTATTCTGTTCTGACCTATTCTTTCCTGACCTGTTCCGTCCTCTCCTATTCTGTCCTATTCTGTCCTGACCTGTTCTGTCCTGTTCTGTCCTGACCTGTCCGGATCTGTTCTGTCCTCCCCTATTCTGTCCTCTTCTGTTCTGTCCTGTCCTGACCTGTTCTCTCCTCTCCTATTCTGTCCTCTTCTGTTCTGTCCTGTCCTGACCTGTTCTCTCCTCTCCTATTCTGTCCTGTCCTGTCCTATTCTGTTCTGACCTATTCTGTCCTGACCTGTTCTGTCCTCCCCTATTCTGTCCTATTCTGTCCTCGCCTATTCTGTCCTATTCTGTCCTGTCCTGTTCTGTCCTCTCCTATTCTGACCTATTCTTTCCTGACCTATTCAGTCCTCTCCTATTCTGTCCTATTCTGTCCTGACCTATTCTGTCCTATTCTGTTCTGTCCTGACCTGTCCTGACCTGTTCTGTCCCCTCCTATTCTGTCCTATTCTGTCCTATTCTGTCCTGACCTGTTTTGTCCTCTCCTATCCTGCCCTATGCTGTCCTATTCTGTCCTCTGCTATTCCGTCCTCTCTTATTCTCTCCTATTCTGTCCTCTCCTATTCCGTCCTCTCCTATTCTCTCCTATTCTGACCTGTCCTGACCTGTTCTGTCCTCCCCTATTCTGTCCTATTCTGTTTTGTCCTGCCCTGTCCTATTCTGTCCTCTCCTATTCCGTCCTCTCCTATTCTGGCCTATTCTGTCCTCTCCTATTCCGTCCTCTCCTATTCTCTCCTATTCTGTCCTGACCTGTCCTGACCTGTTCTGTCCTCTCCTATTCTGTCCTCTCCTATTCTGGCCTATTCTGTCCTCTCCTATTCCATCCTCTCCTATTCTCGCCTATTCTCTCCTATTCTCTCCTATTCTGTCCTGACCTGTTCTGTCCTGTCCTATTCTGTCCTGTTCTATCCTGTCCTGTTTGTGTTGAGAAACATAATGGATTGCACCTGTCAGCCAGCCATTCAACTGATCTGTAGGAGAGGAACAATATTATAAAGTAGATGTCAGGGTCCGTGGATCAATAGCAGAATGTTATTATGTTTGTGAACACCCTCCGCAGCACAGCAGCTGTGTCTGCGTTTGCATCCCGAATGGCACCCTAATCCCTATAGAGGGCCTTGGTCAAAAGTAGTGCATGCTGTAGGGAATAGGGTGCCATTTGAGATGTAGACCATATAGATAGCCCTGTAATGGTGTTACGGTATGTTTTCATCTGTTCTCATGCTGTTAGTCACTCGTTATCTAATGAGATCTGCTGTGTCACTAAAGCCATCAAGTCTATCACCGTCACAGTCTCTCTCTTTCTCTCTGTCTCTCTCTCCGTCTCTCTGTCTCCGTCTCTCTGTCTCTGTCTCTCTGTCTCTCTGTCTCTCTCTTTCTCTGTCTCTCTCTGTCTCTCTCTATGTCTCTCTCTGTCTGTCTCTCTGTCTGTCTCTCTGTCTCTCTGTATGTCTCTGTCTCTCTGTCGCTCTCTCTCTTTCTCGCTCTCTCTCTCTCTTTCTGTCTCTCTCTCTCTTTCTGTCTCTCCCTCTCTCTCTTTCTGTCTTTCTGTCTCTCTCTCTCTTTATGTCTCTCTCTTTGTCTCTCTCTTTATGTCTCTCTCTTTGTCTCTTTCTTCATGTCTCTTTCTTCATGTCTCTCTCTCTCTCTCTCTCTCTCTCTCTCTCTCTCTCTCTCTCTCTCTCTCTCTCTCTTTCTTCAGGTCTAATTCCAGTGCTTTAAGCTGTTGGTATTTTCAGGTAGGGAATAAGTGTCCTCAGCAGTGAGCCCTGCTCCAGATACCATGTGAGCTGACCTAAATGGTTAACTGACGATGCAGCCCGGTCACAGATCGGTGCCTGCTCTTGCATTCTCCCTTGCTGCTGTTGTTGTCAAGAGAAACATGCTTGGCTCTGCAATTCCATAAGGAGTTGGTAAGAGAGCAGAGACCGGCTAATGATGATGATGATGATGATGCACTGGTCAGAGAAACATTTAGAATAATGAGTTAATACATACTCATACAGTTCCCTCTTAAACTGATCCCATCTGTGCAGGACAATTAGATCATTATGTAACAGGTGACCACTGTAACCACATTCACTATCAGTGGAGAGCACTATAGTACAGATACCAGTTTAAAGCAGGGGTGTCAAACACAGCAATTTGGATCTAAACTGTGTATAAATGATAAAGGACCTACATTCATACTGTAACCCAAAAGAGTTCTACCTTGAACCCAAAAGAATTTGACCTGGAACCCAAAAGGGCTTTCCTATGGGGACAGCCAAAATAAGGCCCTCTGAGCCCCAGTACAGCTGTCAGTAAGGCCCTCTGAGCCCCAGTACAGCTGTCAGTAAGGCCCTCTGAGCCCCAGTACGTACAGCTGTCAGTAAGGCCCTCTGAGCCCCAGTACAGCTGTCAGTAAGGCCCTCTGAGCCCCAGTACATACAGCTGTCAGTAAGGCCCTCTGAGCCCCAGTACAGCTGTCAGTAAGGCCCTCTGAGCCCCAGTACAGCTGTCAGTAAGGCCCTCTGAACCCCAGTACAGCTGTCAGTAAGGCCCTCTGAGCCCCAGTACAGCTGTCAGTAAGGCCCTCTGAGCCCCAGTACAGCTGTCAGTAAGGCCCTCTGTGCCCCAGTACGTACAGCTGTCAGTAAGGCCCTCTGAGCCCCAGTACAGCTGTCAGTAAGGCCCTCTGAGCCCCAGTACAGCTGTCAGTAAGGCCCTCTGAGCCCCAGTACAGCTGTCAGTAAGGCCCTCTGAGCCCCAGTACAGCTGTCAGTAAGGCCCTCTGAGCCCCAGCACAGCTGTCAGTAAGGCCCTCTGAGCCCCAGTACAGCTGTCAGTAAGGCCCTCTGAGCCCCAGTACAGCTGTCAGTAAGGCCCTCTGAGCCCCAGTACAGCTGTCAGTAAGGCCCTCTGAGCCCCAGTACAGCTGTCAGTAAGGCCCTCTGAGCCCCAGTACAGCTGTCAGTAAGGCCCTCTGAGCCCCAGTACAGCTGTCAGTAAGGCCCTCTGAGCCCCAGTACAGCTGTCAGCAAGGCCCTCTGAGCCCCAGTACAGCTGTCAGTAAGGCCCTCTGAGCCCCAGTACAGCTGTCAGTAAGGCCCTCTGAGCCCCAGTACAGCTGTCAGCAAGGCCCTCTGAACCCCAGTACAGCTGTCAGTAAGGCCCTCTGAGTCCCAGTACAGCTGTCAGCAAGGCCCTCTGAGCCCCAGTACAGCTGTCAGTAAGGCCCTCTGAGCCCCAGTACAGCTGTCAGTAAGGCCCTCTGAGCCCCAGTACAGCTGTCAGCAAGGCCCTCTGAGCCCCAGTACAGCTGTCAGTAAGGCCCTCTGAGCCCCAGTACAGCTGTCAGTAAGGCCCTCTGAGCCCCAGTACAGCTGTCAGTAAGGCCCTCTGAGCCCCAGTACAGCTGTCAGTAAGGCCCTCTGTGCCCCAGTACAGCTGTCAGTAAGGCCCTCTGAGCCCCAGTACAGCTGTCAGTAAGGCCCTCTGAGCCCCAGTACAGCTGTCAGTAAGGCCCTCTGAGCCCCAGTACAGCTGTCAGTAAGGCCCTCTGAGCCCCAGTACAGCTGTCAGTAAGGCCCTCTGAGCCCCAGTACAGCTGTCAGTAAGGCCCTCTGTGCCCCAGTACAGCTGTCAGTAAGGCCCTCTGAGCCCCAGTACAGCTGTCAGTAAGGCCCTCTGAGCCCCAGTACAGCTGTCAGTAAGGCCCTCTGAGCCCCAGTACAGCTGTCAGTAAGGCCCTCTGCGCCCCAGTACAGCTGTCAGTAAGGCCCTCTGAGCCCCAGTACAGCTGTCAGTAAGGCCCTCTGAGCCCCAGTACAGCTGTCAGTAAGGCCCTCTGAGCCCCAGTACAGCTGTCAGTAAGGCCCTCTGAACCCCAGTACAGCTGTCAGTAAGGCCCTCTGAGCCCCAGTACAGCTGTCAGTAAGGCCCTCTGAGTCCCAGTACAGCTGTCAGCAAGGCCCTCTGAGCCCCAGTACAGCTGTCAGTAAGGCCCTCTGAGCCCCAGTACGTACAGCTGTCAGTAAGGCCCTCTGAGCCCCAGTACAGCTGTCAGTAAGGCCCTCTGAGCCCCAGTACAGCTGTCAGTAAGGCCCTCTGTGCCCCAGTACAGCTGTCAGTAAGTCCCTCTGAGCCCCAGTACAGCTGTCAGTAAGGCCCTCTGAGCCCCAGTACAGCTGTCAGTAAGGCCCTCTGTGCCCCAGTACAGCTGTCAGTAAGGCCCTCTGAACCCCAGTACAGCTGTCAGTAAGGCCCTCTGAGTCCCAGTACAGCTGTCAGTAAGGCCCTCTGAGCCCCAGTACAGCTGTCAGCAAGGCCCTCTGAACCCCAGTACAGCTGTCAGTAAGGCCCTCTGAGCCCCAGTACAGCTGTCAGTAAGGCCCTCTGAGCCCCAGTACAGCTGTCAGTAAGGCCCTCTGAGCCCCAGTACAGCTGTCAGTAAGGCCCTCTGAGCCCCAGTACGTACAGCTGTCAGTAAGGCCCTCTGAACCCCAGTACAGCTGTCAGTAAGGCCCTCTGAACCCCAGTACAGCTGTCAGTAAGGCCCTCTGAGCCCCAGTACAGCTGTCAGCAAGGCCCTCTGAACCCCAGTACAGCTGTCAGTAAGGCCCTCTGAGCCTGTGGGCCTGTACAGCAAATTATGATCTGCAAAAACATTGCCTCTATAAGTCCTGAGATGAATAAAACATCCCCTCACACTGATTATTACTAACCAACAATTTATATATACACGAGATGACTAATAGGGGCTGTAAAAACTATTTTGGAAGCTATAGAAATGCCTGTATTAATGTCTGCATTCCTTTTTGACACATGTATTCTATTACAGACACCTTAGCCCACAGGGGTTTGGAGTGTGCCAGACAGAGCAGAGGGATAGCTATCTGGAGAGAGAGGAGATTGGGCAGTAATCGCCCGTATCAAAACAGTAACAGTCGGGTGCTCCCAAGAGATTTCTGGCTTAGCCGCGATCTTTAGAGCAGATTTTGTTGAAGCCTCTTTGGCAGTTCCTTTCTCTCTCTCTCTCTCCAGCAGATTCTACCCTCACTTTTGTATTTGTTTTTTAATTTGGCAAGGAGTGACTATACGAGCCAGCTCTTATCGTTCCCAGGTCAGTCTCAGACTAACTAATCTCCAATAAGAAAGATTAGAATGATTATTTCCCCCATTTAATTTAGACTCTGACTAGCCGAGCCCAGAGCAAACATTCCAGGAAAGCAACCGCAGGCCCAGGGTCAGAGAACACAGCAACAACATATAGGCCTAACAGGCCACTAGTGTTGATGCAGTGGCAGACACTGAACAGCATAGCAGTGGTGTGTTAGTAACAATGATGTATATAAACTCTAGATTGCTGATGCTAAGTAATTGCCAACGAGAGGTTTTGAAGTCCTCGGTCGACCATATTGTCACTCCTGGGATCAAACCCCAGGCTGTAGTGACGCCTCAGCACTGTGATGCAATGCCTGGGCACCAGGCTGCACCACTCGGTGCCCCTCTCACATAATGGCATTAAAAAATATGCAATAAGGTGTCTGTAATAGAATACATGTGTCAAAAAGGAATGCAGACATTAATACAGGCATTTCTATAGCTTCCAAAATAGTTTTTACAGCCCCTATTAGTCATCTCGTGTATATATAAATTGTTGGTTAGTAATAATCAGTGTGAGGGGATGTTTTATTCATCTCAGGACTTATAGAGGCAATGTTTTTGCAGATCATAATTTGCTGTACAGCAGGTAAAATGCCTGTATAAAGTTATACAGTTATCATTAACTGATTTACGTTGTGCTATGACACGCCTATGACAACCTATGCCACATCGCCAGACTCAAGTAATCTCTGTTTTCTGTAAATACTGAATCAATCAACCCTCTTATGATGATGCCTGTTACTTGTCTTGGTGAATGTTGGAATAACACTGTAGTGTGGCCGACAGCAATGGGGTCTGTTCCATTTCAATTCAGTCCTTCCTAAATGGAAAGCTCATACCACTGTAGTGTGGCCGACAGCAATGGGGTCTGTTCCATTTCAATTCAGTCCTTCCTAAATGGAAAGCTCATACCACTGTAGTGTGGCCGACAGGAATGGGGTCTGTTCCATTTCAATTCAGTCCTTCCTAAATGGAAAGCTCATACCACTGTAGTGTGGCCGACAGCAATGGGGTCTGTTCCATTTCAATTCAGTCCTTCCTAAATGGAAAGCTCATACCACTGTAGTGTAGCCTACAGCAATGGGGTCTGTTCCATTTCAATTCAGTCCTTCCTAAATGGAAAGCTCATACCACTGTAGTGTAGCCGACAAGAATGGGGTCTGTTCCATTTGAACTCTTCCTAAATTGAGAGCGCATAACACCATGTAGGCCTTATCATCAACCCAGTGCTGATTTAGCTGCTCAACAGCAGGGCGGTAATTATCACTTTGAGGGAATTTTGGCAACACTTTAGCCTGAATTATAATTAAACAATAGACGGATTAGCTGAGAATGTCACGGTAAGCGGTGCGTACGATCCAATGGGGCAGAAGTCCCTGTGTTGGGATTCTTGATGGCCAGATAGCTAGCAACAATGACAATAAACTGCCATGTGGTGAATCGTAAGTGGCTCGTTTCAGTTATTTTCATCTTGTTCTTGATACCATGTCTTGTTTTGAGGTGTTTTGACGGATTTCATGTCAATGCTAATATGGATAAAATTCACTAGGTAGCTAACCAACAACTTTAACAATGTATTAGAGAGAAAACAAGTGCTCATAGTGCAAGTTTATTTATCCATTCGATAAACATTGGAGACAAATTATTGTTTCCGTGTTGTCAACAGTCTAAGTCAACCCCGTCTGTTTTGCCTCATAGTTGCACACTCGTCGTCATAGTTCCAGCCCGTCTAAGGCCAGAAGGGGTGTGGTATATTGGCCGACAAACCACAGCTACTGGTTCCCAACATAATTAGAACAGTAAACAAGTGTTTTTGGGTAATGCCCGTAGTATATTGTCTGATATACACGCGGCTGAATGATTGTTTCAGCTAATCAGCATCCAGGACCAAAATACCTGGTTTCTAATTCAGTTGTAATGCATTCTAAGATCTGTCATTAGAATGTGTGAACCTCTTATAATGCCTTATTGTCCTCCCATTGTGACCCTGACTAAATTACAGCCATTTCTAGATACAGACATAACATATTAACATATTATATGCCTCAGTCATAACATATTAACATATTATACGCCTCAGACACAACATATTAACATATTATACGCCTCAGACACAACATATTAACATATTATACGCCTCAGACACAACATATTAACATATTATACGCCTCAGACACAACATATTAACATATTATACGCCTCAGACACAACATATTAACATATTATACGCCTCAGACATAACATATTAACATATTATACGCCTCAGACATAACATATTAACATATTATACGCCTCAGACATGGCTTGTTTTGGTAAATGTTGGCATAAAACAATGTAGTATTAACTGAATAGTTCTGACAAAGACAAATGTCTTGAACTACATCAATTTGCAAACCATACTAGTGACCGTACTAGTGACCATACTAGTGACCGTACTAGTGACCGTACTAGTGACCATACTAGTGACCGTACTAGTGACCGTACTAGTGACCGTACTAGTGACCATACTAGTGAAGTACTAGTGACCGTACTAGTGACCGTACTAGTGACCGTACTAGTGACCGTACTAGTGACCGTACTAGTGACCGTACTAGTGAAGTACTAGTGAAGTACTAGTGACCGTACTAGTGACCATACTAGTGAAGTACTAGTGAAGTACTAGTGAAGTACTAGTGACCATACTAGTGACCATACTAGTGAAGTACTAGTGACCGTACTAGTGACCATACTAGTGAAGTACTAGTGACCGTACTAGTGAAGTACTAGTGAAGTACTAGTGACCGTACTAGTGAAGTACTAGTGAAGTACTAGTGAAGTACTAGTGACCGTACTAGTGAAGTACTAGTGACCGTACTAGTGACCGTACTAGTGAAGTACTAGTGACCGTACTAGTGACTTACTAGTGACCGTACTAGTGACCGTACTAGTGAAGTACTAGTGACCGTACTAGTGACCGTACTAGTGAAGTACTAGTGACCGTACTAGTGACTTACTAGTGACCGTACTAGTGACCGTACTAGTGACCGTACTAGTGAAGTACTAGTGACCGTACTAGTGACTTACTAGTGACCGTACTAGTGAAGTACTAGTGAAGTACTAGTGAAGTACTAGTGACCGTACTAGTGAAGTACTAGTGACCGTACTAGTGAAGTACTAGTGAAGTACTAGTGACCGTACTAGTGACCATACTAGTGAAGTACTAGTGAAGTACTAGTGAAGTACTAGTGACCGTACTAGTGACCATACTAGTGAAGTACTAGTGACCGTACTAGTGACCGTACTAGTGACCGTACTAGTGACCGTACTAGTGACCGTACTAGTGACCGTACTAGTGAAGTACTAGTGAAGTACTAGTGACCGTACTAGTGACCATACTAGTGAAGTACTAGTGAAGTACTAGTGAAGTACTAGTGACCGTACTAGTGACCATACTAGTGAAGTACTAGTGACCGTACTAGTGACCATACTAGTGAAGTACTAGTGACCGTACTAGTGAAGTACTAGTGAAGTACTAGTGACCGTACTAGTGAAGTACTAGTGAAGTACTAGTGAAGTACTAGTGACCGTACTAGTGAAGTACTAGTGACCGTACTAGTGACCGTACTAGTGAAGTACTAGTGACCGTACTAGTGACTTACTAGTGACCGTACTAGTGACCGTACTAGTGACGTTCTAGTGACCGTACTAGTGACCGTACTAGTGAAGTACTAGAGGAAGGTTGTGGACTGTCCGACTGTTCTGCAGCCGAACGCTGACCATGAACTGTGAGTCCTAAAGTGAGTTGTAGTTCCATTAGACCATGCTCCACTCCACCTGGATTCCATTAGACCATGCTCCACTCCACCTGGATTCCATTAGACCATGCTCCACTCCACCTGGATTCCATTAGACCATGCTCCACTCCACCTGGATTCCATTAGACCATGCTCCACTCCACCTGGATTCCATTAGACCATGCTCCACTCCACCTGGATTCCATTAGACCATGCTCCTCTCCACCTGGATTCCATTAGACCATGCTCCACTCCACCTGGATTCCATTAGACCATGCTCCTCTCCACCTGGACTGTCCAGCCAGCAGTGACTTTCCATCCAATAGATTATATAAGCGGACCACTAAAGCGTCTTACACAAGATGATTCTCTGTGATGACTCTGACTCAGCAGCTATAGAAGCCCTCACACACACAAACTCACACACACACACAAGCCAGTACACACACACCAACTCTAGCCCACATCAGCCTCTGTGAAAAAACAGACCCCAAAACCACTTCAGACTTTTACATGTACATATATTTGCATAATTGCCAACAGTTGTTATGCTAGTGCCATTTTTAGAGAAAAGAAAAACCAGCACACTGCACCTGTCATTATCCTCTCTTTCTTCTCTCTAAAGGTACATTTGAACATTTCCTAAGGGCACTTTAATTAAAGAATCTTAGTGAAAGAATCTTTGTTAAAGAATCTTAGTGAAAGAATCTTTGTTAAAGAATCTTTGTTAAAGAATCTAAGTTAAAGAATCTTAGTGAAAGAATCTTTGTTAAAGAATCTTTGTTAAAGAATCTAAGTTAAAGAATCTTTGGATGAATTAGGTGTCCTGTTACAGGCTTAGTGTCCCTCCTCAGCAGCCAAGGTTTTCTTTAAAGAGGTTGAATACCCATCAGTCAGCTTCAAGTTAAATCAGATTTTATTTGTCACATGCGCCAGATACCACAGACCTTACAGTGAGATGCTTACTTACATGATCTTTCCCCACAATGCAGTTAAATAAGAACATAGAAACACACAACAATGAAGCTATTTACAAGGAGTACGAACTCCATATCAATGTGTACCCTTTGCACATTGATGTGGAGTTCGTACTCCTTGTATATAGCTTCATTGTTAGATATGTTACTACATGTAGGCAGTGGTAAAGTGACTAGTCATCGGGATAGACAATCAGAAGAAGTCGCTTAGCTAGCATCTTACTCTGGTCTCCAGATGCTGTGTACAGGAAGTCATACACAGTGATGCAGGTGTGGTCCAATTGGGGTTGGAAACCAGATCTCTAATGTGGCATAAGACAGGGTTAGGCCACTAAGCTAAAGGCATTATAGCTTTGGAAACTAACGTACATTTACTTATCCTGCGGGTATAGCTCACAGAGGCAACACACACACACACACACACACACACACACACACACACACACACACACACACACATTCTCTCTCTCATACACAAACACACACACACACACACACACACACACACATTCTCTCTCTCATACACACACACACACAGAGTCAAACAGGTTCTGTTCCTTTATCGTTAAAGAGTCAAACAGGTTCTGTTCCTCTATCATTACAGAGTCCCATAAGGTCTGAATGAGTCCCATAAGGTCTGACAGAGTCCCATAAGGTCTGACAGAGTCCCATAAGGTCTGACAGAGTCCCATAGGGTCTGACAGAGTCCCATAAGGTCACATAAAGTTTGTGTGTCATAAGGTGTCAAGTTTTAATGTAGTTGTGTGTGTCTCTCACTCTTTTTTAATGTACGTGTGTGTGTGTGTGTGTGCGTGTGTGCGTGTGTGCGTGCTTGCGTATCAAATAAAAATGTGTATGTCACATGCGCTGAATACAACAGGTGTAGTAGACCTTATAGTGAAATGCTGAATACAACAGGTGTCGACCTTAAAGGGAAATGCTTACAAGCCCTTAACCAACAATACAGTTTTAAGAAAATACCTTTAAAAAAAGTAAGAGAAACAAATAACAAATAATTAAAGAGCAACAGTAAATAACAATAGTGGGGCTATATACAGGGGGTTACCGGTTCAGAGTCAATGTGTCAATGTGCGGGGGCACCGGTGTCGAGGTAATTGAGGTAATTATGTACATGCAGGTAGGGTTATTAAAGTGGCTAAGCATAGATAATAACAGAGAGTAGCAGCAGCGTGGGTCGGGGCGGGAGTGCAAATCGTCTGCGTAGCCATTTGATTAGCTGTTCGTATGTGTGTGTTTGTGTGAATGTCCCCAAGTGTTTGTCTTTTTACTCCTCAAGATGTGTCTCGACCTCACCATCAACAGTGAGATGGCTATATATTGTGGGAGCACCTATTGTGTATCATCATGTTTCATGTAGTGACGGTGAGTGGGTGGATGTGTGTGTGTGTGTGTGTGTGTGTGTGTGTGTGTGTGTGTGTGTGTGTGTGTGTGTGTGTGTGTGTGTGTGAGAGAGAGGTGAACGGTTTCTGTTGTGCATTGTAGCATCCCCTCCAGGCTTCCTGGGTGTGTGTGTGAGAGGGGTGAACGGTTTCTGTTGTGCATTGTAGCATCCCCTCCAGGCTTCCTGTGGTTTTAATAATAGTGTTTCTGCAGCACAGAGCAAACAATAAAATGCAGGAAACATCTTACACACACACACACACACACAGTAACATAGGTATAAATGCATCTGCGTATTTGAGTCAGATGTGTTTTTCACTGTAGTGATCTCTCAATACTGCAAGACAGATAAGAGGGTAGAAGGTTACTGGGGGGTTATGGGATGGTTGGAGTGACCTGTAGCTGTGTGTGTGTGTGTGTGTGTGTGTGTGTGTGTGTGTGTGTGTGTGTGTGTGTGTGTGTGTGTGGTGTGTGTTGAGGAGAGCAGGATTAACATGGATTTGATAACTAGAGGAAATGTATCAGGCCATCCACAACTGCATGTAGAGCCTGTTGGAGGAGCTGATTATAAACACTATATACTGTAATAGACAATGGAGCTTATTACATACTGTAATAGACCATGGAGCTGATTACATACACTATATACTGTAATAGACCATGGAGCTGATTATATACACTATATACTGTAATAGACCATGGAGCTGAGTATATACTGTAATAGACAATAGAGCTGATTACATACACTTTATACTGTAATAGACAATGGAGCTGAGTATATACTGTAATAGACAATAGAGCTGATTACATACACTTTATACTGTAATAGACAATGGAGCTGATTACATACACTATATACTGTAATAGACCATGGAGCTGAGTATATACTGTAATAGACAATAGAGCTGATTACATACACTATATACTGTAATAGACAATGGAGCTGATTACATACACTATATACTGTAATAGACAATGGAGCTGATTACATACACTATATACTGTAATAGACAATGGAGCTGATTATATACACTATATACTGTAATAGACAATGGAGCTGATTACATACACTATATACTGTAATAGACAATGGAGCTGATTACATACACTATATACTGTAATAGACAATGGAGCTGATTACATACACTATATACTGTAATAGACAATGGAGCTGATTATATACACTATATACTGTAATAGACAATGGAGCTGATTACATACACTATATACTGTAATAGACAATGGAGCTGATTACATACACTATATACTGTAATAGACAATGGAGCTGATTACATACACTATATACTGTAATAGACAATGGAGCTGATTACATACACTATATACTGTAATAGACAATGGAGCTGATTACATACACTATATACTGTAATAGACAATGGAGCTGATTATATACACTATATACTGTAATAGACAATGGAGCTGATTACATACACTATATACTGTAATAGACAATGGAGCTGATTACATACACTATATACTGTAATAGACAATGGAGCTGATTACATACACTATATACTGTAATAGACAATGGAGCTGATTACATACACTATATACTGTAATAGACAATGGAGCTGATTACATACTGTAATAGACAATGGAGCTGATTACATACACTATATACTGTAATAGACAATGGAGCTGATTACATACTGTAATAGACAATGGAGCTGATTACATACTGTCATAGACAATGTAGCGTATTGATACACTATATACTGTAATAGACCCTGGAGCTGATTTATATACTGTCATATAACATGGAGCTGATTATATACTGTAATAGACCATGTAGCTGATTACATCCTGTCGTGTCTATGGCTATGCCAGATTAAGTGATATGACGTGCTATTCTATAAAATAATTTCTCTGTAATTCATATTACCTGATTAAGCTAATCAGGTGAATGTAATTAACTAGAAAGTTGGGGCACCATGAAATAATGTTTATAGAGCTGTTATCTTCCGAATAAACTCTTAAAGA
The DNA here is from genome assembly GCF_057628025.1 of Oncorhynchus mykiss. Taxonomy (NCBI): domain Eukaryota; kingdom Metazoa; phylum Chordata; class Actinopteri; order Salmoniformes; family Salmonidae; genus Oncorhynchus; species Oncorhynchus mykiss. Next base: position 94,829,141 of record NC_143023.1, read on the forward strand.
CCTGGTAATCTTTTACATCAATAGCAGTCAATATTTAATCGTCACCTTGTTTAGTCTAATCTGAAAGTTGTAAATTCTTGGTTATCTTCACGAACCCTGGCAAACAAGTTGAATCAGCAATACAAAATTTGGTTGAATTATTTATTTACTAAATACCTAAATAATTACACAGAATTACATATACACAGAATGTATCATACATTGATTACAAATTATGTCATAAAGGAAAACGTCCCTAGCGGACGGAATAGATATGACAGCTGTTTACCTAAAGAAAGGGGGTGGGATTTTGAATGAAAGAGCTGGAAGACTGAGGAACAAAGGGAGAAGCTATGTCTCTTTCGGGCTGTAGGCAGCTATGCTATTGTAAATACAGTATCTTATGCATTCTAAATTACCGCCCATTTGAAAAAGGAAAATGCAATAAATATTTACTCTGAGCTGCGCTTCGATCGGTTGGTCGTAGATGGGAGGCCGGGTTGTCCTTTGAAGAATGTCTGATGGTAGAATGGACCCTTGGTAGTACTGTCGTCTTGTGGTAGAATAGATACTCTGTCCGTCCTCTCCTAGCCCACGTCTACAGTTGCTGCGCTAACGCGACGGCTAGGAAGTATCACGTCTTTAGTGAATAAGAGTTCAAAGTTCATACCAAGTTGCAATGCTATATGCTCATGCTATATTCTGGCTGGTATAGTCGAAATTCATCCATCCGGCGTGTAGGTCGTCACCGTCACATTGAAATTTGATGCTAATTTCGTTAGGTTCTCTAAGGTTGGCTTAGTTCTGTAGGTGGTCTTTGTCCTTTCAACACGGGGACCTCAAGTCCACACATCCTTGGAAAAGGAAGTTACATTTTCGTAACAGGGTATTTATAGGTTTGGGAGAGAGGGGCATGTTTCATAGTTTACAACCACTGTCTGTTCACATGGGCGGAGCCACTGAGTTGGCAGAGTTTACAACCACTGTCTGTTCACATTGGCGGGGCCACTGAGTTGGCAGAGTTTACAACCAATGTCTGTTCACATGGGCGGGGCCACTGAGTTGGCAGAGTTTACTCTATGAGAAACCGTTCTTTCATTAAGAAGCTAAATTACATTTAATCTTTTCACAAATAGTTTCATATTTAAACATTTAAATTGCACAACAATTCCATGTGAATCTGATAACTAGAATGCGTAGATTTTCCAAGATACAGTTTATGTCGTCCTATCATCAGTAATCATGTCTCAGACGCCAACTGATCTGACATCATATTAATTAAGTACCAACACATATTTTAAACTGGTTGGATTACCGAAATATGGTTCCGTTTCCCAACTTTTGATGTCACCAGACTCTCTCGCAATGTTAACAAAGTGATTTTCAATAGTCACATCGCTATAGTCACATCGGAGTAGAGAGAGGAAAAAGGGGAACGTTTTTATGGGGTTCATAAACCTCCCCCCTCAGGCCAACGTCATGACAATACTGTAATAGACCCTAGAGCTGATTATATACTGTAATAGACAATGGAGCTGATTACATACTGTAATAGACAATGGAGCTGATTACATACTGTAATAGACAATGGAGCTGATTACATTCACTATATACTGTAATAGACCATGGAGCTGATTACATACTGTAATAGACAATGGAGCTGATTACATTCACTATATACCGTAATAACACATTTTTGCTGTGTGGTGAAGGAGAACATAATGACATAACATTAAAGAGGGGATAGAAAAGAAGGGTAGCGTATAGGAGGGAGAAAGAGCAAGGGATAGACAAAGAGCAAGGGAGAGGAAAGATATTGAGGGATAAGAATGGTGGTGTAGCCCTCTCCAACATTCATTAAGGTGGACTGAGCATGTACATGGTAGCATAGCAACAGCTACAGACTGTTGGGGCAAATATTCCCGTAATTCCACATTGGATTTTTGTTAAATTTTAACGAATGGAGCCAGATGCCTGAAGAGGTTTAAAGACAATGCTATTTAAAGACAGTGCTATTTTAAAAGACAATGCTATTTAAAGACAATGCTATTTAAAAAGACAATACTATTTATAGACAATGCTATTTAAAAAGACAATACTATTTATAGACAATGCTATTTAAAAAGACAATACTATTTATAGACAATGCTATTTAAAAAGACAATACTATTTATAGACAATGCTATTTAAAAAGACAATACTATTTAAAGACAATGCTATTTAAAGACAGTGCTATTTAAAAAGACAATACTATTTATAGACAAATACCAAATACTAATTGAGTGTATGTAAAATTCCCCCAACTTAATGTGGGAAGCTTGTGGAAGGCTACCTGAAACTTTGACCCAAGTTAAAAATTTAAAGGCAATGCTACCAAATATTAATTGAGTGTATGTAAACTTTTGACCCACTGGGAATGTGATGAAAGAAATAAAAGCTGAAATAAATAATTCTCTCTACTATTATTCTGACATTTCACATTCTTAAAATAAAGTGGTGATCCTAACTGACCTAAAACAGGTAATTTGTACTAGGATTAAATGTCAGGAATTGTGAAAAACTGAGTTTAAATGTATTTGGCTAAGGTGTATGTAAATTTCCAACTTTAAATGTATGATAAACAGAGAGTAGCAGTAGCGTAAAAGAGGGGTTGGTGGGTGGCGGGTGGCGGGACACACCTTCCTCAGATTTCATGCACTAGCTGTTGTTTACAAATACCCCCTTCGTGTGCTGTTCTATCTAGCCGGTGCAGCGTGTATCCCGCGAGCTGAATATCCATGTCATCATTCAGCCAACATTCCGTGAAACATAAGATGTTACAGTTTTTGATGTCCCGTTGGTAGGATTTTCGTGATCGTACCTTGTCTAATTTATTGTCCAATGGTTGCACGTTGGCGAGTAATATTGACATGTCCTGTGCGTCCTGCTTGTTGAAAAAAATCTTTGTCTAATCCGAGGTGAGTGATCGCTGTCCTGATATCCAGAATCTCTTTGTCTAATCCGAGGTGAGTGATCGCTGTCCTAATATCCAGAATCTCTTTGTCTAATCCGAGGTGAGTGATCGCTGTCCTGATATCCAGAAGCTCTTTTTTGCCGTAAGATACGGTGTCACAAACATTATGTACAAAATAGGTTACAAATAACGCGGAAAAAAAACACATAATAACACAATTGGTTGCGCGCCCGTACAACTGCTGCCATTTCTTCCGGTGCCATTTTAGCCTGAAGAACATCATTGGACAAGAACAGCTCCAGTACAGAACTACACCATTTTTTTTTAAAGGAACACAGCAGAGCATCTCTTTATTACGGCTAGACCTCTCCCCATCTTTGCAACCATTGAATCTATATGTTTTGACCATGACAGTTTACAATCTAAGGTAACGCCAAGTCATTTAGTCTCCTCAACTTGTTCAACAGCCACACCATTCATTACCAGAGTCAGCTGAGGTCTAGCACTTAAGGAATGATTTGTACCAAATACAATGCTCTTAGTTTTAGAGATGTTAAGGACCAGTTTATTACTGGCCACCCATTCCAAAACTTATTGACGCACCCATCCCTTTAGCGGGATCATTTTCATCAACACCCGCTGAATTCAAATTAAATTACTACAAATATTTAATTTTCATGTAATCACAAATGCAATATAGCAAAACACAGCTTAGCTTGTTGTTAATCCACCTGGTGTGTCAGATTTCAATAAAGCTTTTTGGCGAAAACATAACAAGCGTTTATGTAAGAACATATCTCTCAGTAAACAAAATATTACAAACAGCTAGCAGCCAAGTATATTGGTCACAAAAGTCAGAAAAGCAATAGATTAAATCACTTACCTTTGATCTTCGGATGTTTGCACTCACGAGACTCCCAGTTACACAATAAATGTTCCTTTTGTTCCATAAAGATAATTTTTATATCCAAAATACCTCCATTTGTTTGGCACGTTATGTTCAGAAATCCACAGGCTCGAGCGGTCACGACATCGCAGATGAAAATTCCAAATAGTATCCCTAATGCCCACAGAAACATGTCAAATGTTTTTTATATTCAATCCTCAGGTTGTTTTTTAAATATATAATCGATAATATATCAACCGGGACTGTCGCTTTTTCAATAGGAGAAGGAGAGACAATGGCTGCCCCACTCTGTTGCGCAAGCAACACTCTGCGAACACCCATGTGTTCGCATGATGTTATCTTTCTCGCTCATTTTTCTAAATAAATGCCTGAAACTATGTCTAAAGACTGTTGACACCTTGAGGAAGCCACAGGAAAAAGGAATCTGGTTGATATCCCTTTAAATGGAGGCAAGGCATCCAATGGAACAGAGAGCTTTCAGGAAAAACAGCACTTCCTGGTTTGATTTTCCTCAGATTTTCGCCTGCAATATCAGTTCTGTTATACTCACAGACAATATTTTAACAGTTTTGGAAACTTTAGAGTGTTTTCTATCCTAATCTGACAATTATATGCATATTCTAGTTTCTGGGCCTGAGAAATAGGCAGTTTCAAATAGGTATGTCTTTTAGCCAAAAACGAAAATCCTGCCCCCTACACTCAAGAAGTTGAGGGTTTTAGTGACTTCATTAGCTGTGGTTGCTGATGCGTATATGGTTGAATCATAAGCATACATGGACACACATGCTTTGTTTAATGCCCGTGGCAGGTCATTGGTAAACATAGAAAAGAGTAGTGCCTAGAGAGCTGCCCTGCGGTACGCCACACTTTACATGTTTGACATTAGAAAAGCTTCCGTTAAATAAAATATTTTGAGTTCTATTAGATAGATAGATAGCTCTGAATCCACGATATGGCAGAGGTTGAAAAGCCATAGCACTTAAGGTTTTCTCAACAACAGGTTATGGTCAATAATATCAATGGCTGAAATCTAACTGTCTGTCTGTCTGTCTGTCTGTCTCTCTCTCTCTCTCTCTCTCTCTCTCTCTCTCGCTCTCTCTATCTCTCTCTCTCTCTATGTCTCTCTCTCTCTCTCTATCTCTCTCTCTCTCTATGTCTCTCTCTCTCTCTCTCTCTCTCTCTCTCTCTCTCTCTCTCTCTCTCTCTCTCTCGCTCCACAGTGGTGCATTCTCGGAAGTGGTAATGGCCAGGGAGAAGACCACAGGGAAGATGGTTGCAGTGAAGTGTATCCCTAAGAAAGCACTGAAGGGGAAGGAGACCAGCATCGAGAACGAAATCGCCGTGCTAAGGAAGTAGGTACCAGAGGGGTGGGGTAACTCTGCCTCTTGGAGAATCATATGCAGTGTCTCAAATACCGACCTGTTCCGTCCTGTTGCTATGCTCCTTCCCTGTGACTCTTCAACTGTATCTATCTAGTAAAAAGAACATCTGAAAAATGTAGGTACCGTAACACAAAAACACTGCACTTCACAGTATGGGTCTTACTGTATGAAACCCAACCCTCCCAAAATGTCACAACGCCTGTACTAGATATCATCTCTGTGCAGGTTGATTCATACCTTGGACTTTCCCTTCCCCTCCATATCTGGCTTACCAACCGCTGGTCAATAAGAGGTTTTTTTTCAGCAGTCATTCATATCCAAAGCGTCTTTACAAGTTGAGTCACGTACATGGACTAGAGTGAGTCAAAGCAACTTACACCTTCACCAGCCGTTGTGGTGCCAATGCCAGTTCTAGTTATGTGTTACTCATTCAGTCATATACAGTAGCTCCACTCTGTCCGAGTAGCTCCACTCTGTCAATAGAGAACACATGACTTGATGTGAGCATGCAGGTGAGGACGGCACTAGCTCTCTCCATCCACCCCCCCCCCCCCCCCCGAGTTCATGGGTAATTCTCCTCAGAGCCTGGGGTTATCCATCAGTCACTCTTGATGAGAATTTGGTTGCTGTTGGGCGGAGTAAGTTGCTTGGTTACGATTGCCTTCTTTAGATTCTGCTGCCCTTTCTATTTCTCTCTCTCCCTGTCTCTTTCTCTCCATCTATCTCTCCCTTTCTCTCTGTCTCTTTCTCTTGTCTCTCTCTCTCCATCTCTCCCTTTCTCCTTGTCTCTTTCTCTCCATCTCTCTCTCCGTCTCTCTTTCTCTGTCTCTCCTTCTCCGTCTCTCTTTCTCTGTCTCTCTTTCTCTCCTTCTCTCTTTCTCTCCATCTCTCTCTCTTCTCTCTCTCTCTCTCTCTTTCTCTTGTCTCTCTCTCTTCCATTTCTCTTTCTCTCTGTCTCTCTCTCTCTGTCTCTCTCTCGCCGTCTCTCCCTCTACGTCTCTCTCTCCATCTCTCTTTCTCTCCGTCTCTCCATCTCTCTCTCCGTCTATCTTTCTGTCTCTCTTTCTCTCCTCTCTCTCACTGTCTCTCTCTCTCTTCTTTCTCTCTGTCTTTCTGTCCCTCTCTCTCTCCGTCTCTCTCTCTCTCATCCGTTTTGTATTTCTCGATGCTTTATCCCAGCACCCTGAAGCAGCAACATTGTGTGTAGGTTTCACACACACACACACACACACACACACACACACACACACACACACACACACACACACACACACACACACACACACACACACACACACACACACCCCTCCTCCTCCTCCTCCCCCTCCTTCACCCACCTGTCTCTCTAAACAAGGCCCATCATTAGTTACGTCCTCGTTTCCATGGCGTTTTAGTGTTCACCCACACCCTGTTGCTTGGACACCAGCTCTCTCCCACCTCACTCTTTGTTTCAAGCGTCTGCTTCAGGGTCATGTTCATGAAAGCATATTGTAGCAAAATGATTTGCAACGAAAAACCCACTGAAATCCATTGTTTCTTATTGGACAAGTTCAAATAGTACCTCCCTGTTTCATTCCATTCCATGGACCGTTTTCTTCTGTTTCGTGCCTACTGAACAGGACCCTGGTGCTTGTTGTGCTGGTTAACCATGACAGGGCTACCATTACACTGCATGAGTCACTCGCTGATGATTAGTAGGAACGTTGAGTGGGTTTCTTTGGCTGCCTATGGCCCATAGGGAAAAGGGTGCCAACTAACAATGACTCAATAATTCATTCCTTCTGCTATAAAGTCTAAAAGTTATGGGAATAGTTAGAAAACTGTCTGTCAGACGTTTTACAATGTAAGTTTACTTTTAATCTGTCTGCATATTTCACGACATGGCAAATGGGTGTGTGTTGAGATACCCAATGGATTGGACAATATTATTTTTGTCACTTATATTGAAGAAGTTCGTTTTTATTTTCCCTTTAACTAGGCAAGTCAGTTAAAGAACAAATTCTTATTTTCAATGACGGCCTGTGACATGTGATGTTAGGGGAACATGTGATGTTAGGGGAACATGTGATGTTAGGGGAACATGTGATGTTAGCCTTCCAAATGAAATAATTGTTTTTCATATGAAGTCTTAACCAAGTCAGTGGCCACGACCCCCGTGAGCACAGACATTTACTTCAGCGTCACGGAACGCCCCTTCTTTACTCCACTCACGACTAATTATACATTTAGACCAAAACATGCCGGGTTGCTGCCGGTGTGTGAAGTGGTTCTAGCTGTGACATGAGAGCATGGAACGGTAGCTACATGTTGAAATGGTTGGCGATTTAAATAAAGACCAGTTACGTGCAGCTGAATACATTACAAACTGTTGAGACATCTACCTCTCTATAGACCAAGCACACTTAAGGCGTGAACCGGATGTTGCAAAAGGGTTTAAAACTACAACTCTACCGAAGGACAAGACCAGAGAACGTGGGGGATCATCCCCACGCTGAAATGGTCAAGAAATCTACAAACTAAAGAGCCGATTATTCAGTCTGCTGCTGTTTAAGTACCTCAGTCTGGTAAACGCAACCGATTGAACGACGAATGGTACTCTGAAAGATCCATTCTGGAGAACATTTCCTTGTCAAACAACCATTGGTACGTCTGACATATCCATTATAACAGACACTATCCAGAGCCCGCTGAACAAGTTAAACAACGACAAAAGACCTTGTGACTTCTGGGAAACGCAACCAGAGACTTTCCTGTCGACTCTCTCCAGCAGACGGATCGGAGTTCACAGAGAGAGACAACAAAGGCATACACTTGTAAATATGTAAAGTGCAATTTCTTTTCAAATGACTGGCTGTTCATGTTCAAAGTATTAGCATTTCCCTGAGTGTAATAATCAACTGTATGTACGTGGGTCCACTCTGAGTTTCCCTCTCTTGCGCTGTCCCCACCCCTTTCCTTTGTCTACCAAGCTGTCATATCGGTTTCGTCCACTAGGGACTTTTCTTTGTATCATGTTAGTAACCAATGTATCCTGTGTGTGTTTATGTAATTCTGTGTGATTATTTAGTTAGTTAGTCAATAAATAATTAAGCCAATTGGTATATCGCTGATTCATAATTTATGCTAGGGTTCGTGCAGATATCCAAGGGTTTGCAACATTCAGAATAGGACTGATGAGGTGATAATACATTAATAAGTGACTGTAATCGATAAGATATGAAAATATCTGAAGAGAGTTAAATTCGGGAAATAGCAACTCTTTAAACAACATTTTCCTGTGGTGCCCCGACTTCCTAGTTAATGAATGTTTACATGATTAGTTTAATCACGTGATGATGATTACACAGATCATTTATTTGATAATATAACAGTCTTCACATTAATGAATAACCAACGTTACGACACAACATTGAGTGTGGATACAGTGGGAACATGTGGGTCTGAGGAAGTGTGATGTCATTAATGTTTGTTGAAATGTGTGTAAATGTAAAGTTGTCTGTTGTTTTTGCCTATATATGTTTTACTAAAATATGACACACAAAAAAAAGGAATAGGGGCCATTTGACCCTTAACCTCTGTCTGTACTCAAGGCTGGAGAAACGTTGAAGTAGAGGGTTCAACAGGTTCACTGTCTGCCTTGTCGTCACACACATCTACTCACAATCACTTTGTAACACACACACACACACCACTAATGAACTCACACACAACCATTCACTCAGTCACTTTGTATCACACACACACACACACACACACACACACACACACACACACACACACACACACACACACTTAATTCATTGTAATGAACAAAGCCATTTTGTGAAGAAATTGTGCTTTATTGTGCTGGGCATTAAAATTATGAGTTTAATAGTGAGTGAATTAAATCCACTGTTTTTCTCTCTTCAGGATAAAACATGAGAACATTGTGGCTTTGGAGGACATCTATGAGAGCCCCAACCACCTATACCTCATCATGCAGTTGTGAGTAGTACCTTCTGTCTGTCTCCGTCTGTCTGTCTGTCTGTCTGTCTCTGTCTCTGTCTCTGTCTGTCTGTCTGTCTGTCTCTGTCTCTGTGTCTGTCTGTCTCTGTGTCATATTTCTAGAAGATGTTCCAGTACTCAAGCTGTAGTAAATAAGATGTTCCAGTACTCAAGCTGTAGTAAATAAGATGTTCCAGTACTCAAGCTGTAGTAAATAAGATGTTCCAGTACTCAAGCTGTAGTAAATAAGATGTTCCAGTACTCCAGCTGTAGTAAATAAGATGTGCCAGTACTCAAGCTGTAGTAAATAAGATGTTCCAGTCCTCCAGCTGTAGTAAATAAGATGTGCCAGTACTCAAGCTGTAGTAAATAAGATGTTCCAGTACTCCAGCTGTAGTAAATAAGATGTGCCAGTACTCCAGCTGTAGTAAATAAGATGTTCCAGTACTCCAGCTGTAGTAAATAAGATGTGCCAGTACTCCAGCTGTAGTAAATAAGATGTTCCAGTCCTCCAGCTGTAGTAAATAAGATGTGCCAGTACTCAAGCTGTAGTAAATAAGATGTTCCAGTACTCCAGCTGTAGTAAATAAGATGTGCCAGTACTCCAGCTGTAGTAAATAAGATGTTCCAGTCCTCCAGCTGTAGTAAATAAGATGTGCCAGTACTCAAGCTGTAGTAAATAAGATGTTCCAGTACTCCAGCTGTAGTAAATAAGATGTGCCAGTACTCAAGCTGTAGTAAATAAGATGTTCCAGTACTCCAGCTGTAGTAAATAAGATGTGCCAGTACTCCAGCTGTAGTAAATAAGATGTTCCAGTCCTCCAGCTGTAGTAAATAAGATGTGCCAGTACTCAAGCTGTAGTAAATAAGATGTTCCAGTACTCCAGCTGTAGTAAATAAGATGTGCCAGTACTCCAGCTGTAGTAAATAAGATGTGCCAGTACTCAAGCTGTAGTAAATAAGATGTGCCAGTACTCTGTATCAGTGTGTGCACTGGAGCAATTCAGTCACTTGGATAATGTATCGTGTTTTGCAGCTGTAAGCGTTTGGCCTTGGCTCTAAGCCATAGAGTTGCTTTTATGCTTCCTTTATATGTCATTGTTTCTGTAACACTGTAGCAAACACAGCGAAAAGATGGACTCTAGGGCCGGTTTCCCTAGACATAGATTTAGCCTTGACTGAAAAGCATGCTTAAAGGAGAAATGTCAATTGAAATAGCCTATTAATCCAGGACTAGACGTAAGTGTTTGGGAAACCAGACCTAAGTGAAGGTTAATTCAGTCCTCTCTCCCCTCAGAGTGACCTGTTTGACTCAATGACTGTATATATAGAGTGACAAGGACATCGATCACGTGACACGATTCATTCCTATGTGAGCATTCAATGGTGCATTGAAGCCAAATGAAGTTGGTTAAGATGGAGTCTCATGGAGACATAACACTCCAGGAAGTGACATTGCAGGCTAGCTCGGTGTTGCCCCCGCCAGAACATTCATACTTTTTGAGCATCGGGGAGCTGTCATTCACGTCCAATATATATTGTTGTGCACCGCACAACACGTAGTGATTCAGGGCTAATCTCTACAGCCACCTGGCTAAACTAAAACACCTCACCTCTTCTAAGATGTTGCAGTCCGTTTCCCGATGCTTGACATAGTAGCTCAGCCAAGATGGCACGAAGTAAAAAGGCTGCATCGTTTTTTTCCAACCTGCATCTCCATCCAGAATCTCCTCTTTGGGTTGAACTGGGATGTGGACATGAAGCTAGGATTAGGATTAGGGTTGAGGCTATGGTTAGGATTGAGGCTAGGGTTAGAGTTGAGGTTAGGGTTGAGGTTAGGGTTAGGGTTGAGGCTAGGGTTAGAGTTGAGGCTAGGGTTAGGGTTGAGGTTAGGGTTGAGGCTAGGGTTAGGGTTGAGGCTAGGGTTGAGGTTAGGGTTGAGGCTAAGATTAGGGTTGAGGCTAGGGTTAGGGTTGAGGTTAGGGTTGAGGCTAGGGTTAGGGTTAGGGTTGAGGCTAGGGTTGAGGTTAGGGTTGAGGCTAAGATTAGGGTTGAGGCTAGGGTTAGGGTTGAGGTTGAGGCTAGGGTTAGGGTTGAGGCTAGGGTTAGAGTTGAGGTTGAGGCTAGGGTTAGGGTTGAGGTAAGGGTTGAGGCTAGGGTTAGGGTTAGGGTTGAGGCTAGGGTTGAGGTTAGGGTTGAGGCTAAGATTAGGGTTGAGGCTAGGGTTAGGGTTGAGGCTAGGGTTAGGGTTGAGGCTATGATTAGGGTTAGGGTTGAGGTTGCGGCTAGGGTTAGGGTTGAGGCTATGATTAGGGTTAGGGTTGAGGTTGAGGCTAGGGTTAGGGTTGAGATTGAGGCTAGGGTTAGGGTTGAGGCTAGGGTTAGGGTTGAGGCTAGGGTTAGGGTTGATGCTAGGATTAGGGTTGAGGCTAGGGTTAGGGTTGAGGTTGAGGCTAGGGTTAGGGTTGAGGTTGAGGCTAGGGTTAGGGTTGAGGCTAGGGTTAGGTTTGAGGCTAGGGTTGAGATTGAGGCTAGGGTTAGGGTTGAGGCTAGGGTTAGGGTTGAGATTGAGGCTAGGGTTAGGGTTGAGGTTAGGGTTGAGGTTGAGTTTAGGGTTGAGGTTGAGGCTAGGGTTAGGGTTGAGGTTGAGTTTAGGGTTGAGGTTCAGGCTAGGGTTGTGGTTGAGGGTTAGAGTTACAGTTGGTTAGGGTTGATTCAGTTCTTGTGTCTCTGTCTCAGGGTGTCTGGGGGTGAGTTGTTTGACCGCATCGTAGAGAAGGGCTTCTACACAGAGATGGATGCCAGCAGACTCATTAAACAGGTGTTGAATGCTGTCAACTACCTCCACGACATGGGCATCGTACACAGAGACCTCAAGGTACGAATACACACGCGCACACACACACGCACACACGCACACACACACACACACACACACACACACACAGTCACCTACCTCCACGACATGGGCATCGTACACAGAGACCTCAAGGTATGAATACACACGCGCACACACACACGCACACACACACGCACACACACACACACACGCACACACACACGCACACACACACACACACACACACACACACACACACACAGTCACCTACCTCCACGCTATGGGTATTGTACACAGAGACATCAAGGTACGGACATGCACTCGCACACAATCTCTTTCTTTATCTCTCTCTCTCTCTCTCTCTCTCTCTCTCTCTCTCTCTCTCCCTCTCTCTCTCTCTCTCTCCCTCTCTCTCTCTCTCTCTCTCTCTCTCCCCTCTCTCTCTCTCTCTCTCTCTCTCTCTCCCCCCCCCTCTCTCTCTCTCTCTCTCTCTATCTCCCCCTCTCTCTCTCTCTCTCTCTCTCTCTCTCTCTCTCTCTCCCCCCCCTCTCTCTCTCTCTCTCTCTCTCTATCTCCCCTCTCTCTCTCTCTCTCTCTCTCTCTCTCTCTCTCTCTCTCTCTCTCTCTCTCTCTCTCTCTCTCTCTCTCTCTCCCTCTCTCTCTCTCTCTCTCTCTCTCTCTCCCCCTCTCTCTCTCTCTCTCTCTCTCTCTCTCTCTCCCCCCCTCTCTCTCTCTCTCTCTCTCTCTATCTCCCCCTCTCTCTCTCTCTCTCTCTCTCTCTCTCTCTCTCTCCTCTCTCTCTCTCTCTCTCTCACCAACAGGAATACTCAGGAAGCGTTTAATGATACATTTTTTCCATACATGTGTTGTTGATGTGCTTCCTCTGTCAGCCAGAGAACCTTCTCTACTACAACCCCCATGATGAGGCTAAGATCATGATCAGTGACTTTGGTCTGTCTAAGATGGAGGGGACAGGAGACGTGATGGCTACAGCCTGTGGAACACCAGGATATGTGGGTGAGGAGGCTCTCTGGTTGCAAGGGTGTAACTTTGTGTTGCAAATTGTGGGGTGCCCCCCCCAGGAGATTTTATTTTGAAGAAATATCTGTGAAATTGTTGTTTCTGGTGAATTCTGGGCTACAACTGAATAATGACTGTATTACTTTAAACTGTGAGTTTGTCTCTTAACAGTTCAGATAGTAACCATGTTTGGCAATTATTTTGGAGAACGTCTATGAGAACGTCAGTTCTGGGGTGCATTCAGTTCGATCACATTTTTTGGTACATTTGTGTACCGAATGACACGTTTCCCCGGACCCCAGGAAGGATTAGCTGATGCCTTGGAAGCAGCTAATGGGGATTCATAAAAAAATACAAGTACTGCCTGAGATTCAGAGAAACAGCCCTTCTATAATTCTATAGCCTACTTGAAACTAGTTGTTTCAACGTTTATAATACTACCAAAGTTATCTTTGAACTGACAAAATTGAGCCCAATATAACCGTTACCAATTATCACTCGTTTTGAGAAATGGCATTCACACATGAGATGCATATCTAGTCACTTCGTAATTAAATAATTCTTATTTGTACTTATGAATTTACCATGTGTGACTACTTATTTATTTATTACAAGTTAGCTCACAGAATGAAGGGTTTGTTAGGGAGGGAGGGAGGGAGGGAGGGAGGGAAGGAAGCTCTTGCTCCGTTCTCTTTACAAGCCTTGCACAGATTTTTTCCCTTCACAAACCACGACCTCTGAAGACCCGGGCCAAACCAAAAGCATTATTGGCAGCGGGGGGGGTCCAATCATAAAATAAGGAATTGAGTAGTACTGCTTAGTCTAAAGCCACAGAAAGTCAGTAGCTATGGTGGGAAAAAATGTACTATCCATCGAATTCATCCTGGTATATTATAGGGAGGGTTATGACCCCTCTGTCCACCCTGCAAGTTACGTGCCTGTCTGGTTGTGTCCCAATTCCCCCCAGTGTACTCCTGTTGAACTCCTCCCCACGCATTTAGAAGCTTTGGATTGGTGTAGGACATTCCAGGAGCTAGAGAGTGTTTCCAGCATATTTCTTACAACTGCCCTTCCCTCTTAAATCAATGAATAGTAGTGAACAAGTGCACACTACTTAGAGCAGAAGGGTACAACATGTGGAAACAAAATCTGCGTCGTTAGACAGACAGGAAGACGAACAGCTATGACGTATGGCAGTCTGAAGTAGTAGTAGTAGTAACCCAAACATTGACCTCATCTACTTGTATCTCTTTAACTCTGGCTAACCTAAACTTATTTGACCTAATTTAACCTCAGGAAACATCACCCACACAATGTTCTATATCAATCTCTACCGTATGATGTTCTCCACAGCCCCCGAGGTTCTGGCTCAGAAGCCCTACAGCAAAGCAGTGGACTGCTGGTCTATCGGAGTCATCGCTTACATTCTGTAAGTATCTTATACTGTAATGTGTAGGGTGTCCAATAAAACACCCCTGTATATTTTGATGGGTCATTGGGACAAATAATATGTTAATTGTGTTGATAATCCTCCAATCGTCTAAACCGCATGTATCTCATCATCTGTTTGAAAGTTATTGAAGTTTTTACCTCTTTAGGATGGCCAAAATTAGGGGGACTAAATCAATGGAGGTCAGCAGGGAAAAATGGTTAAAAAAATAAATCAGGAATATTGCACATCATCGCTTCTGCTAGGCTGGATTCTGTACAAGAATTAAGGATACTGGCTACCTGACAGGCTACCTGACAGGCTACCTGACAGGCTACCTGACAGGCTCACTTTCCCGTTGAACTGATCATCTTTATTTTTAAATCAGCAGGACATAAAACAAGGTTAATGTAAATTGACAACTTATTAACATCAGAAAACGTTCATATTTTTGCCATCTCTGAAACACACTTAGATAATTCCTTTGATGATGCAGTAGGAGCTATACATGGTTATAGAATATACAGGAAAGCCAGAAATGTAAATAGGAGGTGTTGCCATGTACAGTATGTCCAGAGTCATATTCCTGTTAGGCTGAGAGAAGATCTCATGTCAGATGATATGAAAGTAATATGGATACAGGTTCATCTGCCTCACCTAAAGCCAGGTTCATCTGCCTCACTTAAAGCCAGGTTCATCTGCCTCACGTAAAGCCAGGTTCATCTGCCTCACTTAAAGCCAGGTTCATCTGCCTCACTTAAAGCCAGGTTCATCTGCCTCACCTAAAGCCAGGTTCATCTGCCTCACTTAAGGCCAGGTTCATCTGCCTCACGTAAAGCCAGGTTCATCTGCCTCACGTAAAGCCAGGTTCACCTGCCTCACGTAAAGCCAGGTTCATCTGCCTCACCTAAAGCCAGGTTCATCTGCCTCACGTAAAGCCAGGTTCATCTGCCTCACCTAAAGCCTGGTGCATCTGCCTCACCTAAAGCCAGGTTCATCTGCCTCACGTAAAGCCAGGTTCATCTGCCTCACGTAAAGCCAGGTTCATCTGCCTCACCTAAAGCCAGGTTCATCTGCCTCACCTAAAGCCAGGTTCATCTGCCTCACCTAAAGCCAGGTTCATCGTCCTCGCTTAAAGCCAGGTTCATCTGCCTCACCTAAAGCCAGGTTCATCTTCCTCACTTAAAGCCAGGTTCATCTGCCTCACCTAAAGCCAGGTTCCTCTGCCTCACCTAAAGCCAGGTTCATCTGCCTCACCTAAAGCCAGGTTCATCTGCCTCACGTAAAGCCAGGTTCATCTGCCTCACCTAAAGCCAGGTTCATCTGCCTCACCTAAAGCCAGGTTCCTCTGCCTCACCTAAAGCCAGGTTCCTCTGCCTCACCTAAAGCCAGGTTCATCTGTCTCATCTAAAGCTGATTCTCGTAAGAAGTTTCTATAGACCACCAAAAAGTCAGTATTTGGTCTATACAGTTCCTTCAGAAAGTACTCAGACCCCTTGACTCTTTCCACATTATGTTATGTTACAGCCTTATTCTAAAATGGATTAAAAAATATATAATCCTCACCAATCGACACACAATGCCCCATAATGACAAAGTGAAAACAGATTAGTAGAAATTTTGCAAATTAAAAATAAATAAATAACAGAAATACCTTATTTACAAAAGTATTCAGACCCTTTGCTATGAGACTCAAAATTGAGCTCAGGTGCATCCTGTTTCCATTTATCATCCTTGAGATGTTTCTACAACTTGATTGGAGTCCACCTGTGATAAATGAAAAAGATTGGGCATGATTTGGAAAGGCATACACCTGTCTATATAAGGTCCCACAGTTGACAGTGCATGTCAGAGCAAAAACCAAACCACAGGATTGTGTTGAGGCACAGATCTGGGGAAGGGTACCAAAAAATGTCTGCAGCATTGAAGGTCCCCAAGAACACAGTGGCCTCCTTCATTCTTAAATGAAAGAAGTTTGGAACCACCAAGACTCTTCCTAGAGCTGGCCACCTGGCCAAACCGAGCAATCGGTGGAGAAGGGTCTTGGTCAGGGAGGTGACCAAGAACCTAAGGGTCACTCTGACGAAGCTCTAGAGTTCCTCTGTGGAGATGGGAGAACCTTCCAGAATGACAACCATCTCTGCAGCACTCCACCAATCAGGCCTTTATGGTAGTGACTAGACGGAAGCCAATCCTCAGTAAAAGGAACATGACAGCCCGCTTGGAGTTTGCCAAAAGGCACCTAAAGACTCTCAGACCATGAGAAACAAGATTCTCTGGTCTGATGAAGCCAAGGTTGAACTCTTTGGCCTGAATGCCAAGCGTCACGTCTGGAGGAAATCTGGCACCCCTACGGTGAAGTACGGGGGTGGCAGCATCATGCTGTGGGGATGTTTTTCAGTGCCAAGGACTGGGAGTCAGGATATAGGGAAAGATGAACGGAGCAAAGTACAGAGAGATCCTTGATGAAAACCTGCTCCTGAGTGCTCAGGACCTCAGACTGGGGCAAAGGTTCACCCTAAGCACACAGCCAAGACAACGCAGGAGGGCTCTGAATGTCCTTGAGTGGCCCAAAGGTGATTCAACAAAGTACTGATTAAAGGGTCTGAATACTTATGTAAATGTGATATTTCAGTTTTTTTTTTTTTTTTCATACATTTGAAACATCTTCTAAAAACCTGTTTTTGTTTTGTCATTGTGGGATATTGTGTGTAGATTGATGAGGGGAAAAATACAATTGAATCCATTTTAGTATAAGGCTGTAACTTGCCCCCGCACATTGACTCAGTGCCGGTACCCCCTGTTTATAGCCTCGTATTTTGTTTTACTTTTTATTTTTTACTTTGGTTTATTCAGTAAGTATTTTCGTAACTCTATTTATTGAACTGAATTGTTGGTTAAGGGCTTGTAAGTAAGCATTTTACGGTAAGGTCTACCTGTTGTGTTTGGCGCATGTGACAAATACAATGTAATTTGATTTGTGTCATGCAAAGTTAGCTTTTTGCAACCCGCGGAAACAACTTTGAAGCACAACTTGTAAAATCCTCAAAGTTGATGCAAGAAAGCTGCGTTGCTCTGTCAATCAATCAAATATATTTACAAAGCCCTTTTTACATCAGCCGATGTCACAAAGTGCTGTACAGAAACCCAGCCTAAAACCCCAAACAGCAAGCAATGCAGGTGTAGAAGCACAGTGGCTAGGAACAACTCCCTAGAAAGGCAGGAACCTAGGAAGAAACCGAGAGAGGATCCAGGCTCTGAGGGGTGGCCAGTCCTCTTCTGGCTGTGCCAGGTGGAGATTATAACAGAACATGGCCAAGATGTTCAAATGTTCATAGATGACCAGCTGGGTCAGATAATAATAATCACAGTGGTTGTCGAGGGTGCAACAGGTCAGCACCTCAGGAGTAAATGTCAGTTGGCTTTTCATAGCCGATCATTCAGAGTTAGAGACAGCAGGTGCGGGAGAGAGAGAGAGTCGAAAACAGCAGGTCCCGGACAACAGAGCTCAATGCTTATTATGGGATGTATTAGGTTACAAAATCCAACCTTTTGGGGTATACTGTTAATGAAATGTTAGCGAAACACCCCAATGAAATATTCAGAACATGAATAATCATATTTGTCTTGGTAAAATGTATTTTATAACACAAGGAAGTGAAAGCTCGTTTTCACGCACTCTGACAGAGTGGATGGACACCCTATAATGTAGAATTTAAGTAGGCTTTACATAGGGCTTATGAAGGCTTCATTTAGCCTCTATAAGATATACTTTGTTTAAAATGTGTCCATGAAACACGATTAGATAATCTTATATGCTGTATATTGAGAATTCCCCCCGCGGAGGGCGCTACAGGACGTTTTTTAGTGTTGTTTATGTTTGGCTCAGCTGAGCCTGGCTCTCCACATGTGAGGAGATATCAATCAGTGTACAGCTCCTGGTAACAGCCAATCAGCTAGTGCCCACTTGCCTCACACTCTGTATATGAGCTGATCATGCACCCTCTGATGGCTAACGACATCTAGCTGATCCTGCGCTTGCTAGCCAGGCCCTATGCATTCTCTTCCATCCCTATTTAACTAGGCAAGTCAAATTATTATTTACAATGACGGCCTACCCCGGTCAAACCCGGACGACGCTGGGCCAATTGTGTGCTGCCCTGTGGGACTCCCAATCACGGCCGGACGCGATACAGCCTGGAATCGAACCAGGGACGGCAGTGACGCCTCTTGCACTGAGATGCAGCGCCTTATACTCCTGTGTCACTCGGGAGCAAATGTCCTAGAAATAGGACATATTGCCAATGTGTGTTGCCTTCCAGTGCAGATCAGAGGTAGATAGATAGAAGTTAGTATGTTCATGGAGTGCTTGGGTGAAAACCATATGTCAATACCCCTGTTTGTCAATAAAGTTTACTGTGTATTTTAACTCTCTGTGAGCTCCTCTGACCGGGAATAGTTTTTTGTTGTTGTGAGTCACAGACCAGTCAAATAAGAGGGTATTTCCACACATTCTCTATATGATATTCTGTTCTGAAAGCTTTCAGTCAAAACTGACCAGGATAAATGCACCTGGATTAAGCTGCCCAATCAATTCAATTTAGTGGAAACGCTTGTTAGTTTGAATAGAACCCTCTAGCCTCGTTAACCACTCCTCGTTAGGTGTGAAGGCTGTTTGTCACGGTCTTCCTCCTCTTCATCTGAAGAGGAGAGGCGAGAAGGATCAGAGGACCAATATGCGGCGTGGTATGTGTTCATAGTGAATTTTAATAAAGAGAACACTGAACACTATACAAAAGAGTAACACAAAACAATAAACCAAATAGGACCGTGAAGCTACAAATGAGACCTGTGCTGAACACAAGCCACTAACATAGACAATCACCCACAAACAAACAGTGCAACCCAGGCTACCTAAGTATGATTCTCAATCAGAGACAACTAATGACACCTGCCTCTGATTGAGAACCATACTAGGCCGAAACATAGAAATGCCCCAAAACATAGAAAAACAAACATAGACTACCCACCCAACTGACGCCCTGACCATACTAACTAAATACACAACAAAGGAAATAAAGGTCAGAACGTGACAGAAAGGTAATCAGGTGGAATAGTTTCATCGTCTCACCAATTAGAAAGTTGTTGCAGTAGTTAATTAGAAAACATGGCAACACTAATGTGATACTATAGCTCCGATAATTTGTTTTGATTTGGATAATCTCTGTGTAACAAGTGTTGTGATCAGAAGATGTGCCGAAGACATAACAAGGCAAGATAAGGCAATATCAAATAGATTGCGTTTTCTGTCCAAATAAGGAGTAGGCTTTCCCTTGGTATTCTACTTTTAAGTTAGACGATGGCACTAACATAAAGCATCCATATTGCTGTGTAATTAATGATCTGTTCCCTAGGTTGTGTGGCTACCCTCCGTTTTATGATGAAAATGACTCCAAGCTCTTTGAGCAGATCCTCAAGGCCGACTATGAGTTTGATGCACCGTATTGGGATGACATATCTGACTCAGGTGAGGTGTGTGTGTGTGTGTGTGTGTGTGTGTATATATATATACAGTGCCTTGCGAAAGTATTCGGCCCCCTTGAACTTTGCGACCTTTTGCCACATTTCAGGATTCAAACATAAAGATATAAAACTGTAATTTTTGTGAAGAATCAACAACAAGTGGGACAAAATCATGAAGTGGAACGACATTTATTGGATATTTCAAACTTTTTTAACAAATCAAAAACTGAAAAATTGGGCGTGCAAAATTATTCAGCCCCCTTAAGTTAATACTTTGTAGCGCCACCTTTTGCTGCGATTACAGCTGTAAGTCGCTTGGGGTATGTCTCTATCAGTTTTGCACATCGAGAGACTGACATTTTTTCCCATTCCTCCTTACAAAACAGCTCGAGCTCAGTGAGGTTGGATGGAGAGCATTTGTGAACAGCAGTTTTCAGTTCTTTCCACAGATTCTCGATTGGATTCAGGTCTGGACTTTGACTTGGCCATTCTAACACCTGGATATGTTTATTTTTGAACCATTGCATTGTAGATTTTGCTTTATGTTTTGGATCATTGTCTTGTTGGAAGACAAATCTCCGTCCCAGTCTCAGGTCTTTTGCAGACTCCATCAGGTTTTCTTCCAGAATGGTCCTGTATTTGGCTCCATCCATCTTCCCATCAATTTTAACCATCTTCCCTGTCCCTGCTGAAGAAAAGCAGGCCCAAACCATGATGCTGCCACCACCATGTTTGACAGTGGGGATGGTGTGTTCAGCTGTGTTGCTTTTACGCCAAACATAACGTTTTGCATTGTTGCCAAAAAGTTCAATTTTGGTTTCATCTGACCAGAGCACCTTCTTCCACATGTTTGGTGTGTCTCCCAGGTGGCTTGTGGCAAACTTTAAACAACACTTTTTATGGATATCTTTAAGAAATGGCTTTCTTCTTGCCACTCTTCCATAAAGGCCAGATTTGTGCAATATACGACTGATTGTTGTCCTATGGACAGAGTCTCCCACCTCAGCTGTAGATCTCTGCAGTTCATCCAGAGTGATCATGGGCCTCTTGGCTGCATCTCTGATCAGTCTTCTCCTTGTATGAGCTGAAAGTTTAGAGGGACGGCCAGGTCTTGGTAGATTTGCAGTGGTCTGATACTCCTTCCATTTCAATATTATCGCTTGCACAGTGCTCCTTGGGATGTTTAAAGCTTGGGAAATCTTTTTGTATCCAAATCCGGCTTTAAACTTCTTCACAACAATATCTCGGACCTGCCTGGTGTGTTCCTTGTTCTTCATGATGCTCTCTGCGCTTTTAACGGACCTCTGAGACTATCACAGTGCAGGTGCATTTATACGGAGACTTGATTACACACAGGTGGATTGTATTTATCATCATTAGTCATTTAGGTCAACATTGGATCATTCAGAGATCCTCACTGAACTTCTGGAGAGAGTTTGCTGCACTGAAAGTAAAGGGGCTGAATAATTTTGCACGCCCAATTTTTCAGTTTTTGATTTGTTAAAAAAGTTTGAAATATCCAATAAATGTCGTTCCACTTCATGATTGTGTCCCACTTGTTGTTGATTCTTCACAAAAAAATACAGTTTTATATCTTTATGTTTGAAGCCTGAAATGTGGTCGCAAAGGTCGCAAAGTTCAAGGGGGCCGAATACTTTCGCAAGGCACTGTATATATATATATATATATATATATGGGTCTTTCTATAAACTAGGGAACCAGTGAGTATTTCCTACACAGGACAACTTGTTACAGCTGCTGACGAGTCATTGATAATATCATATCATTACGTTAAGATATAATGGGGGGGGGGGAATCATAGCTATATTCAACACAATTCACAAGTTGATTTAAAACCTGTTTAACCCTTTATCATGGTTGTTGTCTTGAATGATTTGTCCAAAATTGTGTGACATAAAACATACCTTTTCTGTCCTTGCATTAATGGCAGTGTAAGTTATCGTTATATAATATTTTAAGCATTAATCAGTTCAATTAGACATTGAACTTGAATCCTGTAAGATGGATCCAGCTGTTGGACAGTTTTGTTTTTTTATAGCAACCTGGACTTAGAGACAGACGTAACATAGTAAAAGAAAACCCGGAACACTTAAATTAGTATGATATGTTACGTTTCATATGCGACAGTCCATCATTACTTTAAGACATGAAGGTCAGTCAACGCGGAAAATGTCAAGAACTTTGAAAGTTTCTTCCAGTGCAGTCGCAAAAACCATCAAGCGCTGTGATGAAACTGGCTCTCATGAGGACCGCCACAGGAAAGGAAGACCCAGAGTTACCTCTGCTGCAGAGGATAAGTTCATTAGAGTTAACTGTCTCTCATGAGGACCGCCACAGGAAAGGAAGACCCAGAGTTACCTCTGCTGCAGAGGATAAGTTCATTAGAGTTACCTGGCTGTCATGAGGACCGCCACAGGAAAGGAAGACCCAGAGTTACCTCTGCTGCAGAGGACACGTTCATTAGAGTTACCAGCCTCAGAAATTACAGCCCAAATAAATGCTTCACAGAGTTGAAGTAACAGACACATCTCAACATCAACTGTTCAGATTAGACTGTGTGAATCAGGCCTTCATGGACAAATTGCTGCAAAGCCACCACTACTAAAGGACACCATTAAGAAGAAAATATTTGCTTGGGCCAAGAAACACGAGCAATGGACATTAGACCGGTGGAAATTTGTCCTTTGGTCTGGAGTCGAAATTTGAGATTTTTGGATCCAACAGCCTTGTAACACCGTGAGACGCGGTGAGACGCGGTGTGGGTGAACGGATTATCTCTGCATGTGTATTTCCCACCGTAAAGCATGGAGGAGGAGGTGTTATGGTGTGGGGTTGATTTTCTGGTGACACTGTCTGTGATTTATTTAGAATTCAAGGCTCACTTAACCAGCATGGCTACCACAGCATTCTGAAGCGATAAGCCATCTCATCTGGTTTGGGCTTAGTGGGACTATCATTTGATTTTTAATAGGACAATGGCCCAACACACCTCCAGGCTGTGTAAGGGCTATTTACCAAGAAGGAGAGTGATGGAGTGTTGCATCAGATGACCTGGCCTCCACAATCCCGATCTCCACCAAATTGAGATGGTTTGGGATGAGTCGGACTGCAGTGTGCAGGAAAAGCGGCCAACAAGTGCTCAGCATATGTGGGAACTCCTTCAAGACTGTTGGAAAAGCATTCCAGGTGAAGCTGGTTGAGAGAAGGCCAAGAGTGTCCAACGCTGTCATCAAGGCAAAGGATGGCTTTTTTGAAGAATCTTAAATATAAAATACATTTTGATTTGTTAAACACCTTTTTGGTTACTACATGATTCCATGTGTTATTTCATAGTTTTGATGACTTCACAATTATTCTACAATATAAAAAATAGTAAAAATAAAGAAAAACCCTTGAATGAGTAGGTTTTCTAAAACGTTTGACTGGTAGTGTACATTTTCCCTGAAATTCAAAAGTACTGTTTACATTTCAAAAGTTCAGGCAGGAGAGCAATATAGTCCATTTCACTCACCTATCAATATAACGCGTTGTCATCCTTACTGCCTCTTATCTGGCGGACTCACTAAACACAAATGCTGTGTTTGTAAATTATTTCTGAGTGTTGGAGTGTGCTTCTGTCTGTCTGTCCGTTTGCTTAATATAAGGAATTCGATGTATAGTATTTACTTTTACATTGTACTTTTACTTAAGTATGGCAATTGAGTACTTTTTCCACCACTGTACTTAAGTACATTTACTGTAAAACCAAATACTTTTAGATGTTTACTCAAGTTGTATTTTACTGGGTGACTTTCACTCTTACAATGAAAGTCCTTGAATTTGACTTGCCAATGTCCGTATGAACCCTGATTTAAAGGATGTATGTTGTTGTATAGGTGGAGTTTTGGCGATTTGCATATTTTCACTTTTGTTCCTCGTGGAACTGTATAAACTTTTTTAATTTTGTTGTTTCAAACCATTTTTTAAAATCCCAATGCCCCATTATTTATAGAAAGACCCAAATGTACAGTTTGTGTGCGTGTGAGTGTACCCAATTGTTTGTATTTAATGCTGTCTTGAATGGATGGAACATGGTGATATTGTGTGTCTTCCTCTGTTCCACAAACAGCCAAACAGTTCATCAGCTCTCTGATGGAGAAGGATCCAGAGAAGAGATTCACCTGTGACCAGGCTCTAGCCCACCCCTGGTGAATGTCTATCTACCACCACACCATACTATACCACACCATACTATACTATACCACACCACACTATACCACACCATACCATACTATACCACACCATACTATACTATACCACACCATACTATACTATACCACACCATACTACACTATACCACACCATACTATACTATACCACACCATACTACACTATACCACACCATACTATACTATACCACACCACACTATACCACACCATACCATACTATACCACACCATACTATACTATACCACACCATACTATACTATACCACACCATACTACACTATACCACACCATACTATACTATACAACACCATACTATACTATACCACACCACGCCATACTATACCACACCATACTATACCGCACCATACTATACCACACCATACCATACTATACCATACCA
Source organism: Oncorhynchus mykiss (assembly GCF_057628025.1). NCBI lineage: Eukaryota > Metazoa > Chordata > Actinopteri > Salmoniformes > Salmonidae > Oncorhynchus > Oncorhynchus mykiss. Next base: position 94,853,786 of record NC_143023.1, read on the forward strand.
TACTATACCACACCATACTATACTATACTATTCCACACCATACTATACTATACTATTCCACACCATACTATACCACACCACACTATACCACACCATACTATACTATACCACACCATACTATACTATACCACACCATACTACACTATACCACACCATACTATACTATACCACACCATACTACACTATACCACACCATACTATACTATACCACACCACACTATACCACACCATACCATACTATACCACACCATACTATACTATACCACACCATACTATACTATACCACACCATACTACACTATACCACACCATACTATACTATACAACACCATACTATACTATACCACACCACGCCATACTATACCACACCATACTATACCGCACCATACTATACTATACCACACCATACCACACCATACTATACTATACTATTCCACACCATACTATACCACACCACACTATACCACACCATGCCATACTATACCACACCACGCCATACTATACCACACCATACTATACTATACCACACCATACTATACCACACCATACCATACTATACCACACCATACTATACTATACCACACCATACTATACCACACCATACTATACCACACCACACCATACTATACCACACCACACTATACCACACCATACCATACTATACCACACTATACTATACCACACCATACTATACTATACCACACCATACCATACATACTATACCACACCACGCCATACTATACCACACCATACCATACTATACCACACCATACCACACCATACTATACTATTCCACACCATACTATACCACACCACACTATACCACACCATACCATACTATACCACACCATACTATACTATACCACACCATGCCATACTATACCACACCACGCCATACTATACCACACCATACTATACTATACCACACCATACTATACCACACCATACTATACCACACCATACTATACTATACCAGACCATACTATACTATACCACACCATACCATACTATACCACACCATACTATACCACACCATACCATACTATACCACACCATACTATACCACACCATACCATACTATTCCACACCATACTATACCACACCACACCATACTATACCACACCATACTATACTATACCACACCATACTATACTATACCACACCATACTATACTATACCACACCATACTATACCACACCATACCATACTATACCATACCATACTATACCACACCATACCACACCATACTATACTATTCCACACCATACTATACCACACCACACTATACCACACCATACCATACTATACCACACCATGCCATACTATACCACACCACGCCATACTATACCACACCATACTATACTATACCACACCATACTATACCACACCATACTATACTATACCACACCATACTATACCACACCATACCATACTATACCACACCATACTATACCACACCATACCATACTATACCACACCATACCATACTATACCACACCATACTATACCACACCATACTATACCACACCATACTATACCACACCATACTATACCACACCACACCAGACTATACCACACCACACTATACCACACCATACCATACTATACCACACCATACTATACTATACCACACCATACTATACTATACCACACCATACCATACATACTATACCTCACCATACCACACCATACTATACTATTCCACACCATACTATACCACACCACACTATACCACACCATACCATACTATACCACACCCTACTATACTATACCACACCATACTATACTATACCACACCATGCCATACTATACCACACCACGCCATACTATACCACACCATACTATACTATGCCACACCATACTATACCACACCATACCATACTATACCACACCACACTATACCACACCATACTATACTATACCAGACCATACTATACTATACCACACCATACCATACTATACCACACCATACTATACCACACCATACCATACTATACCACACCATACTATACCACACCATACCATACTATTCCACACCATGCCACACCATACCATACTATACCACACCATACTATACCACACCATACTATACTATACCAGACCATACTATACTATACCACACCATACCATACTATACCACACCATACCACACCATACTATACCACACCATACCATACTATACCACACCATACTATACCACACCATACTATACTATACCACACCATACTATACCACACCATACCATACTATTCCACACCATGCCACACCATACTATACCACACCATACCATACTATACCACACCATACTATACCACACCATACTATACTATACCACACCATACTATACTATACCACACCATACTATACTATACCACACCATACCATACTATACCACACTACACCATACTATACCACACCATACCATACTATTCCACACCATACTATACCACACCACACCATACTATACCACACCATACTATACTATACCACACCATACTATACTATACCACACCATACTATACTATACCACACCATACTATACTATACCACACCATACCATACTATACCACACCATACCACACCATACTATACTATACCACACCATACTATACCACACCATACTATACCACACCATACCACACCATACTATACCATGCCATACCATACTATACCATACCATACTATACCACACCATACCATACATACTATACCACACCATACTATACCACACCATACTATACCATACTATACCACACCATACTATACCACACCATACTATACCACACCATACCATACTATACCACACCATACCACACCATACTATACCACACCATACCATACCATACTATACCACACCATACTATACCATACTATACCACACCACACCATACCTCACCATACTATACTATACCACACCATACTATACCACACCATACTATACTATACCACACCATACCATACTATACTACACCATGCAATACTATACCACACCATTCTATACCACACCACACCATACTATACCACACCATACTTTACTATACCACACTATACCATACTATACCACACCACACCATACCTCACCATACTATACCACACCATACTATACCACACCATACTATACTATACCACACCATACCATACTATACTACACCATACAATACTATACCACACCATTCTATACCACACCACACCATACTATACCACACCAATACCAATCCAATTTTAGACTACTGACTTCACATTTCTTCTTTACCAAAACATTCTCTTTGATTTGGACATTTTCCACACAACGTACAATGTATAAACATCAAACATATACTAGGAAAACTCTTAACGTTACAATGTTTTCGTAATAACGACATCTATTAACCTTTAATAACAAAACAAAAATGACATTTTCATAGTCCATCTATCGTCATGACCACCATTGTGGCTGACGGAAACCATTGTTCCAAAGTCCCTTTATTTCATGTCTAATGTTCTGAGGCTGGTTCTCCATATTGAGGGGACACAGGAATGTTGTGTGGCCTAAGATTTACCAGGGGCGTGAGGGGTCATAAAACCCCCACATCTTCAGACCCCTAGATCTCTCCTCCTCTGTTGGGGTTGAGAGATAATCTGTAGGGTTGTGGTCTCCTGTAACCTGACCTGATCAGGACAGTCATGACAATACTGTACCATACCACACCACACCATACCACACCCCACCCCACCCCACCATACCCCACCACACCACACCATACCTCACCACACCATACCCCACCCTACCACACCATACCACACCATACCCCACCCTATCACACCATACAATACCACACCATACTATACCACACCATACTATACCACACCCTACCACACCACACCATACCCCACCACACCACACCATACTATACCACACCATACCCCACCATACCACACCACACCACACCATACTATACCACACCATACTATACCACACCCTACCACACCACACCATACCCCACCACACCACACCATACTATACCACACCATACCCCACCATACCACACCACACCACACCACTCCATACTATACCACACCACACCACACCATACCCCACCACACCAAACCACACCATACTATACCACACCATACCCCACCACACCACACCACTCCATACTATACCACACCACACCATACCCCACCCTATCACACCATACCACACCATACCATACCATACCCCACCCTATCACACCATACCACACCATACAATACCACACCATACTATACCACACCATACTATACCACACCCTACCACACCACACCATACCCCACCACACCACACCATACTATACCACACCATACCCCACCACACCATACTATACCACACCATACCCCACCATACCACACCACACCACACCACTCCATACTATACCACACCACACCACACCATACCCCACCACACCACACCACACAATACCACATCACACCACACCATACTACACCACTCCATACCCCACCATACCACATCACACCATACCCCACACGCCACCACACCATACCCCACAATACCACACCACACAATACCATACCATACCACACCACTCCTTACCCCACCACACCATATCACACCATACCATACCATACCCCACCCCACCATATCACACCACACCATACCCCATCATACCCCACCACACAATACCATACCATACCCCATCATACCCCACCACACAATACCATACCATACCCCATCATACCACACCACACAATACCATACCACACCCCATCACACCATACCATACCCCATCATACCACATCACACCATACCCCACACGCCACCACACCATACCCCACAATACCACACCACACAATACCATACCATACCACACCACTCCTTACCCCACCACACCATATCACACCATACCATACCATACCCCACCCCACCATATCACACCACACCATACCCCATCATACCCCACCACACAATACCATACCATACCCCATCATACCCCACCACACAATACCATACCATACCCCATCATACCACACCACACAATACCATACCACACCCCATCACACCATACCATACCCCATCATACCACACCCCATCATACCACACCACACCATATCAACCAGGCTCTAGCCCACGCCTGGTGAGTGAAGGTAGAGTCTGTTTAGTGATGAGGCCTCCACCGTGTCTCTTCCACCTTACAGATCTGAAGTCTGGGTAGGTAGAGTCTGTTTAGTGAGGAAGCCTCCAACTGCAAACATCAGAGGGTTAGGAACAATGGGAAGGGCTAGGGAATGGATTGGGACAACACAATCAGAGAGAACCACTCGCCGTGCCGAAAGCTGACATAAATATGACACAGATAGTGGATGTCTGAATGATGCAGTGCTCCATGTCTTCCTTCCTGCCTCCCTCCTAAAATATCTGCTCCACTGGTCTGAGAAGGGGGGAGAGAAAGAAGCAGAGAGAGAGGGGGGGGGGGGGGGGTGTAGAGAGACAGAGAAAGAGAAAAAGAGGGAGGGAGAGAGGGAGGGAGGGCAAGAGAGAGGGAGACAAATCTGCTGAATGAATGGTTGCCAATTAGCAGGCTGCGTCCTGAAGGATGCTTGGAGAATGCAGAGACAGTGGCTACGTTCCAAAAGGCACCCTATTACCTGTAAAGGCCTGATGGACCCTGGTCAAAGTAGTACACTATATAAGGAATAGGGTGCCATTTGGGATGCAGACTAATCAACCATTATCATGTCTCTCCCTGGCCCGGGCCAGACCTAATGCTATTGTCTGGGGTTTGGGAATCTATTCAATGTTCATCAAGTGGTGGGGCTGCCATTTAGCTGCACAACGAATCCCTGATTCTAGCTTTAATGACAGAGACAATATGTGGGTGGTTGGCAAATGGAGAATAGGGATAGGACTTTTAGGCATCTAATCATTGGCCTGTTATGTCTTGGCCCTGTTATGTCTTGGCCCTGTTATGTCTTGGCCCTGTTACGTCTTGGCCCTGTTACGTCTTGGCCCTGTTACGTCTTGGCCCTGTTACGTCTTGGCCCTGTTACGTCTTGGCCCTGTTATGTCTTGGCCCTGTTATGTCTTGGCCCTGTTACGTCTTGCTGTTATGTCTTGGCCCTGTTATGTCTTGGCCCTGTTACGTCTTGCTGTTGTGTCTTGGCCCTGTTATGTCTTGGCCCTGTTATGTCTTGGCCCTGTTACGTCTTGGCCCTGTTGTTGTGTCTTGGCCCTGTTATGTCTTGGCCCTGTTATGTCTTGGCCTTGTTACGCCTTGTTGTTGTGTCTTGGCCCTGTTACGCCTTGCTGTTACGTCTTGCTGTTACGCCTTGTTGTTGTGTCTTGGCCCTGTTACGCCTTGTTGTTGTGTCTTGGCCCAGTTACGTCTTGGCCCTGTTATGTCTTGCTGTTACGTCTTTGGCAGGTGGTTTGATAGCGTTTAAATAGACTCACAATGGTTTTGTTGTGACAGGTGTGTTGTGACAGGTGTGTTGTGACAGGTGTGTTGTGACAGGTGTGTTGTAACAGGTGTATTGTGACAGGTGTGTTGTGACAGGTGTGTTGTAACAGGTGTGTTGTGACAGGTGTGTTGTAACAGGTGTGTATTATAGAATTTGAGACATCCAGTAGCTCAGAGCTGGTGCTTGATAGATATCCAGGCCAGGAACTGACCACTAACTGTGTCAAAAGAAAACATTCATCTACTTGTCCTTTATGGTGTGTCTTTGTATCTCAGGATTGCTGGGGACACGGCTCTCTGCAAGAACATCCATGAATCAGTCAGTCGGCAGATGAGGAAAAACTTTGCCAAGAGCAAATGGAGGGTAGGTTCTATTCGTACAATGATTGGTTTTTGTGTATGTTTACTGTATTTGTCAACCTCCTCTATTTGCATATGCCAACCCTCTCTCTCTCTCCCTCCCTGCCTCCCCTCCCTGCCTCCTCTCTCTTTCTCCCTCCCTGCCTCCTCTCCCTCCCTTCCCCCTCTCCCTCCCTTCCCCCTCTCCCTCCCTGCCTCCTCTCCCTCCCTGCCTCCTCTCCCTCCCTGCCTCCTCTCCCTCCCTTCCCCCCCTCCCTCCCTGCCTCCTCTCCCTCCTCTCTCTCTCTCCCTTCCTGCCTCCTCTCCCTCCCTTCCCCCTCTCCACCCCTGCCTCCTCTCCCTCCCTGCCTCCTCTCCCTCCCTGCCTCCTCTATCTCGCCGTCTCCTCCACAGCAAGCGTTTAACGCCACAGCAGTGATCCGTCATATGAGGCGTCTCCAGTTAGGCAGTAGTCTGGGCGGCAGCTTTGGAAGCAGTATGAGTGTGGACCAACCAGGACAGAATTCTATGCCAGCCAAGAGCATGTCTGTAGACTGTGCCTCCCTCTCACGCAAAGACGGTTAGTGAGTGACTCCTTTACTTTATGATGTGGGGAGCAGGCCGTGTCCAGTTGGCTCTGTTGGGTTCTATTAAAGGATTTTTGTTCCGTCATTGATTGGTTTCCACTAATACTTCAGTGATTGTGCTCGTCTAGTCATTGAGGTTATCGTCTCTGCTTCTCCCCTCAGGTCCTCTACAACCTCTGTCCACTCTGCCTCCTCTGCCATCCTCCCCTGCGGCCTGTAGCGCCCCCGTTAGCATCGGAGTGGAACCACATGTAGAACCAGAGGCAGTGGTGGAGGTGCCCCGGCCACGCCCCTCCACGGTCACCACCATCCACACGGGGACTAAATGACATCAGGTTCCACGCGAGGTCAGCTGGGAGACCACAGAGCTTTGAGTCGGGATTCCATGATTACAATTCCGCCCCTCAGAATTCCACAATTCGTCTCTCTTAGTCTGCCCACCCCGCCCATTCTCAGCTGCTGGGATTGAGAACTTGAGGAGCTGTTCAAGGCTCCATTTACCATGGATCAGCACTCACTGCAGTCCCAGTGCAGCACTCTGATGTCCGTACCCTCCACAGGAGGTGTATTCAGTGATGTGAAATAGAGAACTGACAGGATTTCCTATTCTATCTAATGTATCTGTTCTACACCGTACGTTTCTATCTGAACACTCTGCCTGCTAACGGGCCACAGGGCTGGTGGAGGAGAAGTAGAGGACCACTGACTGTCTCGCTCTGTCCTCCTGACCAGAGGGTGGCCAGCGGGGTCAGTCTCCCAGTGCTTGAATCGGGTCGGTACGGAGTAATTTCAACCTCAAATGTTCACCTCCTTATTGAATATTCACTCTAAACATTGTATAATATCAGCCAGTAGTTTAGAAAGTAGTGCCCCCCCCCCCCCCCTCCCCCCTCCTTAAGGCGCATTTGTTTTTGTTTTTGTTTTGAGGAAATTAGCTGTTGTTTTGAAGTAACGTCGTTGTTGTCCTATTATCGCAGTTTCACCGCTATGGATCGCAGCTTTAAGATCCTATTCCATTTCTTTCAAATATGGTACTGTAAATATGGTACTGTAAATATGGTACTGTAAATATGGTACTGTAAATATGGTACTGTAAATATGGTACTGTAAATATGGTACTGTAAAATGAAAATGACCACCTGAAATCTTTGTCATAGCACTGCCATGTTGTAAGACTATCCACCGAGAGACAAAAAGAAGACCTGTTTGTATGGTGGTAAAAGGAGGCCACACTATGGGAACTCACCAGGTTTTCATTATTAGTCTTAATTATTGAGACTGCTGTAACTCGGAGACTGTGAGACTGCTGTAACTGTGAGACTGTGAGACTGCTGTAACTCGGGAGACTGTAGGACTGCTGTAACTCTGTGAGACTGAGTGTTGGGCACAGAACCCCCTCTATGCCTTGTGTTTAACGTCGCATATGGAAACCATTGAGTGGAGTTAGCGTTTCACGCAACTGAAACAGAGCATTCAAGGCTAAAATAGTAATTCCATATTATTCTCAATCATATTTCTAATTGTTTTAAAAGCTTGAATGTTTCTCTGCAGTTGTTGTTACGGTTGAGTACTTCACTGTTTCATTGTTACCAACTGTAGGAAAGAGCTGTTGTATATTTGCTTTGCGTTTTCTGGATATAGAATGTCAGTGGAAAAAATATCTATCTGCAGAGTCATGCACCCACACACATCTGTGAATGAAGTGCTTTAGTAGTGTGAGATGATGAAATCCGTTTTGATATTACTGTAGTGACGGTTCTCATTTGATTGTACACTTTTCCTACTGGAAAGGTATGTAATTGTCTTATATTTAATGACATTTGTAAGAACAGCACGTGTGTCACTAGACTTTTATGTTGAAATATATACATGGAAACAGATGTTATGTTAATAAGATAAAGGTGTAGTCGTTGCTTGGTGGTTTAGTATTGTATTTTTAACGGATCGATTGCGATGTAACCGTGAAGCCATGCTTAGCATCAGGATACAACGTAGGAACACAACGTTGTGACCAGTTCTCAGGGAAATTCTTTGAGGAACGTTTGAGGACATGAAACCCCAGTTATGTTGATGATGATGATGAAGAGGATACATGTATTGACTAAAGCACACGTTGCATATTATTACGTGCCCTCAGGACAGTTGGGCCCATAATTCATAGCCTCGTGAGGGCAGTTTGATATATCCCATAGTTGGGGGTTTGTTTTAGATTTGTATAATACAAGGCTAAGAATGAAAGAAGGCATATAACTATAACCACTGTACTGTAGTTTTATTTAAACACTGAAAATGACAAACTACGAAATAAAGATTGAAGTAATTTGATAATCATTGTTCCGTTGCAGAAAGTCTGTAGCATGTAGTGTACTTTAGTTAGCTGTTCTCCCCCTCCACAGGCGTTGGCTGTTCCCAGAACTGTGGTGCTGTTCTCTTCTCTCTCTCTCTGTCTCTCTGTCTCTCTCAATTCAATTCAATTCAATTCAAGGTCTTTATTGGCATGGGAAACATGTGTTAACATTGCCAAAGCAAGTGAGGTAGATAATATATAAAGTGAATATATAAAGTGAAATAAACAATAAAAATTAACAGTAAACATTACACATACAGAAGTTTCAAAACAGTAAAGACATTACAAATTTCATATTATATATATATACAGTGTTTTAACAATGTTCAAATGGTAAAGGACACAAGATAAAATAAATAAGCATAAATATGGGTTGTATTTACAATGGTGTGTGTTCTTCACTGGTTGCCCTTTTCTCGTGGCAACAGGTCACAAATCTTGCTGTTGTGATGGCACGCTGTGGAATTTCACCCAGTAGATATGGGAGTTTTTCAAAATTGGATTTGTTTTTGAATTCTTTGTGGATCTGTGTAATCTGAGGGAAATATGTCTCTCTAATATGGTCATACATTGGGCAGGAGGTTAGGAAGTGCAGCTCGCTCCCTCTCTCTCTCTGTCTCTCTCTGTCTCTCTCTCTGTCTCTCTCTCTCTCTCTTTCTGTCTCTCTCTCTCTCTCTCTGTCTCCCTCTCTCTCTCTCTCTCTGTCTCTCTCTGTCTCCCTCTGTCTCTCTCCCTCTCTCTCTCTGTCTCTCTCTCTCTCTCTCTCTCTGTCTCCCTCTCTCTCTCTCTCTCTTCTCGCTTTGCTACTCTCTCCCAAAGTTGATGGTTTTAAGTTTTCACACAACAGGGAGAAGGAGAATATGTTGTGCGAACGTTTTAACTGTCACTAAAGAACACATGAGTATAGATATGTATGTTCGTAAGAAAGTAGGTCCTCTCCTTCCTGTGTAAATATAAATCTCATGAACCAGATTTGCTTGGAAAGGAATGTTTATGATTGATTTTCTACGTTGTTTGTTTACTTATTTGGATCTCCATTAGCTTTTGCAGAAGCAGCAGCTACTCATCCTGGGGGTTCACACAAAGTACATGACTAGTAACAAAATACTGATACACTGACAGACAAGGACAGACACACACACATTATAAAAACAATGATATACAAACAATACAACAACAGAAATGATGTGTGTTAGTGTGTCTGCGTGTGTTTGTGTCCCCTCACAGTCACCACCGTTCCATGAGATGTTGGTTTTGGACTTGTTAACTGTGAAGAGACCCCTGGTGGTATCTCTTGTGTGGTATGAATGGGTGTCTGAGCTGAATGGTACTATATTATTTTATGAGAACTAGAAGAGAAGCAGTTCATCTCTTGTCAACCCTCAACCAGGAAAGACTGGCCTGCATGTTGTTGATGTTAGTTCTCTGGGTGTGCATTTAAGGGCAAGGCGTGCTGCTCTGTTTTGAGCCAACTGCAGCTTTGCTAGGTCTTTCTTTTAGCTTCACTTGACCGTATTACCGGACAGTAATCAACATGGGACAAGACAAGAGTACAGTCGATTACTGTGTAAAGAAAATGCACATCTTTGATGCACAAAATGAACATGTTTTTAAAACAGCCATACTCCTCCCCATCTTCACATCAACTTTGTCAGTATGACTTGACCATGATAATGGACCATCCAATGTTACACCTAGGGGTTCATCTTCCTCAACTGGCTCAATGGTCACACCATTATGATACTGACTGGAACTCATTAATATTAACTCATAATAATATCATATTATTATTATATACTGTATATGTTTATATATCATATTATATATCATATTATTATATATGATATCATTATTATATACTGTATATTATATATCATATATAATATCATATCATATTATTATATACTGTATATGTTTATATATCATATTATATGTTAGATTATTATATACTGTATTTATATAGCAGGACCATGCCCCAGGACTACCTGACATGATGACTCCTTGCTGTCCCCAGTCCACCTGACTGTGCTGCTGCTCCAGTTTCAACTGATCTGCCTTATTATTATTCGACCATGCTGGTCATTTATGAACATTTGAACATCTTGGCCATGTTCTGTTATAATCTCCACCCGGCACATCCAGAAGAGGACTGGCCACCCCACATAGCCTGGTTCCTCTCTAGGTTTCTTCCTAGGTTTTGGCCTTTCTAGGGAGTTTTTCCTAGCCACCGTGCTTCTACACCTGCATTGCTTGCTGTTTGGGGTTTTAGGCTGGGTTTCTGTACAGCAATTTGAGATATCAGCTGATGTACGAAATAAATTTGATTTGATTTGATATATATCATATTATTATATACTATGTTTTTCTATATCATTATTATATATCATATATATTATATATATATATATATATATTATATTATTATATATTATCAAATTATATATTATATTATTATATATCATATTATATACATCATATTATTATATATCATATTATATACTGTATATTATTATATATCATATTATATACATCATATTATTATATACGATATATATCATATATATATCATTATATATCATTATATATCATATATATCATATCATTATATATCATATCATTATATGTCATATTATATACTGTATATTTATTTATACTGTATATTATATTTATTTGCCACATGCGTCGAATACAACAAGTGTAGACTTTACCGTGAAATGCTTACTTACAAGCCCTTAACCAACAGTGCAATTCAAGAAAAATAAAATATTTACCAAGTAGGCCAAAATTAATAATACAAAGTAACACAATAAGAATAACAATAACGAGGCTCTATACAGGGGGCACTGGTACGCAGGGGTACAGGCTAGTTGAGGTAATCTGTACATGTAGGTGGGGGCGAAGTGACTATGCATAGGTAACAAACAAACAGCGAGTAGCAGCAGTGTACTTGCAAAAGGGGGGGGGGGGGGTTCAATGTAAATTGTCCGGGGGCGATTTTTATGAATTGTTCAGCAGTCTAGGGGGGAGGGAAACGAGACACGGAACACATCTCATGCAAATCATAACAGTGAAAAGGAACAGTGAGAACTAATAACAACAGACAACCTAAATCTACCGTCAAACACTGGGGTTTCTTGTCAAAACAGAACGGTGAATATCAAAACAAAACCCTAAGCTAGTCTAGCCTGCTTCATGAACAGCTAGCTAACTAACCAATAAAATGCAGTGGGTGGTCCGCCCAGTTCTAACTAGGGTACTTAGACAAAGTTTTCCTACGGGTAATGTAGGCCCAAGGGCGACTTGGCTAGGTATCCCTTTTTCACACCAACAAACAAACAGTCATACACCATAACAATACATACCCACATAATAACGGACAAATGTGACATGTAGGCGCAAAAACAAAAGAGAGATAGCTCCAGAGACAACTGATTGGGTTTCTTTTAACCCAAGGGAAAAGGGATGTGATTGGGTAAGGGAAAAGGAGCAGGCGTGTCTTCAGATTGGCTACTGATTGGTGACTGATGACTGCCACCTGTGACTCGGGCAGAAAGAGAGAAAACAAATACACACAGGATACCTGTATCCTGTATATTATTATATATCACATTCTTATTCTGTTTCTCATGGTATCCTTTCTTCTTCTATTCTGCCTCCAGCACCTGCCTCTGTTCATCTATAAGAGAGGATACAAAGAAAAAGGAAGAAGATGAAATTGTCTCACTTGCGGTCAAACTGCACCAACAACATTAGGGATTTGTATTTATTAAGGATCCCCATTAGTAACAGGGGTAGATGCTGTTGAGGAGCCTTTTGGTCCTAGACTTGGCGCTCCTGTACCGCTTGCCGTGCGGTAGCAGAGAAAACAGTTTGTAACTTGGGTGACTGGAGTCTCTGACAATTTTCTGGGCTTTCCTATGACACTGGCTATTATGTAGGTCCTGGATGGCAGGAAGCTTGGCCCCAGTGATTTACTGGGCCGCTCATACTACCCTCTGTATCGCCTTACGGTCAGATGTCGAGCAGCTGCCATACCAGGCAGTGATGCAACTGGTCAGGATGCTCTCGATGGTTCAGCTGTAAAACCTTTTGAGTGGGTCTAGGGTGTCCGGGAGGATGCTGTTGATGTGAGCCATGACCAGCCTTTCAAAGCACTTCATGGCTACCGACGTGAGTGCCACGGGGTGGTAATCATTTAGGCAGGTTACCTTTGTTTCTTGGGAACAGGGACTATGGTGGTCTGCTTGAAACATGTAGGTGTTACAGACTCAGGGACAGGTTGAAAATGTCAGTGAAGACACTTGATAGTTGGTCCGCTCATGCTCTGAGTACACGTCCAGGTAATCCGTCTGGCCCAGTGGCTTTGTGAATGTTGACCTGTTTAAAGGTTTTGTTCACTTTGGCTACCGAGAGCGTTATCACACAGTCATCCAGAACAGCTGGTGCTCTCGTGCATGCTTCAGTGTTGCTTGCATCGAAGCGAGAATAATAAGGCATTTAGCTCATCTGGTGGGCTCGCGTCACTGGGCAGCTGGCGTCTGGGTTTCCCTTTGTAGTCCGTAATAGTTTTCACGCCCTGCCACATTCAACGAGCGTCAGATTCAATATTAATCGTGTATTGATGCTTTGCTTGTTTTATATTTCATCTGAGGGCATAGCGGGATTTCTTATAAGCGTCCGGATTAGTCTCCCACTCCTTGAAAGCGGCAGCTCTAGCCTTTAGCTCGATGCGGATGTTTCCTGTAATCCATGGCTTCTGGTTGGGGTATGTACAGTGAGGGAAAAAAGTTTTTGATCCCCTGCTGATTTTGTATGTTTGCCCACTGACAAAGAAATGATCAGTCTATAATTTCAATGGTAGGTGTATTTGAACAGTGAGAGACAGAATAACAACAACAAAAATACAGAAAAACGCATGTCAAAAATTGTATAAATTGATTTGCATTTTAATGAGGGAAAGAAGTATTTGACCCCTCTGCAAAACATGACTTAGTACTTGGTGGCAAATCCCTTGTTGGCAATCACAGAGGTCAGATGTTTCTTGTAGTTGGCCACCAGGTTTGCACACATCTCAGGAGGGATTTTTTCCCACTCCTCTTTGCAGTTCTTCTCTATTCGAGGCTGACGTTTGGCAACTCGAACCTTCAACTCCCTCCACAGATTTTCTATGGGATTAAGGTCCGGAGACTGGCTAGGCCACTCCAGGACCTTAATGTGCTTCTTCTTGAGCCACTCCTTTGTTGCCTTGGCCGTGTGTTTTGGGTCATTGTCATGCTGGAATACCCATCCACGACCCATTTTCAATGCCCTGGCTGATAGGAGGTTCTCATCCAAGATTTGACGGTACATGGCCCCGTCCATCGTCCCTTTGATGCGGTGGAATTGTCCTGTCCCCTTAGCAGAAAACCACCCCCAAAGCATAATGTTTCCACCTCCATGTTTGAGGGTGGGGATGGTGTTCTTGGGGTCATAGGCAGCATTCCTCCTCCTCCAAACAAGGCGAGTTGAGTTGATGCCAAAGAGCTCCATTTTGGTGTCATCTGACCACAACACTTTCACCCAGTTGTCCTCTGAATCATTCAGATGTTCATTGGCAAACTTCAGAAGGGCCTGTATATGTGCTTTCTTGAGCAGGGGGACCTTGCGGGCGCTGCAGGATTTCAGTCCTTCACAGCGTAGTGTGTTACCAATTGTTTTCTTGGGGACTATGGTCCCAGCTGCCTTGAGATCATTGATAAGATCCTCCCGTGTAGTTCTGGGCTGATTCCTCACCGTTGTCATGATTATTGCAACTCCACGAGGTGAGATCTTGCATGGCGCCCCAGGCCGAGGGAGATTGACAGTTATTTTCTCACTAAGCAGCTTGGCGATGGTCTTGTAGCCCATTCCAGCCTTGTGTAGGTCTACAAACTTGTCCCTGACATCCTTGGAGAGCTCTTTGGTCTTGGCCATGGTGGAGTTTGGAATCTGATTGATTGATTGCTTCTGTGGACAGGTGTCTTTTATACAGGTAACAAACTGAGATTAGGAGCACTCCCTTTAAGAGTGTGCTCCTAATCTCAGCTCGTTACCTGTATAAAAGACACCTGGGAGCCAGAAATCTTTCTGATTGAGAGGGGGTCAAATACTTATTTCCCTCATTAAAATGCAAATAAATGTATAACATTTTTGACATGCATTTTCTGGATTTTCTTTTGTTGTTATTCTGTCTCTCACTGTTCAAATAAACCCACCATTAAAATTATAGACGGATCATTTCTTTGTCAGTGGGCAAACGTACGAAATCAGCAGGGGATCAAATACTTTTTCCCCTCACTGTACGTACAGTCACTGTGGGTACAACGTCATCAATGCACTTATTGATGAAGCCGATGACTGAGGTGGTGTATTCCTCAATGGCATTGGATGAATCCCGGAACATATTCCAGTCTGTGCTAGCAAAACAGTCCTGTAGTGTAGCATCCGCATCATCTTACCACTTCCGTATTGAGCGAGTCACTGGTACTTCCTGCTTTAGTTTTTGCTTGTAAGCAGGAATCAGGAGTCTAGAATTATGGTCAGATTTGCCAAATTGAGGGTGGGGGAGAGCTTTGTATGCATATCTGTGTGTGGAGTAAAGGTGGTCTAGGATTTTATTTTCCTGGTTGCACATGCTGGTAAAAATTTGGTAAAACTCATTTAAGTTTGCCTGCATTAAAGTCCCCGGCCACTAGGAGCGCTGCATCTTGGTGAGCATTTTCTTCTTTGCTTATGACCTTATAGAGTTGGTTGAGAGCAGTCTTAGTGCCAGCTTCACCTCAACTTGCTCAATTTCCACATTATTCATTACAAGATTTAGTTGAGGTTTAGGGTTTAGTGAGTGTTTAGTCCCAAATACAATCTTTTAGTTTTTGAAATATTTAGGACTAACTTATTCCTTGCTATCCATTCTGAAACTAACTGCAGCTCTTTGTTAAGTGTTGCAGTCATTTCAGTCGCTATAGTAGCTGACGTGTATAGTGTTGAGTGATCCGCATACATAGACACACTGGCTTTACCCAAAGCTAGTGGCATGTCGCTAATAAAGATTGAAAAAAGTAAGGGACCTAAATAGCTGCCCTGGGGAATTCCTGAATTTACCTGGATTATGTTGGAGAGGCTTCCATTAAAGAACACCATCTGTGTTCTGTTAGACAGGTAACTCTTTATTCAAAATATAGCACGGGGTGTAAATCCTCAACACATAAGTTTTTCCAGCAGTAGGCTATGATCGATAATGTCAAAAGCCGCACTGAAGTCTAACAAAATTAGGGCTGCAGGTAGCCTAGTGGTTAGATCGTTGGGCCAGTAACTGAAAGGTTGCTGGATCGATTCCCGAGATGACAAGGTAAAATCTATCATTCTGGCCCTGAGCAAGGCAGTTAACCCACTGTTACCCAGTAGGCCGTCATTGTAAATAAGAATTTGTTCTTAACTGACTTACCTAGTTAAATAAAAAATAAAAAAACAGGTAGGATTGGATCTCTGCAGATGGTTAGGACCATATAGTCCTGACCTCTGACCTTCTCTTCATTGTAGTTCCTGACCTTCTATTCGTTGTAGTTCCTAACCTCTGACCTTCTCTTCATTGTAGTTCCTAACCTCTGACCTGCTTTTCGTTGTAGTTCCTAAACCTCTGACCTTCTCATCGTTGTAGTTCCTAAACCTCTGACCTTCTCATCGTTGTAGTTCCTAACCTCTGACCTTCTCTTCATTGTAGTTCCTAACCTCTGACCTTCTCTTTGTTGTAGTTCAATGGGACAGATATTTGCCTGCTGTCACGTTCGTTGAAATGAGTGGACCAAGGCGCAGCGTGCATAGTGTTCCACATGTTTATTTAAATGACCAACAAAAACAATGAACAGCAAACGAGACGTAACGACTGGAGTGCTCACAAGCGCTACAAAAAAACAAGATCCCACAATCTAAGATGGGGAAAAAGGCTGCCTAAGTATGATCCCCAATCAGAGACAACGATAAACAGCTGCCTCTGATTGGGAACCATACTAGGCCAACAAAGAAAATAGAAAGCATAGATTTGCCCACCCAAGTCACACCCTGACCTAACCAAATAGAGAATGAAAAAGGCTCTCTTAGGTCAGGGCATGACACCTGCATAACAAACGACTCCATCAACTCCCTCTGGAATTCACTTTTGGAATTCATGTCAGGTAGTTGTGAATAACAACTCAATGGAAAATCAAATCAAATCAAATCAAATCAAATTTTATTTGTCACATACACATGGTTAGCAGATGTTAATGCGAGTGTAGCGAAATGCTTGTGCTTCTAGTTCCGACAATGCAGTAATAACAAGTAATCTAACTAACAATTCCAAAACTACTGTCTTGTACACAGTGTAAGGGGATAAAGAATATGTACATAAGGATATATGAATGAGTGATGGTACAGAGCAGCATAGGCAAGATACAGTAGATGGTATCGAGTACAGTATGTACAAATGAGATGAGTATGTAAACAAAGTGGCATAGTTTAAAGTGGCTAGTGATACATGTATTACATAAGGATACAGTCGATGATATAGAGTACAGTATATACGTATGCATATGAGATGAATAATGTAGGGTAAGTAACATTATATAAGGTAGCATTGTTTAAAGTGGCTAGTGATATATTTACATCATTTCCCATCAATTCCCATTATTAAAGTGGCTGGAGTTGAGTCAGTGTCAGTGTGTTGGCAGCAATGTAGAAGATGTACAGTTCAAATTGTGAATTCTGCAGTGTTCCTTTGCAGATGAGTGGGTCAGGGAGTTGTGAATGCAGGATATTAAAGTAATGACCCTGTGTGACTAAAATTGAAAAGATGACAGCCAACAACATCAATAAATGGTTATGTCGATCATCAGGATAGGGCACTGTATGCATGTAACATCTTTTCACAGGGAGAGGATAATGTGACACACAGACGAAGACATTCCTCTGTTTGTTTGCTCGTTTTTCTTCTCACCGCAGGAGACCTGAGTGGAATTCTCCTTAATCCCATTTGACCCCGTGTAAAGTAATTCTATTTATATGCTTGACACACCCACTTCCGTCTGGCATAACCTTAACACCTACAACCCCAAAGTCAAACAGGTTCATCCATTTGAATTCAGGTGAAAGCCACATTGATGTTGATTCTCTACTGTCCAGAGGCTTAAACCCTACCTGCAACAGAGCCCAACCTCACTGTTGCCACTGGCCATTCAGAAACACACACACACACAATTTTCTCCATGTCTCATATGACTTACAGTGAGACTGTGGTTTAGTAGTGTCAACATGTGGCTGCCAAAGTGGCTTTAAAAAAAGTAAACATCAATTTTTCTCTCTCTGTCCATCCATTTTCTCTCTGACACCCTCCCTCCACTGTATCTGAGTGTTGGCACATTCCACACTCACCTCCTAACCGCTCTCTCTCTCTCTCTCTCTCTCTCTCTCTCTCTCTCTCTCTCTCTACCTCTCCCTCTCTCTCTCTCTCGCTCTCTCTCTCTCTCTCTACCTCTCTCTCTCTCTCTCTCTCTCTCTCTCTCTCTCTCTCTCTCTGTCTCTCTCTCTCTCTCTCTCTCTCTCTCTCTCTCTCTCTCTCTCTCTCTCTCTCTCTCTCCCTCTCTCTCTTTCTCTCTCTCTCTCTATCTCCCTCTCTCTCTCTCTCTCTCTCTCTCTCTCTACCTCTCTCTCTCTCTCTCTCTCTCTCTCTCTCTTCCTCTCTCTCTCTCTCCATATCTAGCCTGAATACTCACACTCCATCTCACTCTCCCTTTCTCTATTTCTCTCTTTTCAAAATTGTTCTTCTCTATTTCTCGCTAACACCTCAATTTACATGTACTGTATCTGCGGTTTTGCGTAACTCACTTCCCAAGTCATTACATTTCTCTAGCTAAACTCTCACTTGGCTGTCGACTGAGTAGTTAAATAGAACAATCAAAAATCTCACTTATGGGAATTTTCACAAGGTCTCCACTTGTGTCCTGAATACATAACACGTGTATTTTACACAGAAGTGAAACACAAGTGGAGAGAAAAAACTTCAGAGTTTTAGCTTACTGAGTAGGAGGAACAAAAGGGTTAGGGGTAGGCTCCATGCTACCCTGTGATTCCTGCAACAGCCTCTATGCTACCCTGTCGTTCCTGCAACAGCCTCTATGCTACCCTGTGGTTCCTGCAACAGCCTCTATGCTACCCTGTCGTTCCTGCAACAGCCTCTATGCTACCCTGTCGTTCCTGCAACAGCCTCCATGCTACCCTGTGATTCCTGCAACAGCCTCTATGCTACCCTGTGGTTCCTGCAACAGCCTCTATGCTACCCTGTGATTCCTGCAACAGCCTCTATGCTCTCCTGTCGTTCCTGCAACAGCCTCTATGCTACCCTGTGATTCCTGCAACAGCCTCTATGCTACCCTGTGATTCCTGCAACAGCCTCTATGCTACCCTGTGATTCCTGCAACAGCCTCCATGCTACCCTGTGATTCCTGCAACAGCCTCTATGCTACCCTGTGGTTCCTGCAACAGCCTCCATGCTACCCTGTGATTCCTGCAAAAGCCTCTATGCTACCCTGTGGTTCCTGCAACAGCCTCTATGCTACCCTGTGGTTCCTGCAACAGCCTCTATGCTACCCTGTGGTTCCTGCAACAGCCTCTATGCTACCCTGTGATTCCTGCAACAGCCTCTATGCTCTCCTGTCGTTCCTGCAACAGCCTCTATGCTACCCTGTGATTCCTGCAACAGCCTCTATGCTCTCCTGTCGTTCCTGCAACAGCCTCTATGCTACCCTGTGATTCCTGCAACAGCCTCTATGCTACCCTGTGATTCCTGCAACAGCCTCTATGCTACCCTGTGATTCCTGCAACAGCCTCCATGCTACCCTGTGATTCCTGCAACAGCCTCTATGCTACCCTGTGATTCCTGCAACAGCCTCTATGCTACCCTGTGGTTCCTGCAACAGCCTCTATGCTACCCTGTGATTCCTGCAACAGCCTCTATGCTACCCTGTCGTTCCTGCAACAGCCTCTATGCTACCCTGTGATTACTGCAACAGCCTCTATGCTACCCTGTGATTCCTGCAACAGCCTCTATGCTACCCTGTGATTCCTGCAACAGCCTCTATGCTACCCTGTGATTCCTGCAACAGCCTCTATGCTCTCCTGTCGTTCCTGCAACAGCCTCTATGCTCTCCTGTCGTTCCTGCAACAGCCCCCATACTACCCCGTGATCCCTGCAACAGCCTCCATGCTCTCCTGTGGTTCCTGCAACAGCCTCCATGCTCTCCTGTGGTTCCTGCAACAGCCTCCATGCTCTCTTGTGATTCCTGCAACAGCCTCCATGCTCTCTTGTGGTTCCTGCAACAGCCTCCATGCTCTCCTGTGGTTCCTGCAACAGCCTCCATGCTCTCCTGTGGTTCCTGCAACAGCCTCCATGCTCTCTTGTGGTTCCTGCAACAGCCTCCATGCTCTCTTGTGGTTCCTGCAACAGCCTCCATGCTCTCCTGTGGTTCCTGCAACAGCCTCCATGCTCTCCTGTGGTTCCTGCAACAGCCTCCAATAGGCTACTGTAAGTGGAACGCTGTTCAGCCGGTGTGAGGTGGTCTGGCCGTCTAGAACCCCTGAGGCTTCCTGCCAGTTGCCAGAAGGTCCTTCCCAGAGTCAAAACAGTATGCTCCGTCCAGCCATAACAGTATCCAGTCTGTATTCACTCAATGTCATAACATTACCTATTTAGCTGAATCATTACAAATATAGGTACAACACTGGGATGTTAGCCAGAGCAGCAATATAAACTCTGGCACGGTGCAATAGTACCTCTGCATTGCATTCAGCTAACTTTAAAAACATTGATCTACTCTTGTGGACGAAACCACCAATTTACACATCTACCAGCAAGCCCATTTATAAACACATGCATTGATTCATCTAGGCATTACCACAGACCCACATCACACCATCCCGGTTCACCACAGACCATCTGTCAACTCCAACCACAAAAACACACGAGCAACACAAGATCTTAAAAGAGATTAAAACAAACACCGTCGATCTCGTCCTGAGACTTTGTAGCTTTTCTGCTGCGGCGTCTGAAGAAGTTTGTAGAGTCGACTTCTGGCAAGAAGAGCCTCCTGAGAAGAGAAGACCTGAGCAGAGAAGATTACTTTAAGTTGTGTTGAGGTGGTGTACTACAGAAGGCTGTGAGTTGTGTTGAGGTGGTGTACTACAGAAGGCTGTGAGTTTGTGTTGAGGTGGTGTACTACAGAAGGCTGTGAGTTTGTGTTGAGGTGGTGTACTACAGAAGGCTGTGAGTTGTGTTGAGGGGGTGTACTACAGAAGGCTGTGAGTTGTGTTGAGGTGGTGTACTACAGAAGGCTGTGAGTTGTGTTGAGGTGGTGTACTACAGAAGGCTGTGAGTTTGGTCTGGGACTCGGGATAAGACAGAGGACAACATTTCCATTCTGTTGCAATCGCATGAGAGGAGGAAATATATGATATCTTGTAGCTAGCACAAGATGAAGAGTTCAGTAAGGTCTGGAGAGGTGAGTGAGAGAGAGGGAAGAGGAGGAGAGAGCAAAAGAGTGAGAGAGGGGGGGGCAGAGAGAGGGAAGGGGAGGAGAGAGCGAAAGAGTGAGAGAGAGAGAGAGGGGGGCAGAGAGAGGGAAGAGGAGGAGAGAGCGAAAGAGTGAGAGAGAGAGGGGGGGCAGAGAGAGGGAAGAGGATGAGAGACATTTCCTCAGTGAAAGCAATGTACTGAGCAAATGTCAAATTGGCTTTTTACCAAATGATTGTACGACAGACCGCATATTAACCCTGCACACCCTAATTGACAAACAAACAAACCAAAACAAAGGCAAAGTCTTCTCATGCTTTGTTGATTTAAAAAAATACTTAGACTCAATTTGGCATGAGGATTTGCTATACAAATTGATGGAAAGTGGTGTTGGGAGAAAAAAATACAACATTATAAAATCCATGTACACAAACAAGTATGTGGTTAATATTGGGGAAAAAAACACACGTTTCTTTCCACAGGGCTGTGGGGTGAGACAGGGATGCAGCTTAAACCCCACCCTCTTCAACATATATATCAACAAATTGGTGAGGGCACTAGAACAGTCGGCAGCACCCAGCCCCAATTTACTAGAATCTGAGGTCAAATGTCTACTGTTTGCTGATGATCTGGTGCTTCTGTCACCAACCAAGGAGGGCCTACAGCAGCACCTAGATATTCTGCACAGATTCAGTCAGACCTGGGCCCTGACAGTAAATCTCAGTAAGACCAAAATAATGGTGTTCCAAAAAAGGTCCAGTCGCCAGGACCCGAAATACAAATTCCATCTAGCCCTAGAGCACACAAAAAATATACCTACCTTTGCCTAAACATCAGCGCCACAGATAACTTCCACAAAGCTGGGAACGATCTGAGAGACAAGGCAAGACGGTCCTTCTATGCCATCAAAAGGAACATAAAATTCGACATACCAATTAGGATCTGGCTAAAAATACTTGAATCAGTTATAGAACCCATTGCCCTTTATGGTTGTGAGGTCTGGGGTCCACTCACCAACCAAGAATTCACAAAATGGGACAAACACCAAATTGAGACTCTGCATGCAGAATTCTGCAAAAATATCCTCTGTGTACAACGTAAAATAAATAATGCATGCAGAGCAGAATTAGGCCGATACACGCTAATGATCAAAATCTAGCAAAGAGACGTTAAATTCTACAACCACCTAAAAGGAAGCAATTCCCAAATCTTCCATAACAAAGCCATCACCTACAGAGAGATGAACCTGAAAGAGAGTCCCCTAAGCAAGCTGGTCCTGGGGCTCTGTTCACAAGCACAAACAGAGCCCCAGGACAGCAACACAATTAGACCCAACCAAATAATGAGAAAACAAAAAGATAATTACTTGACACATTGGAAAGAATTCACAAAAAAACAGAGCAAACTAGAATGCTGATTGGCCCTAAACAGAGAGTACACAGTGGCAGAATACCTGACCACTGTGACTGACTAAAACTTGAGGAAGGTTTTGACTATGTACCGACTCAGTGAGCATAGCCTTGCTATTGAGAAAGGCCTCCGTAGGCAGACCTGGCTCTCAAGAGAAGACAGGCTAGGTGCACGCTGCCCACAAAATGAGGTGGAAACTGAACAGCACTTCCTAACCTCCTGCCAAATGTATGACCACAGTAGCGGCACGTATTTCCCTCAAATTACACAGACCCACAAAGAATTGGAAAACAAACCCAATTTTGATAAACTCACATACAGTGTGGCATAAAAGTATTTAGTCAGCCACCAATTGTGCAAGTTCTCCCACTTAAAAAGATTAGAGAGGCCTGTAATTTTCATAATAGGTACACTTCAACTATGACAGACAAAATTAGGGAAGAATTCCAGAAAAATCACATTGTAGGATTTTTTATGAATTTATTTGCAAATTATGGTGGAAAATAAGTATTTGGTCAATAACAAAAGTCTATCTCAATACTTTGTTATATACCCTTTGTTGGCAATGATAGAGGTCAAACGTTTTCTGTAAGTCTTCACAAGGTTTTCACACACTGTTGCTGGTATTTTGGCCCATTCCTCCATGCAGATCTCCTCTAGAGCGGTGATGTTTTGGGGCTGTTGCTGGGCAACACGGACTTTAAACTCCGTCCAAAGATTTTCTATGGGGTTGAGATCTGGAGACTGGCTAGGCCACTCCAGGACCTTGAAATGCTTCTTACGAAGCCACTCCTTCGTTGCCCAGGTGGTGTGTTTGGGATCATTGTCATGCTGAAAGACCCAGCCACGTTTCATCTTCAATGCCCTTGCTGATGGAAGGAGGTTTTACACTCAAAATCTCACGATACATGTCCCCATTCATTCTTTCCTTTACACGGATCAGTCGTCCTGGTCCCTTTGCAGAAAAACAGCCCCAAAGCATGATGTTTCCACCCCAATGCTTCACAGTAGGTATGGTGTTCTTTGGATGCAACTCAGCATTCTTTGTCCTCCAAACGCGACGAGTTGAGTTTTTACCAAAAAGTTATATTTTGGTTTCATCTGACATTCTCCCAATCTTCTTCTGGATCATCCAAATGCTCTCTAGCAAACTCCAGACGGGCCTGGACATGTACTGGCTTAAGCAGGGGGACACGTCTGGCACTGCAGGATTTGAGTCCCTGGCGGCGTAGTGTGTTACTGATGGTAGGCTTTGTTACTTTGGTTCCAGCTCTCTGCAGGTCATTCACTAGGTCCCCCTAGTGAATGGTGAACCGTGTGGTTCTGGAATTTTTGCTCACCGTTCTTGTGATCATTTTGACCCCACGGAGTGAGATCTTGCGTGGAGCCCCAGATCAAGGGAGATTATCAGTGGTCTTGTATGTCTTCCATTTCCTAATAATTGCTCCCACAGTTGATTTCTTCAAACCAAACTGCTTACCTATTGCAGATTCAGTCTTCCCAGCCTGGTGCAGGTCTACAATTTTGTTTCTGGTGTCATTTGACAGCTCTTTGGTCTTGGCCATAGTGGAGTTTAGAGTGTGACTGTTTGAGGTTGTGGACAGGTGTCTTTTATACTAATAACAAGTTCAGACAGGTGCCATTAATACAGGTAACGAGTGGAGGACAGAGGAGCCTCTTAAAGAACAAGTTACAGGTCTGTGAGAGCCAGAAATCTTGCTTTTTTGTAGGTGACCAAATACTTATTTTCCACCATAATTTGCAAATAAATTCATTAAAAATCCTACAATGTGATTTTCTGGATTTTTTTTCTCATTTTGTCTGTCATAGTTGAAGTGTACCTATGATGAAAATTACAGGCCTCATATTTTTAAGTGGGAGAACTTGCACAATTGGTGGCTGACTAATTGACTACTTTTTTGCCCCACTGTATCTGCTGGGTGCTGGGTGAAATACCACAGTGTGCCATCACAGCAGCAAGATTTGGGACCTGTTGCCACAAGAAAAGGGCAACCAGTGAAGAACAAAAAAACATTGTAAATACAACCCATATTTATGTTTATTTATTTTCCCTTTTTGTACTTCAACCATTTGCACATCGTTACAACGCTGTATATATACATAATATGACATTGTCTTTATTATTTTGGTGTGTAATGTTTACTGTAATTGTTTTATTGTTCATTTCACTTTTGTATATTATCTACTTCACTTGCTTTGGCAATGTAAACATATGCCATATGCCATGCCAATAAATTCCCTTGAATTGAATTGAGAGAGGGGGGGGCAAAGAGAGAGAAGAGGAGGAAAGAGAGAGAGAGGGAGAGCTAGAGAGAGAGAGAGAGAGGGGGGCAGAGAGAGAGAGAGAGAGAGAGAGAGGGGGGCAGAGAGAGAGAGAGAGAGAGATAAGCTGGAATTTTGTAGGCTTTGACCATTGGTCAGCCGAGTCCATTAGTGAGGATTTGAGAAACGTCTTTGTGGAAACCATAGAAACAGTGCAGCAAAAACGACAACAACGTTTCACTCTTACACACATAAGCCACACGATTTCAGTTTAAACAGTTTGATCTGAGAACTCAAAAAAAAAGTATGTACCTACCTAGTATTTACATAGCAGCATCATAGCAATACGGTTATAAAATAGTAATAAACTAAGCAGATGACACCTGGACTGACACCATTTTTAAAAAATTTACCAGGTAAATTGACCGAGAACACATTCTCATTTACAGCAACGACCTGGGGAATAGTTACAGGGGAGAGGAATGAGCCAATTGTAAACTGGGGATTATTAGGTGACCGTGATGGTTTGAGGGCCAGATTGGGAATTTAGCCAAGACACCCGGGGTTAACACCCCTACTCTTACGATAAGTGCCATGGGATCTTTAATGACCTCAGAGAGTCAGGACACCCTTTTAACATCCCATCCGAAAGACTGCACCCTACACAGGGCAGTGTCCTGGGGCATTGGGATATTTTTTTAGACCAGAGAAAATAGTGCCTCCTACTGGCCCTCCAACACCACTTCCAGCAGCATCTGGTCTCCCATCCAGGGACTGACCAGGACCAACCCTGCTTAGCTTCAGAAGCAAGCCAGCAGTGGTATGCAGGGTGGTATGCTGCTATGGTAATGTTCAGATTTGACCTCTCATTCTCTTGTAGGACAGGCTTGTGAGCACGAGGAGATTTGGGCATTTACAAGAGGAGGGAAGGACTCTTGACAGATGCTCAATGTAATTATTTATCTTCACACAATGCCGATAACATCTTAGAGGTAGAGCTGTATGTCTTTTGACAAATGTGTTATTTTTGTCATCATAACTGCCATGTGTGGAAACTTGTCGCTGGACACAGAACTTAAGTTCCAAGATTCAGCTGTACACCAGAGAGTTACCGAGTTACCATGTATATATGACATCTGTATGTTTAATGTTTACACATATCTGACATGGAAGCAATGGATGACTTGCAACTACTAAAACACTGTCTGCAAGTTCAATTCCTGGAAAGCAATGACAGAACTGATTTTGAGAGCAAAGACTTGCCTGTGTTGCCTCCCGCAAATCTCTCCGTCCAGACAGAACCGAACACACACACACACACACACACACATACACATACACACACACACACACACACACACACACACACACACACACACACACACACACACACACACACACACACACACACACACACACACACACACACACACACACACACCACCAGATGGAACTGAGCTGGGCCCCTTCAACAAGGCTGCCCTCTCTGCTCGGTAGAAACTCTGACAGGAAAGTATGTAGGCTTCTGTTTGCTGAGTATTTCCCCACCTGAATAGCTGGCCCCCGACCCAGAACGGACTGAATGTGGACATTGTCAAGAGAGAGAAGTAGACTAGGTTATCCAGGGTGAAGGTACTGGATGGATTGTTGATCAGGTGGCCAAAGTAGGTTGGAGGAAGGATTGTGTGTGTGTGTGTGTGTGTGTGTGTGTGTGTGTGTGTGTGTGTGTGTGTATGTGTATGTGTGTGTGTGTGTCTCCTGTGGTGAGAATGAACAGCAGCATAGTGGTGAGGAGATTCATACTTACATCAACATGGAACATTAAAAACATCCCTCTCCATCTCACACACAGATGGACTGCTATTTTCCTACAACATCAGTGTTATTTTGATCAAGGAAAGGCCCAATAGTGGTATTATATTAAGTTTTTTCAAAAATGCAACAAATGGCTATTGTCCCGTATAAATAAATATTGTCTCAAGAAATTCCTATAATATATGTTTGCAGAGTACATTCCAAATGCATTGTTAAATAGAGAGGAGGGGGGGGGGGGAGGCGGCGGGGGGGGGGGGGGGCGGGGGGGGGGGGGGGGGGGAGGCGGGGGGGGGCGAGACCGAGTCAAGACAGAGACCAGGAAAATGCAAGTCCAATTCAAGACCATGATTGTAATTATGTCAAATCGCCAACCTTAATAACAGTTAAAAATGTCAAGTATTTTGGGTTCATATTTCAGAATTTTTTTACAATTCTTTAAACGTTTAGATTGGTGAAGAAATGCATGCTGAGGGAAAATAGAGAGCCACTCTAAAAATAACTAGTAAGAGCAACTTTCAAACAATATCCACCCACCACTGACTTCAAATAAAATCTAATCACATTTTATTGGTCACATACACATATTTATCAGATGTTATTTCTGGTGTAGCGAAATGCTTGTGTTCCTAGCTCCAACAGTAGAGTAATAACCAACAATAGACAACAGTACACACGTATCTAACAAGTAAAATAATGGAATCAAGAAATATAGAAATATTAGGACGAGCAATGTCGGAGTCTGGAGTATATTTACACTACCAGTCAAAAGTTTGGACACAACTACTCATTCAAGGGTTTTTCTTTATTTGTACTATTTTCTACATTGTAGAATTATAGTGAAGACATCAAAACTATGAAATAACACATATGGAGTCATAAAGTAACCAGAAAAGTGTTAAACAAATCAAAATATATAATATAGACTCTTCAAAGTGAAGGAAATGCAACCAACAAGTGCTCAGCATATGTGGGAATTTCTTCAAGACTGTTGGAAAAGCATTCCAGGTGAAGCTGGTTGAGAGAATGCCAAGAGTGTGCAAAGCTGTCCTCAAAACAAAGGGTGGCTACTTTGAAGAATCTTCAAATATAAAATATATTTTGATTTCACATTTTTTTGGTTACTACATGAAGAGTCCATATGTGTTATTTCATAGTTTTGATGTCTTCACTATTATTCTACAACGTAGAAAATAGTACAACTAAAGAAAAACCCTTGGATGAGTAGGTGTGTCCTGACTTTGATTGGTACTGTATATATATATATATATATATATATATATATATATATATATATATATATATATATATATATATATATAGTAATGAAACAGGCAGGGAGCAGGCCTCGAACCCTAGCCCGAGGTCCAGCGTGCTATCGACTGTGCGCCAAAAGCATGCTCAAACGGCGGGGTCGATATCCGCCCCACTATATATGTAAATATGTGACGGGATGTATAGACAATATGCATATGGTAATGGTTTGAATAGGTAGTATATCAGAAGAATATTATATGTACAGGAATAGTTCAATAGGACAGGCCTTGACAAGAATACAGTATATACATATGAAATGGGTAAAACAGATTTAAAGACATTCTGATGAGCGCAACAAAGTTTGAGGATATTTTATCAATGAAAGTAGAAATCAGCAATCTTACCAGTAAATTAGCAAGCCCAGGTTTCAATAGGCGATAAGAAATGAATGTGTCATGAAAGAAGCGTGGATATTTGACCTGGTATAGCGGTTTTATGCGCTGACTGAATGGGAGCTGATAATCAGGCTCAGAGGTTTTTTTTTAATGAGCTGGTCTCGGAAATAAATTACGAGTCCTCACTTTCCAAGATCGAGTCAATATCGAGTAAAAATGTATCCGACACCAAGACAATACTCTCAATGGGGTCTCAAGACCGGACAGTACAACACTGCTGTCCTGTCCGGTGTGTATGGTAGCCGGTAGCAATCACAGCGAAGGGTGGCGCTATTTCACCTAGTGACCGTGGTCTGAAAATGTTTTTTTGATGACACTGCGATGGTAGTAGTTAGTAAGCAGCAGTAATGCTGTGTTCAACTACTTGTGGGAACTTGGAAACTCGGAAATGTCCGACTTGCTAACTGGTTATAGTTATACACGTGCCGTGTTGAACGACTCATCAAGTCGGACATTTCTTAGGTCATAGTTCCGAGTAGTATTTTAACGCGGCCTAAGTAGGCAGGCACCCCTCACGAGCGATCTATTGTGATCATCGGTTCGCACAGCTGGTCTGTTCTCCTACGGAAAAGGGAACGGAACACTCGCTACGGCTTCTTTTCCACCAGGTTCTAACTTCGAATCCTCAATAGTCATGCTGGAAGCGACACCTTCGCAGATTTAGACGACATTATCGGAGATAATAAACTAGCACACGCAGACAACAAAGTATTCCTCTTTTTACGGCGTGTGGAAAGACTGCATCCGGACTGAAAAGAAACTCCGGGGACGGGGACACTGGTCGGAACAACGCACATCGTTTCTGGTGAGCGCTATAGATACATTTTCTTATGGGTCCTTTGCAATATTGCAACAAATGTTAGCCTACTGTACAAGTGGCTTGGTGATAACGGCTTGAGGTGGCTACATTCATACAACAACAACGACAAGACACATTCTACCCTGCATTGTCACAAAATGGGGTAGCAATGTTTTCTTCACTGCTGTGTGTTTGTCAATGCCTTTCAGTTTGTTATTGTGGGCTGTTTTCTTTTTTATTTTATTTATTTTACCTTTATTTAACCAGGCAAGTCAGTTAAGAACAAATTCTTATTTTCAATGACGGCCTGGGAACAGTGGGTTAACTGCCTGTTCAGGGGCAGAACGACAGATTTGTACCTTGTCAGCTCGGGGGTTTGAACTCACAACCTTCCGGTTACTAGTCCAACGCTCTAACCACTAGGCTACCCTGCCGCCCTGTTTTCTATTGGAGTTATCCTAGGCTTTGGGATGTAAACTGGATACCCTCTTCACTGAGAATGATTACACGTTTAAAAGGCACGCCGCTACTATCATGTTTTATGTGGGATAGATAAGTGTGCACGATTTGTTGCTGAATTCGCATAAATATGTTCTTGTTTGATAAGGAAAGGTACAATTATTTCCCAAAACGGGGGTTAAGAGGAACCAAAATAAAATATTAATTTGAAACATATTTGGCAAAAAAACACATTATCCCTGCTAGTTTAGAATGTAGGCTTATGTGGGCGTGTATTGGGTAAATCAATTTAAATTCAAACACTTTTTTGACAGCATCTCTTTTGATATAAACAACATTCCATACGTTTGCCCATGGAAGAAGTCGTCAGAAAGTTACATTTTTGGACCTGAATGCCGAAACATTCAAGAGATAACGCTGCTCGAAGTTGTCTCATTCTGCATCCCCCCCCCCCCAAACCATGAGACATCCAAGTCTTCATCACTGTAAAATATACACTGTTGTTTGATATCATTTATAAGCTTACAAACGATTTGATCTATTTTAATATTTATTGAAAATGTAAAAGAAAAAAATGTTTTGGGTAATTTTTAAACAATGTCAAATATTTTAAAAAAAATGCGTAAGCCACTTTTTTCTCATATTATTATAACAATTAATTTAATTTGTAAAGCGCTTCTCACACCCAAGCCTCCCCCCCGCCCCCCTCAAAAAACCCGATCCAAAACACACAACATAGACCACTAACAAAGCTACATAATGGTGTCGTCAGATCCGAGGGACAAGAGAACAGAATTAGCAGAGGTCCTTGAAAGCTTTTCTTAAGCTGTACCTTAAAGGAGGACAGAGATTCTGCATTATATTGTTGCTTACACCCTATTTCACATCATCTGAGGTTTTTGTGTTGTGCCTGTCATTGGTTGAGACACAACATGCTCTTGAATACAGGATGGGTTGTTATTTCAGTCATAGAAATATAATGAATAGAATGGACCTATCCCTTCAGACCACTGCAATTTAGCTGGTACGCCTTTTAAATTGAATTGAAATGTTAACTTGTAATTACTACCATAAACATGATCGCTGGTCCACCCACTGTTGAATGCCAACTTAAATGGTCACGTCTATTCTATTATCTATATTTCCATGATTACAATAGGTTTCCTATGGATGATTGACAGTATCATTTAAAAACAACAGATATTCCCATTCAAGTCAATATTCTCTGAAGTGTGGACCTCCAACCATCTTTATACCATTTGAATGTTGACGTTAATATTTGATTACCATGTCTCAACCGAGAGCAGCACAACACAAACCGTAGACGATGGCAAATAGGATCTAAGCTACAACTTCTGTAAATATATTTTAAAAAATCGTAGTTTACACGTTTTTAGATTATTGGCGTTAAATGTCAATTTTTTTTATAATAAAAAAATTATAATCTGAAACCCTGTTTGATATCATTTTACAATCTAAACCATTTGTCTTTTCCAGTGATGAAGATGTGCAGGGCTCTACACAGTGCGACCATTTTACTCTCATACGTGCATAAATAGTTTTATGTGCGACCTGGAATTTAAATTTAGGACCCACCAGTACGTACACCCAGAAAAATGAAGGATTCTAGCTTTAATACCTCAAATATTTTTCATTGTGCGCCCACATTTTTCAACTTAGGCACACCTGTGCTCCTTGTAATAATTTTTTTTTTTTTACGTTTCAGTGTGAAGCTATGACATGGATGTCTTATGGTATAGTGGGGTATGCAAAAATGGGGCAATTTTGAGCACCTGTAATCTCTTGAATGTGTTGGCGTTCAGGTCCAAGAAGTCACTTTCTGAGCACTTCTACAATGGGCTTTATGTGTTTCATGTGGACCCCTAGGAAGAGGCGCTGCTGCATGTGCAGTAGTTAATGGGGATCCTGATAATCTAAACCTGTTTGTTTTTTTCCAAAAATATTTCTAGAACAAAATCATTTTTGAATGAAATCCTTTTCAAATTAAATCCTTAGTGTATATATGCCAATCCTCTCCCAAAAGGCTTTAGTCTACTTTTATGTAAAAACCTACATTCTGTACATTATATTTAACTAAATTAATAGAGAATGGATTGCATCAACATCCCAGAGAAATATTAGTGATTATCTACACTTTTTTTGTTTGAATTTGTGTCGTGTGGAGATCAAATGTTATTTGTCACATGCGCCAAATACAACGGTTGTAGACCTTACAGTGAAATGCTTACTTACAAGCCCTTAACCAACAACGCAGTTCTAGAAATAGAATTAAACTTTATTTAGTAAATATTTTCTTAAAACATCTAATCAAAGTAACACAATACATTTACATAACAATAACGAGGCATACAGGGGGTACTGAGTCAATGTGCGGGGGTACAGGTTAGTCGAGGTAATTTGTAAAGTGACTATGCATAGATAATATACAGCGAGTAGCAGCAGTGCAAAAACAAAGGGGGGGGGGGGTCAATGTAAATTGTCTGGGTGGCCATTTTATTAATTGTTCAGCAGTCTTATGGCTTGGGGGTAGAAGCTGTTAAGGAGCCTTTTGGTCTGAGACTTGGCGCTTCGGTATAGCAGAGAGAACAGTCTGACTTGGCTGACTGGAGTCTTTGACAATTTTCTGGGCCTAGTATATAGGTCCTGGATGACAGGAGGCTTGGCCCCAGTGATGTATTAAGCCATACGCACTACCCTCTGTAGCGCTGTACCGTCGGATGCCGAGCAGTTGCCATATCAGGCGTTGATGCAACCAGTCATGATGCTCTCGATGGTGCAGCTGTAGAACTTTTTGAGGATCTGGTGACCCACCAACCATACTGCTCGTTCTCTGCGTGATTTCCTGCAAGACAGGAATGTCAGTGTTCTGCCATGACCAGCGAAGAGCCCGGATCTCAATCCAAATCAAATCAAATTTTATTTGTCACATACACATGGTTAGCAGATGTTAATGCGAGTGTAGCGAAATGCTTGTGCTTCTAGTTCCGACAATGCAGTAATAACAAGTAATCTAACTAACAATTCCAAAACTACTGTCTTGTACACAGTGTAAGGGGATAAAGAATATGTACATAAGGATATATGAATGAGTGATGGTACAGAGCAGCATAGGCAAGATACAGTAGATGGTATCGAGTAAAACATATTCTTGGTCGTACTGATGGTGAGTTGACGCTGATCTTATATTCAGTAGTTCTTCTCAACTGTATGTAATGAAACCTAAGATGACCTGGGGTACCAATGTAAGAAATAACACGTAAAAAAACAAAAAACTGCATAGTTTCCTGGGAACGCGAAGCGAGGCGGCCATCTCTGTCGGCGCCGGAAGTCTATCCCATTGAGCACGTCTGGGACCTGTTGAATCGGAGGGTGAGGGCTTGAGCCATTCCCCCCCAGAAATATCCGGGAACTTGCAGGTGCCTTGGTGGAAGAGTGGGGTAACATCTCACAGCATGAACTGGCAAATCTGGTGCAGTCCATGAGGAGGAGATGCACTGCAGTACTTAATGCAGCTGGTGGCCACACCAGATACTGACTGTTACTTTTGATGTTGACCCCCACCCCTTTGTTCAGGGACACATTATTCAATTTCTGTTAGTCACATGTCTGTGGAACTTATTCAGTTTATGTCTCAGTTGTTGTTGAATCTTATGTTCATACAAATATTTACAAATGTTAAGTTTGCTGAAGATAAACGCAGTGAGAGTTCACTATTTTTCCAAGGCAAAAATTAAAACGCGAAGCAGACCAAACTCTTTGGTCCTCTAAAAATCTGTAGTATGTAAAATATTGTTTGTTTATAGCTTGGAAAATAAATCAATGTGACTCTGGATGACAACATAATGATTTTAGTTGCCAAGATTACGGCAGTTTTCCGAAACAAGTTAAATCTGCTTTGTTTTGTTTCCTTGTCACAGTATAGGTATCGTCCCGGCCCTACTAGATACATGGTGATACATTAGTTGGCATGATGGAGCCTTGCTGCTTGGCAGACAGAACCCTGTAGAGCAGCTTTACAGTACAGACTACAGAGGGTGTTTCTCTGGGTTCACTTCAAGGATGACTCAAGTGGTAGTCAGTCATTTTCATAGTATTCCTTTCGTGTGTGTGTGGGAGGATGTCCTGAAGGAAGACGTCATTGTTCTGAATGTGATCTCACTCAGCCTGAGGGACCGTGTACACACACACTATAGAATACACTTCCTTTGTAAAGCTAGTGCTTTAGGCCAGAACTCCCCTGTGTATCTAGCCTGGAGCTGGCTGTTAAAGTGTATTGATTACCGGTATTGTAAAGTTGGAATAACCAGTGTGTGTATATATTGTTACTCCTCTGTTGGAGTCAAGACCATTTCAAAGAATTGGAAAGTAATTTGACCCAAGCTCTGGTGGAAAGTATGTCAGCCTGAGTTCATGTGTAGACCTGGTTGTGGGACTGCTATTTTTTGTCTTTAGAAATTGTATTTATTTTACCTTTATTTAACTAGGCAAGTCAGTTAAGAACAAATTCTTATTTTCAATGGCAGCCTAGGAACAGTGGGTTAACTGTAACTGCCTGTTCAGGGACAGATTTTGTACCTTGTCAGCTCGGGGATTTGAACTTGCAACCTTTCAGTTACTAGTCCAATGCTCTAACCACTAGGCTACGCTGCTGCCCTGAAATGTCAACCTGTTGTGCCTAAAGGCGTCTGCCTGCTTCCTGGCCGAAGCGGTTTGGAAGAGTTTGTTCATCTGACAACATTTTGTGACGTTTTTGTTTGTTCTGGACTTTGGTGAGGGTTTTTTTCCGGCTGTTTGGGCGTTTTCTGAAGGCAAGCCACAGTTCGGAGTGGTCTAAAGTCTATGCCCCTCCATCGGTGATTGGTCAACACTAGGGATTCTTTGTTGTCATTCATTGAGAGATGACTCATTTTCATGCAAATTCTTTCATTGACAAATACAGCACGGAACATCTTAGTTAGATGTAAAATTGCGCGACTAAGATTTCCTCTGCAAACATGTCAAATTAATGACAGATTTCTTGAGTTATCTGAGATTAATTCAGACTATTTTGAGTTAGCCATGTATTTACTACGGCGTCTCAAAATGGACAAACAGTACTATAACAGATTGAACAATGAGACAGATATTTCACTGGATGTATAAATGTGAAGACCCTGCTTGGCGTTTCTACCCACTACCAAATATGGTAGTGAGAGGAAGCCCACTGGCGGGCAGTGGGAGAAGATGGAACGAGATGGATTGAGCACATTTTCTCATCAATGAAACATTTGATCGCAATACAGTTTTCTGTTCCCAGAACTAGAATGAACAGGTTTGTATGATGATGCTAGAATGTGCCAATAGGATCTCTCTCGCTCATGCTTGGCTCTGCCTCCCTCCTTGCTTGTTCTGCTTTTTAAAAAGTTTTTCATGCGAACGTCTTTTGAAGGGATTATGCGAGCACATTCGTTCGGCTAGCAGCGTTCGGCTAAGTGCCAGCCAAACTGAACCGTGCTGACACCTTAAAGAACCCGGTTCTACAGCTGCACAATTGACAGCGCCATCACCGCCTGGTATGGCAACTGCCCCGCCCTCAACCGAAAGGCCCTACAGACGTTGGTGCGGAAGGCCCAATACATCACTGGGGGCCAGCTCCCTGCCCTCCAGGACATCTACACCAGGAGATGTCAGAGGAAGGCCCGAAAGATCCAGTCACCTGAGCCACAGACTTAACTCTATTACCATCTGGCAAGCGGTACCAGAGTATCAGGTCTCGCACCAACAGGCTCCAAGACAGCCTTTACCACCAGGCCAATCAGACTGCTGAAAAGCTAAACCTAGCTGTCTCCCTGAACAGTCCTGCACCTTAGTGACTATATGCACGGACTACTTACACTCACTCACTCACTCACTCACTCACTCACTCACTCACTCACTCACACACACAATGGAATTGACCCCAGCTGCTGTTCTAATATATACTATTGATTCCACTACCCACTTTATATTTGTAAATACAGTCCATTGCTACAATGCATAGCTGAAAATCTGTCCACGATCATTTAGCCCACGTTGTTAATCATTTTTGTATGGAGGTCAATGAGTGTTGAGTTTGGTCAAAAAAATATGTAATTGCTAATTTGGTACGTGAGGCTTATTTGATAGAATAAAAGTTTTTATTTTATTTAACCTTTTATTTAACTAGGCAAGTCAGTTAAGAATAAATTATTATTTACAATGATGGCCAAGGAACAGTGGGTTAACCGCGTTGTTCAGGGGCAGAACGGCAGATTTTTACCTCATCAGCTCGGGGATTCAATCTAGCAACCTTTCGGTTACTGGCCCAACGCTCTAACCACTAAGCTACCTACTGCCCCAGTAATGGTTAGGTTGCTTCGAATGCACTGATATAAGTGGATGCGAGTGGCATTTCGGGCAACTTTGGGGGGGGAAAAAGACAATCTGAGTTGTGCCTGGTGTCATAGAGATAGATGACTCATCATGGATATAACCCATTTTAGCATGGAGTTTGCCATTGATGGCTCCACCATTTTAAAGTAGTCAACTTGGTAGGGATTCCTATGAGTTGGGAGAAATCAGCCAATGAAGAAGAAAATTGACTACATTAAAATGGAGATAGCTTTGATGCTATCACAGAGGCTATAATGGCACAGATACAAAGATGAGTCGCTCTCTCTCATTGGCTAGAATGGTCCCACCTGATCTTGGTTCCCCCTGCATGCCTTCATCTTTAAGGACATGTTTTTCTGTTGTTAGAGCAGTCACATGTCTATCTTGTCACCATAGACAATCTTTGGTAAAGCGGTGGTTGGAAAATGTGTAATTTGTCTTTGATACTCTGATTGGTTAGAGATGATCCTATCGCTGATGACTTTTGTACAACACCTCTCGTGCCCCTCATCACCACAAACGACTTCACTAAATGTCAGTCTCAGACTAAAGTATGCGGTGAACAACAGAGTAACAAAGAATTTAGTGTGAGTCGTCAGGCTATGCCAAAACTCCATCCCACACAAAACAGGCTGAAATTTCAGCTGTCTTTTTAAACAGCTCTTACACTGAAAGGTTATTTATCGTAATTTTCACAATTTTAGAGTATTATTTAAATCTCAGTGTGGTATTATTTCTATAAAACACAGGAAAATCACATTTGTTACTGCACAGGGCCTTTTTAAGCAGCCAGACCAATGACAGCTAGCTGAAGGTTAGTGTCGCCTCTCACTAGTCCCCAACAGAGCAGCTGCCATGACACGCTCGCGCGCACATGGAATCCACACCACACACTCCCCATTCCTGTAACTCCGGTCTATAAATAACCATTCATACCAAGTCTTCCTCTATCTCTGCTGTATTAACATAATAGAACTCTGCCACCCAGGCTCCCAAAGCAGCCCCTCCTGAAATGCAGTTGCCGTAGACAACAAATCTTAGTGAGCAAATTTAGCTCCCTGGCCTGTCACCCAACTCTCTCACTTTGCAGTCAGCCTGAAAAACAGACGCGCCCGCATCGCCATGCACCTCCCAAATGTGGTAACAATGTGTAGGGCTCTGTATAGCTCCGCATTGACATGATTGGTTGACGGTAGGTGGGGGCGGGACATCCTGTATCAACACAAACTCACTTCCTTGACAACAGCTCTGCGCTGAGGCCGTGTCACCGAAAATGCTGCACGGTCAATGCAGACGTCAGATTGACCATACACAAAGCACTTCTCTCCTCAAAATGCGCGCTCTCCTGCCAGTTTGTGCACTTATATTGTTTTAATCACTTCATTGTGTGAATTATTTGATTGTTAGTGTATGTTTATGTGTATGTTAGTGTATGTCAATTCCCCATTGCATATATCACCCGAGTACATTTAATGTCATGCTCTGATCCAGAGGAAATGTCATAAAATAGGCCTACTTCTTATTGGTGCTTGACTTGGACTGAAATAGGTTCCAGTACTCATTTTGGGTGCTGGTACTGTTTATATTTAGGTGCAGGAGCTCCACAATACTTTTGAGCTAATATTCTATAAGAGGAACAGGAACTCGAGCAGTAGAACATTTGTGGCAGCAGGTAGCCTAGTGGTTAGAATGTTGGGCCAGTTACCGAAAGGTTCAAAGATTGAATCCCTGAGCTGACAAGGTTGACTAAAAAATATGTTGTTCTGCCCCTGAAAAAGGCAGTTAACCCATGGCTCCCTAGTAGGCCATCATTGAAAATACAAATTTGTTCTTAACTCTTGATACTAGCCATCCCGGATCCGGGATCGTGAATACAGCCTCAAGCTCATTACCATAACGCAACGTTAACTATTCATGAAAATCGCAAATGAAATGAAATAAATATGCTAGCTCTCAAGCTTAGCCTTTTGTTAACAACACTGTCATCTCAGATTTTCAAAATATGCTTTTCAACCATAGCAAAACAAGCATTTGTGTAACAGTATTAATAGCTAGCGTAGCATTTAGCGTAGCATTCAGCGGGCAACATTTTCACAAAAACAAGAAAAGCATTCAAATAAAATAATTTACCTTTGAAGAACTTCGGATGTTTTCAATGAGGAGACTCTCAGTTAGATAGCAAATGTTCAGTTTTTCCAAAAATATTCTTTGTGTAGGAGAAATCGCTCCGTTTTGTTCAAAACCGAGAAAAAAACTCCTGAAAATTCAGTCATCAAAACGCCAAACTTTTTTCCAAATTAACTCCATAATATCGACTGAAACATGGCAAACGTTGTTTAGAATCAATCCGCAAGGTGTTTTTCACATATCTCTTCGATGATAGAAGTCTGCTTTCTCCTCTGAATCCCATGGAAGAATGCTTGCAGCTGAAGATTACGCACCAATTTCGACAAAGGACACCGGGCGGACACCTGGTAAATGTAATCTCTTATGACCAATCTTCCAATGATATGCCTACAAATACGTCACAATGCTGCAGACACCTTAGGGAAACGGCAGAAAGTGTAGGCTCGTTCCTGGCGCATTCACAGCCATATAAGGAGACAATGGAAAACAGCGCCTCAAATTTTGCTCACTTCCTGTTTGAAGTTTCATCTTGGTTTCGCCTGTAGCATCAGTTCTGGGGCACTCACAGACAATATATTTGCAGATTTGGAAACGTCAGAGTGTTTTCTTTCCAAAGCTGTCAATTTCATGCATAGTCGAGCATCTTTTCGTGACAAAATATTGCGCTTAAAACGGGCATGTTTTTTTTTAATCCAATAATGAAATAGCGCCCCCATAGTTTCAAGAGGTTAACTGACTTGCCTAGTTAAAATGATTATTTAAAAAAAAATATATTTTAAGTTCCTTGCAGACAGGCCATGTGTAGCCAGGATATTTTCTAACTGCAGGCTGCAATGTTTTTTATTTGTTGGCTTTATTTAGGCTATTTTTACATATTTACATACATACACAAAAAGGTTGCAGACTCCTCGTGTAATCAGACGAGCTCAATGCATATAGTTGATTGTATTAAACACGCAGGGTGTGTCGGTCTATACAGTGGGGCAAAAAAGTATTTAGTCAGCCACCAATTGTGCAAGTTCTCCCACTTAAAAAGATGAGAGAGGCCTGTAATTTTCATCATAGGTACACTTCAACTATGACAGACAAAATGATAAAAACATTGTAGGATTTTTAATGAATTTATTTGCAAATTATGGTGGAAAATAAGTATTTGGTCACCTACAAACAAGCAAGATTTCTGGCTCTTACAGACCTGTAACTTCTTCTTTAAGAGGCTCCTCTGTCCTCCACCTGTATTAATGGCACCGGTTTGAACTTGTTATCAGTATAAAAGAAACCTGTCCACAACCTCAAACAGTCACACTCTAAACTCCACTATGGCCAAGACCAAAGAGCTGTCAAATGACACCAGAAACAAAATTGTAGACCTGCACCAGGCTGGGAAGACTGAATCTGCAATAGGTAAGCAGCTTGGTTTGAAGAAATCAACTGTGGGAGCAATTATTAGGAAATGGAAGACATACAAGACCACTGATAATCTCCCTTGATCTGGGGCTCCACGCAAGATCTCACCCCGTGGGGTCAAAATGATCACAAGAACGGTGAGCAAAAATCCCAGAACCACACGGGGGGACCTAGTGAATGACCTGCAGAGAGCTGGAACCAAAGTAACAAAGCCTACCATCAGTAACACACTACGCCGCCAGGGACTCAAATCCTGCAGTGCCAGACGTGTCCCCCTGCTTAAGCCAGTACATGTCCAGGCCCGTCTGGAGTTTGCTAGAGAGCATTTGGATGATCCAGAAGAAGATTGGGAGAATGTCAGATGAAACCAAAATATAACTTTTTGGTAAAAACTCAACTCGTCGCGTTTGGAGGACAAAGAATGCTGAGTTGCATCCAAAGAACACCATACCTACTGTGAAGCATTGGGGTGGAAACATCATGCTTTGGGGCTGTTTTTCTGCAAAGGGACCAGGACGACTGATCCGTGTAAAGGAAAGAATGAATGGGGACATGTATCGTGAGATTTTGAGTGTAAAACCTCCTTCCATCAGCAAGGGCATTGAAGATGAAACGTGGCTGGGTCTTTCAGCATGACAATGATCCCAAACACACCACCCGGGCAACGAAGGAGTGGCTTCGTAAGAAGCATTTCAAGGTCCTGGAGTGGCCTAGCCAGTCTCAAGATCTCAACCCCATAGAAAATCTTTGGAGGGAGTTGAAAGTCCGTGTTGCCCAGCAACAGCCCCAAAACATCACCGCTCTAGAGGAGATCTGCATGGAGGAATGGGCCAAAATACCAGCAACAGTGTGTGAAAACCTTGTGAAGACTTACAGAAAACGTTTGACCTCTGGCATTGCCAACAAAGGGTATATAACAAAGTATTGAGAAACTTTTGTTATTGACCAAATACTTATTTTCCACCATAATTTGCAAATAAATTCATTAAAAATCCTACAATGTGTTTTTCTGGATTTTTTTTCTCATTTTGTCTGTCATAGTTGAAGTGTACCTATGATGAAAATTACAGGCCTCATCTTTTTAAGTGGGAGAACTTGCACAATTGGTGGCTGACTAAATACTTTTTTGCCCCAGTGTATATGGAAAAATACACTTAAAAAATATATATATTCTATTGGTCGAAAGAGCAGGCGACTTTCGGTCAACCAATGTTTTTTTTGTTGTTGTCGTGGACAGCCTCACAGTACAGACAACTTTATTCCAGCAGGAGAAGGCTGGGTCTGGGGTAAGAACAGCCTCTCTAAAGCTATTAGCGTATATCCCAAATGGCACTTTGTTCCCTATTCAGTGCACTACTTTTGACCAGGACATCTAAAGTTTCTTCCTATTCCCTACATAGTTGGAATAGGGTGTCATTTGTGAGTCAGCCCTAAAGGCCTAAAGAGAACAATGTCTGTGTTTTGAGCCTCTGATATTCTGGCTCCCACCTGCCCTTACTGTCGATAAGGAAGCTCACACACCTCTGTGTGTGTGACTGACGGCTGTGAAATACTATGTGGCAGACAGGCCGAAGCTGTTATGTGGACGAGAGGGGGAGAGAAAGGCTGATAATTGGTGTCCTCTGTGATGATAATGTTGTTGCCTTTTATGTCTCGTGTGTGTGTGTGTGTGTGTGTGTGAGAGTTGCTGGCTGTTGTGCTTTGTGACTCTCCACAAGGCCAGGGTCTTTGATGAAACCACT
This sequence comes from Oncorhynchus mykiss, assembly GCF_057628025.1. Classification (NCBI taxonomy): domain Eukaryota; kingdom Metazoa; phylum Chordata; class Actinopteri; order Salmoniformes; family Salmonidae; genus Oncorhynchus; species Oncorhynchus mykiss. The sequence goes on from NC_143023.1 coordinate 94,896,210, forward strand.
CCTGAGTGATTATCTCATTATGAACAAAGCGAAGGCCAGATTACCAAATAGATTTCTCTGGTTATGTCTTAAATAGCACCCTGTTCCCTACTTAGGGCACTACTTTAGACCAGAGCCCTGTGGGATGTAGGCTATCTCTAGCTTAATCTCCATTATGAACAAAGGAACACGGATGTTGCCTCCTGCTCTCCTTTCTGTTTATATGTTGAGCTGGTACACAGCTGGCTGGTAAACAGACAGATAGCATCAGTCCTAGGATTCAGCTGTGTATTTAAGCAATAAGACAAAGGGTGTGGCCAAATCAAATTATATTGGTCACATGCACATATTTAGCAGATGGTATTGGTCACATGCACATATTTAGCAGATGTTATTGCGGGTGTAGTGAAATGCTTGTGTTCCTAGCTCCAACAGTACAGTAATATCTAATAATACACAAGAATACACACATCTAAAAGTAAAATTATGGAATTTAGAAATATTAGGATGAGGAATGTCGGAGTCGTGTGTGTGCACTGCTGAGGAGTATTTCTGTCTGCAATAAAGCCCTATTGTGTGGGGGGGGGGGGGGTTGTTATGGTATGGGCAGGCATAAGCTACGGACAACATACACAATTGCATTTTATCGACGGAAATTTGAATGCAGAGATATCGTGATGAGATCCTGAGGCCCATTGTTGTGCCATTCATCCATCACCTCATTCTTCAGCATGATAATGAACAGCCCCATGTTGCAAGGATCTGTAGACAATTCCTGGAAGCTGAAAATGTCCCAGTTCTCCATGGCCTGCATACTCACCAGACATGTCACCCATTGAGCATGTTTGGGGTGCTCTGGGATCGACGTGTACGACAGCATGTTCCAGGTCCCGCCAATATCCAACAACAATATCCAACAACTTCGCACAGCCATTGAAGAGGAGCGAGACAACATTCCACAGGCCACAATTATCAAGCCTGTTCAACTCTATGCAAAGGAGAGATGTGTTGCATGCATGCTGCATGCTGCATGAGGCAAATGGTGGTCACACCAGATACGGACTGGTTTTCTGATCTACGCTCCTGCCTTCGTTCTGCATCTGTGACCAACGGCTGCAAATCTGTATTCCCAGTCATGTGAAGTCCATCGATTTTAGAGCCTAATGAATTTATTTCCATTGACTGATTTCTTTTTTATGAACTGTAACTCAGTAAAAGCTTTAGAAATGGTTTCACGTTGCATTGTCAATATATTGTTCAATGTAGATCTAAACATTGGGTTAGTGGGAAGGGAAGGAGTGAATTGGAAGCAGTTGAGAGACAGGTGGTTTATCTAGAAGTTTGTCTGGAGTTGAACAACACCCTGTTCTGCTACAGTGTACAAATACAGAATGAACGTCAAGGGACACGACTATCTCTGTAAATGGTACTTGATCTTTCTCTTTCCCATGCTCTCGTCTGTCAAGTCCCTGCCCCCTAGTCTCTTCTTCTGCCTCCTCCCCTCCCCGCCACTCCTCTCTCGATCTGTCGTCCCCGCCACTCCTCTCTCGCTCGGTCGTCCCCGCCACCCCTCTCTCGCTCGGTCGTCCCCGCCACCCCTCTCTCGCTCTGTCGTCCCCGCCACTTCTCTCTAGCTCTGTCGTCCCCGCCACTTCTCTCTAGCTTTGTCGTCCCCGCCACTTCTCTCTAGCTCTGTCGTCCCCGCCACTTCTCTCTAGCTCTGTCGTCCCCGCCACTCCTCTCTAGCTCTGTCGTCCCCGCCACTCCTCTCTCGCTCTGTCGTCCCCGCCACTCCTCTCTCGCTCTGTCGTCCCCGCCACTCCTCTCTCGCTCTGTCGTCCCCGCCACTCCTCTCTCGCTCTGTCGTCCCCGCCACTCCTCTCTAGCTCTGTCGTCCCCGCCACTCCTCTCTCGCTCTGTCGTCCCCGCCACTCCTCTCTCGCTCGGTCGTCCCCGCCACTCCTCTCTAGCTCTGTCGTCCCCGCCACTCCTCTCTAGCTCTGTCGTCCCCGCCACTCCTCTCTCGCTCTGTCGTCCCCGCCACTCCTCTCTCGCTCGGTCGTCCCCGCCACTCCTCTCTCGCTCTGTCGTCCCCGCCACTCCTCTCTCGCTCTGTCGTCCCCGCCACTCCTCTCTAGCTCTGTCGTCCCCGCCACTCCTCTCTAGCTCTGTCGTCCCCGCCACTCCTCTCTAGCTCTGTCGTCCCCGCCACTCCTCTCTAGCTCTGTCGTCCCCGCCACTTCTCTCTCGCTCTGTCGTCCCCGCCACTCCTCTCTAGCTCTGTCGTCCCCGCCACTCCTCTCTCGCTCTGTCGTCCCCGCCACTCCTCTCTCGCTCTGTCGTCCCCGCCACTCCTCTCTCGCTCTGTCGTCCCCGCCACTCCTCTCTAGCTCTGTCGTCCCCGCCACTCCTCTCTCGCTCTGTCGTCCCCGCCACTCCTCTCTCGCTCTGTCGTCCCCGCCACTCCTCTCTAGCTCTGTCGTCCCCGCCACTCCTCTCTAGCTCTGTCGTCCCCGCCACTCCTCTCTAGCTCTGTCGTCCCCGCCACTCCTCTCTCGCTCTGTCGTCCCCGCCACTCCTCTCTAGCTCTGTCGTCCCCGCCACTCCTCTCTCGCTCTGTCGTCCCCGCCACTCCTCTCTAGCTCTGTCGTCCCCGCCACTCCTCTCTAGCTCTGTCGTCCCCGCCACTCCTCTCTCGCTCTGTCGTCCCCGCCACTCCTCTCTAGCTCTGTCGTCCCCGCCACTCCTCTCTAGCTCTGTCGTCCCCGCCACTCCTCTCTCGCTCTGTCGTCCCCGCCACTCCTCTCTCGCTCTGTCGTCCCCGCCACTCCTCTCTCGCTCTGTCGTCCCCGCCACTCCTCTCTAGCTCTGTCGTCCCCGCCACTCCTCTCTAGCTCTGTCGTCCCCGCCACTCCTCTCTAGCTCTGTCGTCCCCGCCACTCCTCTCTAGCTCTGTCGTCCCCGCCACTCCTCTCTAGCTCTGTCGTCCCCGCCACTCCTCTCTCGCTCTGTCGTCCCCGCCACTCCTCTCTCGCTCTGTCGTCCCCGCCACTCCTCTCTAGCTCTGTCGTCCCCGCCACTCCTCTCTAGCTCTGTCGTCCCCGCCACTCCTCTCTCGCTCTGTCGTCCCCGCCACTCCTCTCTCGCTCTGTCGTCCCCGCCACTCCTCTCTAGCTCTGTCGTCCCCGCCACTCCTCTCTAGCTCTGTCGTCCCCGCCACTCCTCTCTCGCTCTGTCGTCCCCGCCACTCCTCTCTAGCTCTGTCGTCCCCGCCACTCCTCTCTAGCTCTGTCGTCCCCGCCACTCCTCTCTAGCTCTGTCGTCCCCGCCACTCCTCTCTCGCTCTGTCGTCCCCGCCACTCCTCTCTCGCTCGGTCGTCCCCGCCACTCCTCTCTAGCTCTGTCGTCCCCGCCACTCCTCTCTAGCTCTGTCGTCCCCGCCACTCCTCTCTAGCTCTGTCGTCCCCGCCACTCCTCTCTCGCTCTGTCGTCCCCGCCACTCCTCTCTAGCTCTGTCGTCCCCGCCACTCCTCTCTAGCTCTGTCGTCCCCGCCACTCCTCTCTAGCTCTGTCGTCCCCGCCACTCCTCTCTCGCTCTGTCGTCCCCGCCACTTCTCTCTAGCTCTGTCGTCCCCGCCACTCCTCTCTCGCTCTGTCGTCCCCGCCACTCCTCTCTCGCTCTGTCGTCCCCGCCACTCCTCTCTCGCTCTGTCGTCCCCGCCACTCCTCTCTCGCTCTGTCGTCCCCGCCACTCCTCTCTCGCTCTGTCGTCCCCGCCACTCCTCTCTCGCTCTGTCGTCCCCGCCACTCCTCTCTCGCTCTGTCGTCCCCGCCACTCCTCTCTCGCTCTGTCGTCCCCGCCACTCCTCTCTAGCTCTGTCGTCCCCGCCACTCCTCTCTAGCTCTGTCGTCCCCGCCACTCCTCTCTCGCTCTGTCGTCCCCGCCACTCCTCTCTCGCTCTGTCGTCCCCGCCACTCCTCTCTAGCTCTGTCGTCCCCGCCACTCCTCTCTCGCTCTGTCGTCCCCGCCACTCCTCTCTCGCTCTGTCGTCCCCGCCACTCCTCTCTAGCTCTGTCGTCCCCGCCACTCCTCTCTCGCTCTGTCGTCCCCGCCACTCCTCTCTCGCTCTGTCGTCCCCGCCACTCCTCTCTAGCTCTGTCGTCCCCGCCACTCCTCTCTCGCTCTGTCGTCCCCGCCACTCCTCTCTCGCTCTGTCGTCCCCGCCACTCCTCTCTCGCTCTGTCGTCCCCGCCACTCCTCTCTCGCTCTGTCGTCCCCGCCACTCCTCTCTCGCTCTGTCGTCCCCGCCACTCCTCTCTAGCTCTGTCGTCCCCGCCACTCCTCTCTAGCTCTGTCGTCCCCGCCACTCCTCTCTCGCTCTGTCGTCCCCGCCACTCCTCTCTAGCTCGGCCGTCGTCGTCACCTGTGTCAGAGGGTCTGAGTGGCGCTGGCACCAGAGTGCTGATGTGTTGGCAGAAAGGTGATGACAGTAGTCACCTTTGACAGACTGTGTGTGTATGTGGACTAATGATAACAGGGTCCTGGTCGGTCCTCAGAGAAAATAAGACTCAAAGTTGATTAATGCCGCTGCTATAGCAACGACCGCTCTGAGTGACAGCTAGTGTTAAATGCCTGTCTTGCCACAGACTGAGCTCTCTCTCTCGCTCTGTCCCCCACCCGCTCTGTCCCCCACCCGCTCACTCTCTCTCTCTCTCGCTCTGTCTCTCTCGCTCTGTCCCCCACCCGCGCTCTCTCTCTCTCTCTCTCTCTCTCGCTCTGTCTCCCACCCTCTCTCTCTCTGTGTCTCCCACCCGCTCTCTCTCTCGCTCTGTCCCCCACCCGCTCTCTCTCTCTCTCTCTCGCTCTGTCTCCCACCCTTTTTCTCTCTGTGTCTCCCACCCGCTCTCTCTCTCGCTCTGTCCCCCACCCGCTCTGTCCCCCACCCGCTCTGTCCCCCACCCGCTCTCTCTCTCTCGGTCTCCCACCCGCTCTGTTCCCCACCCGCTCTCTCTCTCGCTCTGTCCCCCACCCGCTCTCTCTCTCGCTCTGTCCCCCACCCGCTCTCTCTCTCTCTCTCGCTCTGTCTCCCACCCGCTCTCTCTCTCGCTCTGTCCCCCACCCGCTCTCTCTCTCTCTCTCGCTCTGTCTCCCACCCGCTCTCTCTCTCTCTCTCGCTCTGTCTCCCACCCTCTCTCTGTGTCTCCCACCCGCTCTCTCTCTCGCTCTGTCCCCCACCCGCTCTGTGACCCACCCGCTCTGTCCCCCACCCGCTCTCTCTCTCTCGGTCTCCCACCCGCTCTGTTCCCCACCCGCTCTGTCCCCCACCCGCTCTCTCTCTCGCTCTGTCCCCCACCCGCTCTCTCGCTCTGTCCCCCACCCTCTCTCTCGCTCTGTCCCCCACCCGTTCTGTGCCCCCACCTGCGCTCTCTCTCTCTCCCGCTCTGTCCCCACCCGCTCTCTCTCTCCCTCTCTCTCGCTCTGTCCCCCACCCGTTCTGTGCCCTCACCCGCTCTCTCTCTCGCTCTGTCCCCCACCCGCTCTCTCTCGCTCTGTCCCCCACCCGCTCTCTCTCTCTGTCCCCCACCCGCTCTCTCTCTCTCTCTCTCGCTCTGTCCCACACCTGCTCTCTCTCGCTCTGTCCCCCACCCGCTCTGTCCCCCACCCGCTCTGTCCCCCACCCGCTCTCTCTCTCTCGGTCTCCCACCCGCTCTGTTCCCCACCCGCTCTGTCCCCCACCCGCTCTCTCTCTCGCTCTGTCCCCCACCCGCTCTCTCGCTCTGTCCCCCACCCTCTCTCTCGCTCTGTCCCCCACCCGTTCTGTGCCCCCACCTGCGCTCTCTCTCTCTCTCTCCCGCTCTGTCCCCACCCGCTCTCTCTCTCCCTCTCTCTCGCTCTGTCCCCCACCCGTTCTGTGCCCTCACCCGCTCTCTCTCTCTCTCTCTCTCTCTCTCTCTCTCTCTCTCTCTCTCTCGCTCTGTCCCCCACCCGCTCTCTCTCTCTCTCTCTCTCTCTCTCTCTCGCTCTGTCCCCCACCCTCTCTCTCTCTCTCTCTCTCTCTCTCTCTGTCCCCCACCCGCTCTCTCTCTCTCTCTCTCTCTCTCTCTCTCTCGCTCTGTCCCCCACCCGCTCTCTCGCTCTTTTATTTCAGGTCATGAAACATGGAACCAAAACTTTACATGTTGCGTTTATATTTTTGTTCAGGTCTATTAGGTGTACACTGTCTAGACCCTTCAAATATGCAAATTCAGGAAGTGGATTTAGGGGTGCGTTAAGCAGAGCACTGTCAGATACTGTGTTATATTAAAATATGTTATATAGAACAAACATGCCACTCTGATGTGTAAAACAATGAATCATGACAGCTCTATTCATGACATTGTTATCTACAACGTTTGCCTATACTGAACGTAAGGTGGACGACATGTTCTGTTGCCATGCTCAACTCATCTTTCCTCAACTCCTACCTGTTCTGTCTCCAGCTTAGCTTTCCTCAACTCCTGCCTGTTCTGTGTATCCAGCTCAGCTCTCCTCAAAACTCCTTCCTGTTCTGTGTCTCCAGCTCAGCTCTCCTCAAAACTCCTTCCTGTTCTGTGTCTCCAGCTCAGCTCTCCTCAAAACTCCTTCCTGTTCTGTGTCTCCAGCTCAGCTCTCCTCAAAACTCCTTCCTGTTCTGTGTCTCCAGCTCAGCTCTCCTCAACTCCTGCCTGTTCTGTGTCGACAGCTCAGCTCTCCTCAAAACTCCTGCCTGTTCTGTGTCTACAGCTCAGCTCTCCTCAAAACTCCTTCCTGTTCTGTCTCCAGTGACCCAGTGTGATGTAAGAGCATGTTCCTGGTAACTCCTGTCTGTGCCCTCGCAGCAGGAAGCCCCACTTCTCTCCTCACAATGAGGGCCTTACATAAGTGTGCTATATTAAAGGCAGCAGCCTAGCATACCTTTCCTTCACTCATGTGTTCATTGTCTTCTCTGACTGATAGAGAAGGCTGCTCTTTACAGGGCCAAGGCTGACTACGGCCTGAGCGAGCTCATTCGTGGTACTGGATCGTACCTGCACAATAGACAAAGGTCAGTAGGTCAGGGCTAGTGACCTCTCTCTCTTCCACTTCCTGTGGGTTGCCCTGCTTCCCGGTCGCCGGTGGGCCCTGTGGCAGTCGCTTGGTCACATGACAGCGTGCTTATGGTGGCGACCACCTTGTTTCCCCCTGCCAGGGCCTGTGTGCCCTGAACCGTACTCCCTCCCCTCCCGCTCCTCTCCCTCTCCTCTCCCATGCATTAACAGTTACAGGATGCTCAGTGCTACAGTAGTGAAAGGACAGTGCTGTTGGTTAGCTTGTGTACTATCCTTTATGGAGCCCAGAGCTGTCATAAGGCCCAAAGCTGTCACCCTAACCCTAAGGCCTAGACTTTTTTGGTTACTAGATGATTTCATACGTGTTATTTCATAGTTTGGATGTCATCACTATTATTCTACAATGTAGAAAATAGTAAAAATAAAAAACCCTTGAATGAGTAGGTGTTAATGTATGAAGACGGAAGTTTACATTCACGAAGGTTGGAGTAATTAAAACTTGTTTTTCAACCACTCCACAAATGTCATGTTAATAATTAACAAACTATAGTTTTGGCAAGTCGGTTAGGACATCTACTTTGTGCATGACACAAGTAATTATTCCAACAATTGTTTACAGGCAGATTATTTCACTTATAATTCACTGTATCACAATTCCAGTGGGTCAGAAGTTTACATACACTAAGGCACTAAGTGCCTTTAAACAGCTTGGAAAATTCCAGAAAAGTATGTCATGGCTTTAGAAGCTTCTGATAGGTTAATTGACATCATTTGAGCCAATTGGAGGTGTACCTGTGGATGTATTTCAAGGCCTACCTTCAAACTCAGTGCCTCTTTGCTTGACATCATGGGAAAATCAAAATAAATCAGCCAAGACCTCAGAAATAAACTGTAGACCTCCAAGTTTGGTTCATCCTTGGAAGCAATTTCCAAACACCTGAAGGTACCACTTTCATCTGTACAAACAACAGTACCCAAGTATAAACACCATGGGACTACGCAGCCGTCATACCGCTCAGGAAGGAGACGCGTTCTGTCTCCTAGAGATGACCGTGCTTTGGTGTGAAAAGTGCCTATCAATCCCAGAACAACAGCAAAGGACCTTGTGAAGATGCTGGAGAAAACCGGTACAAAAGTATCTATATCCACAGTAAAACGAGTCCTATATCGACATAACCTGAAAGGCCGCTCAGCAAGGAAGAAGCCACTGCTCCAAAACCACCATAAAAAAGCCAGACTACGGTTTGCAACTGCACATGGGGACAAAGATTGTACTTTTTGGAGAAATGTCCTCTGGTCTGATGTAACAAAAATGGAACTGTTTGGCCATAATGACCATCATTATGTTTGGAGGAAAAGGGGGAGGCTTTCAAGCCGAAGAACACCATCCCATCCATGAAGCACGGGGGTGGCAGCATCATGTTGTGGAGGTGCTTTGCTGCAGGAGGGACTGGTGCACTTCACAAAATAGATGGCATCATGAGCAGGAACATTATGTGGATATATTGAAACAACATCTCAAGACATCAGTCAGGAAGTTAAAGCTTGGTCGCAAAGGAGTCTTCCAAGTGGACAATGATCCCAAGAATACTTACAAAGCTGTGGCAAAATGGCTTAAGGACAACAAAGTCAAGGTATTGGAGTGGCCATCACAAAGCCCTGACCTCAATCCCATAGACAATTTGTGGGCAGAACTGAAAAATCGTGTGCGAGCAAGGAGGCCTACAAACCTGACTCAGTTACACCAGCTCTGTCAGGAGGAATGGGCCAAAATTCACCAAACTTATTGTGGGATGCTTGTGGAAGGCTACCTGAAACATTTGACCCAAGTTAAACAATTTAAAGGCAATACCCTCAATTAGCATTTGGTAGCATGTAAACTTCTGACCCACTGGGAATGTGATAAAATAAATAAAAGCTGAAATAAATCATTCTCTACTAGTATTCTGATATTTCACATTCTTAAAATAATGTGGTGATCCTAACTGATCTAAGAGAGGGATTTTTTACTCGGATTAAATGTCAGGAATTGTGAAAAACTGAGTTTAAATGTATTTGACTAAGGTGTATGTAAACTTCCAACTACAAATGTTTGTGTGTGTGTGTGTGTGTGTGTACATCACACACACACACCAGCCTAAAACATTTGCACAGTACTATATATATATATATATATATATATATACAGTGCCTTGCGAAAGTATTCGGCCCCCTTGAACTTTGCGACCTTTTGCCACATTTCAGGCTTCAAACATAAAGATATAAAACTGTATTTTTTTGTGAAGAATCAACAACAAGTGGGACACAATCATGAAGTGGAACGACATTTATTGGATATTTCAAACTTAACTGAAAAATTGGGCGTGCAAAATTACTCAGCTCCCTTAAGTTAATACTTTGTAGCGCCACCTTTTGCTGCGATTACAGCTGTAAGTCGCTTGGGGTATGTCTCTATCAGTTTTGCACATCGAGAGACTGAAATGTTTTCCCATTCCTCCTTGCAAAACAGCTCGAGCTCAGTGAGGTTGGATGGAGAAATGTGGCAAAAGGTCGCAAAGTTCAAGGGGGGCGAATACTTTCGCAAGGCACTGTATATGGGGCCATACCATCACTTCCAGGACTACTTGTTCTTCTTTACGTTGAAGATTGTTCTTGCACAGGATATGTGCGTATATATATATATATATACAGTGCCTTGCGAAAGTATTCGCCCCCCTTGAACTTTGCAACCTTTTGCCACATTTCAGGCTTCAAACATAAAGATATAAAATTGTATTTTTTTGTGACGAATCAACAACAAGTGGGACACAATCATGAAGTGGAACGACATTTATTGGATATTTCAAACTTTTTTAACAAATCAAAAACTGAAAAATTGGGCGTGCAAAATTATTCAGCCCCTTTACTTTCAGTGCAGCAAACTCTCTCCAGAATTTCAGTGAGGATCTCTGAATAATCCAATGTTGACCTAAATGACTAATGATGATAAATACAATCCACCTGTGTGTAATCAAGTCTCCGTATAAATGCACCTGCACTGTGATCGTCTCAGAGGTCCGTTAAAAGCGCAGAGAGCATCATGAAGAACAAGGAACACACCAGGCAGGTCCAAGATACTGTTGTGAAGAAGTTTAAAGCCGGATTTGGATAGAAAAAGATTTCCCAAGCTTTAAACATCCCAAGGAGCACTGTGCAAGCGATAATATTGAAATGGAAGGAGTATCAGACCACTGCAAATCTACCAAGACCTGGCCGTCCCTCTAAACTTTCAGCTCATACAAGGAGAAGACTGATCAGAGATGCAGCCAAGAGGCCCATGATCACTCTGGATGAACTGCAGAGATCTACAGCTGAGGTGGGAGACTCTGTCCATAGGACAACAATCAGTCGTATATTGCACAAATCTGGCCTTTATGGAAGAGTGGCAAGAAAGCCATTTCTTAAAGATATCCATAAAAAGTGTCGGTTAAAGTTTGCCACAAGCCACCTGGGAGACACACCAAACATGTGGAAGAAGGTGCTCTGGTCAGATGAAACCAAAATAGAACTTTTTGGCAACAATGCAAAACGTTATGTTTGGCGTAAAAGCAACACAGCTGAACACACCATCCCCACTGTCAAACATGGTGGTGGCAGCATCATGGTTTGGGCCTGCTTTTCTTCAGCAGGGACAGGGAAGATGGTTAAAATTGATGGGAAGATGGATGGAGCCAAATACAGGACCATTCTGGAAGAAAACCTGATGGAGTCTGCAAAAGACCTGAGACTGGGACGGAGATTTGTCTTCCAACAAGACAATGATCCAAAACATAAAGCAAAATCTACAATGGAATGGTTCAAAAATAAACATATCCAGGTGTTAGAATGGCCAAGTCAAAGTCCAGACCTGAATCCAATCGATAATCTGTGGAAAGAACTGAAAACTGCTGTTCACAAATGCTCTCCATCCAACCTCACTGAGCTCGAGCTGTTTTGCAAGGAGGAATGGGAAAAAATTCCAGTCTCTCGATGTGCAAAACTGATAGAGACATACCCCAAGCGACTTACAGCTGTAATCGCAGCAAAAGGTGGCGCTACAAAGTATTAACTTAAGGGGCTGAATAATTTTGCACGCCCAATTTTTCAGTTTTTGATTTGTTAAAAAAGTTTGAAATATCCAATAAATGTCGTTCCACTTCATGATTGTGTCCCACTTGTTGTTGATTCTTCACAAAAAAATACAGTTTTATATCTTTATGTTTGAATCCTGAAATGTGGCAAAAGGTCGCAAAGTTCAAGGGGGCCGAATACTTTCGCAAGGCACTGTATATATATATATATATATATATACACACAAAGAAACGCCCTCTCACTGTCAACTGTGTTTATTTTCAGCAAACTTAACATGTGTAAATATTTGTATAAACATAACAAGATTCAACAACTGAGACATAAACTGAACAAGTTCCACAGACATGTGACTAACAGAAATGGAATAATGTGTCCCTGAACAAAGGGCGGTCAAAATCAAGGTAACAGTCAGTATCTGGTGTTGTGTGCTGCATTAAGTACTGCAGTGCATCTCCTCCTCATGGACTGCACCAGATTTGCCAGTTCATGCTGTGAGATGTTACCCCACTCTTCCACCATGGCACATGCAAGTTCCCGGACATTTCTGGGGGGAATTGGCCTTAGCCCTCACCCTCACCCTTGAGAGCCGGGCTCTTCGCTGGCCATGGCAGAACACTAACATTCCTGTCTTGCAGGAAATCACGCACAGAACGAGCAGTATGGCTGGTGGCATTGTCATGCTGGAGGGTCATGTCAGGATGAGTCTGCAGGAAGGGTACCACTTTTTTTTGCATTTGTTTTCTATTTCACCTTTATTTAACCAGGTAGGCTAGTTGAGAACACCTTTATTTAACCAGGTAGGCTAGTTGAGAACACCTTTATTTAACCAGGTAGGCTAGTTGAGAACACCTTTATTTAACCAGGTAGGCCAGTTGAGAACAAGTTCTCATTTACAACTGGCCAAGATAATAAATACATACATACATACAGTGGGGAGAACAAGTATTTGATACACTGCCGATTTTGCAGGTTTTCCTACTTACAAAGCATGTAGAGGTAGAATTGTGGAGAGGTTGGAGTCTGTTTGATTGAGTGTGTGGACAGGTGTCTTTTATACAGGTAACGAGTTCAAACAGTTGCATTTAATACATGTAATGAGTGGAGAACAGGAGGGCTTCTTAAAGAAAACCTAACAGGTCTGTGAGAGCTGGAATTCTTACTGGTTGGTAGGTGATCAAAATGCAAATTAATTACTTTAAAAAATTTTACAATGTGATTTTCTGGATTTTTGTTTTAGATTCCGTCTCTCACAGTTGAAGTGTAACTATGATAAAAATTAAACCTCTACATGCTTTGTAAGTAGGAAAACCTGCAAAATCGGCAGTGTATCAAATACTTGTTCTCCCCACATGTATGTGTGTATGTGTGTATGTATGTATGTATGTATGTATGTATGTATGTATGTATGTATGTGTGTGTGTGTGTGTGTGTGTGTGTGCAAAAAAATTAGGCAGGTGTGAGCAAATGCTTTAAAATAAGAATGCTTTCAGAAATAGACATGTTAATATTTTATATTTATCAATTAACAAAATGCAAAGTGAGTGAACACAAGAAAAATCTACATCAAATCAATATTTGGTGTGACTACCCTTTTGCTTCAAACAGCATCAATTCTTCTAGGAACTCAGCAGGTAGGTTGGCCCAGACATCTAGGAGAACTAACCACATTTCTTCCGTGGATTTAGGCAGCCTCTGGTGCTTCTCTTCTCTTCATGTAATCCCAGACAGACTCGATGATGTTGAGATCAGGGCTCTGTGGGGGCCTGTACACTGAAGATAGTTCTTAATGACTTTCGCTGTATGTTTGGGGTCGTTGTCATGCAGCAAAATAAATTTGGGGCCAATCAGATGCCTCCCTGATGGTGTTGCATGATGGATAAGTATCTGCCTGTACTTCTCAGCATTGAGGAGACCATTCATTCCGACCAAATCCCCAATTCCATTTGCAGAAATGCAGCCCCAAACTTGCAAGGAACCTCCACCATGCTTCACTGTTGCCTGCAGTCACTCATTTGTGTACTGTTCTCCAGCCTTTCGGTGAACAAATTGCCTTCTGCTACAGCCAAATATTTCAAATTGGAGCACCTGCTGCCATTTTTATGCACCCCATTTCCTGTGTTTTCGTGCACTTGGTCTTGTTTTCATGTCGGAGGTATGGCTTTTTGGCTGCAAGTCTTCCATGAAGGCCACTTCTGACCAAACTTCTCTGGACAGTAGATGACTGTTTTCTGACAATTCTGAGCTGATGTCACTGCTGGACATCTTCCGATTGCGAAAGGAAGTAAGCATGATGTCTTTCATCTGCTGCAGTTAGTTTCCTTGGCTGACCACTGCGTCTACGGTCCTCAACGTTGCCGGTTTCTTTGTGCTTCTTCAAAAGATCTTGGACATCTGGAAACCCCTGTCTGCCTTGACATGTCTGCCTGGGAGAGACCTTGTTGATGCAGTATAACTACCTTGTGTCTGTCTGGGAGAGACCTTGTTGATGCAGTATAACTACCTTGTGTCTGTCTGGGAGAGACCTTGTTGATGCAGTATAACTACCTTGTGTCTGTCTGGGAGAGACCTTGTTGATGCAGTATAACTACCTTGTGTCTGCCTGGGAGAGACCTTGTTGATGCAGTATAACTACCTTGTGTCTGCCTGGGAGAGACCTTGTTGATGCAGTATAACTACCTTGTGTCTTGTTGCTGTGCTCAGTCTTGCCACAGTTCGGCCGCCAGCCGAGCTGATGCAGGCTGACTCCTTTTTATTGAGCAGCTTCTCCTCAGCCTACTTCTACTTTCTCCTCACAACCTCCCTCTCTCTCCTCACATCCCCTCTCGCTCCTCACAACCCCTCTCTCTCCTCCCCCTTCCCCCTGCTTCTCTTAGTCTTTTCCCTACCCCCTCCAATCCTCACTGTCCTCCATGCCAGGCAAACTGATGTGGAAAATACCATTTTGCATATAGCTGCTGGAAAGCCGAGTTTGTCCATGTAGGGAAATCATGGTTAGCCGTGGTGTAATGCGTGTGTACTGTAGGGTGTTTGATGAAAGAAGACAGAACAGAATATCATTTTAGTCTCCTGCTGGGGTCTTTGCATTTAGACATTGGGGGGGGTTGCACAGTGTGTTGCCATGGCAACAAATTCTAATTAGTCCATACCGAATGGGACTACTTCTCTTGCTGTGGCCCTGTGTCTCTGGAGCACAGTCTTCTGCTCAGCCTACTTACTCATGGGAGCAGGGATACACTGGGATCACATCCAGCGCTCCAGGGCTTCAGACTAGACCACAAGCCAAGCTACAGGTACAAGGACCGGATGGGTCCGACACTGCCGTCAATAACTCTAGTCAAATGCATTCATCCATTTTTACTCCGTGGAACACAGTGTGCACTGAGGCTGCTCTGGAGCCCCCGTGACGAGAAGGCTGCGCTGGAGCCCCCGCGGCGAGAAGGCTGCGCTGGAGCCCCCGCGGCGAGAAGGCTGCGCTGGAGCCCCCGCGGCGAGAAGGCTGCGCTGGAGCCCCCGCGGCGAGAAGGCTGCGCTGGAGCCCCCGCGGCGAGAAGGCTGCGCTGGAGCCCCCGCGGCGAGAAGGCTGCGCTGGAGCCCCCGCGGCGAGAAGGCTGCGCTGGAGCCCCCGCGGCGAGAAGGCTGCGCTGGAGCCCCCGCGGCGAGAAGGCTGCGCTGGAGCCCCCGCGGCGAGAAGGCTGAGCTGGAGCCCCCGCGGCGAGAAGGCTGCGCTGGAGCCCCCGCGGCGAGAAGGCTGCGCTGGAGCCCCCGCGGAGAGAAGGCTGCGCTGGAGCCCCCGCGGAGAGGAATTAGACCTCTATGAGCTATGCCTTTGGCAGTGACAACTCCTGAGTCCACATACACACCATCTGTCCCTCACACTGAATGGGGATGGAATGCAACGTGAAGGGGCTGTAGCCCCACACTAGTCCTGTTCTCCCCTTTTTCTCAGAAATCCCCTGCTTTACCATCTGCTAGCAGTTCATGGACTCAAATGGCACACTATCCCCTACATCGTGCTGCACACCTTTTAGGGAATATGGTACCATTTGGGGTGCAGACCATGACTTTCATCCATCTCTCCCAATACAAAATGTTTTTCCAGTGTGGGAAATGAATTGGCCTATTTTAATAACGTCTAAATTCTGTATATCCCCACCCCCCCTGACTGTTGATAGGTTGTTTCTGGTTCCCTCCAGTCAGTTCATATTAGTTTCCATCCCCTGAATCTCTCCCGATACGTCATGTTTGCTACTTTTCTCAATGTAATTACCTCTACTGTTCTGTGACTCAAATCGAAATGATGTGTGTAAGTGTTTTTAATAGCTTGGTTCTTCTTCACATTAGACTCATTCTGTCCCATAGCGACATGAATCATTATCTCTCCCGATACGTCATGTTTTTCCAGTGTTGGAAATGAATTAGGGTCTATTACTAACTCTACCTTAAGCCTGTTTCCTTTTAGTGTTGATGGGTTTTTGTGTTCGCTCCAGTCAGTAGCTATAAATCAATGCAAAGTCTACATTTCACAGCAGATGTGGGATTACTTGGATATTTAGCTTGAGGATCTTGAGGTGTGTTTGATGCTTGTGTTCTTTCTCATGAACCCATTTTTACTATAGATGTGGTATTGGTGTATATTGCTTGAGGTGTGTTTTGATGCTTGTGTTCCTTGTGAACTCTTTGAAAGCAGTGTTGATTTATTAGGGAAGTTCCCAGAACATGTTGCGTCTTGCTGAGGCTGGGCGATATGGCCTAACTTATGGGTGATTCATGATATACATTACCAGTCAAAAGTTTGGACACACCTACTCATTCAAGGGTTTTTCTTTATTTTTACTATTTCTACATTGTAGAATAACAGTGAAGACATCACAACTTATGAAATAACACATATGGAATCATGTAGTAACCAACAAAGTGTTCAACAAATCAAAATATATTTGAGATTCTTCAAAGTAGCCAGCCTTTGCCTTGACAGCTTTGCACTCTTGGTATTCTCTCAACCAGCTTCATGAGGTAGTCACCTGGAATGCATTTCAATTAACAGGTGTGCCTTGTTAACCTGTAGTGACGCCCAGCCCGTGAACAGGACCGTTATCATCATCTGACACGAATTAGCATAACGCAACGGACATAACTCTTCCTAGAAAATATTCCTATTCATGAAAATCACAAGTGAAATATATTGGAACACAGCTTAGCCTTTTGTTAATCACCCTGTCATCTCAGATTTTCAAAATATGCTTTACAGCCAACGCTAGACAAGCATTTGTGTAAGTTTATCATAGCCTAGCATAGCATTATGCCTTGCTAGCAGCAGGCAAACTTGTCACGGAAATCAGAAAAGCAATCAAATTAAATAGTTTACCTTTGATGAACTTCGGATGTTTTCACTCACGAGACTCCCAGGTAGACAGCCAAAGTTCATTTTTCCCTAAATATTATTTTTGTAGGCGAAATAGCTCCGTTTGTTCTTCACGTTTGGCTAAGAAATCGCCCGGAAATTGCGGTCACCACAACGCCGAAAAATATTCCAAATTAGCTCCATTATATCGACAGAAACATGGCAAACATTGTTTAGAATCCATCCTCAAGGTGTTTTTCTAATATCTATTCGATAATATATCAGTCGGGACAATTCGTTTTTCACTCGGACCGATTGGAGTAATGGCTACCTCTGTATTTTACGCGAGAATCTCTCTCGGAGCCACCATGTGACCACTTACGCAATGTGGCTGCCTACGGCTATTCTTCAACAGAAATGCGTAAAACTACGTCACAATGCTGTAGACACCTTGGGGAATACGTAGAAAACGTAAGCTCGTTGATGGTACATTCACAGCTGAATAGGGAGTCATTGGAACGCAGCGCTTTCAAAACCTGGGGCACTTCCGGATTGGATTTTTCTCAGGCTTTCGCCTGCAGCATCAGTTCTGTTATACTCACAGACAATATCTTTACAGTTTTGGAAACGTTAGTATTTTCTATCCAAAGCTGTCAATTATATGCATATTCTAGCATCTTTCCTGACAAAATATCCCGTTTTTAAAACGGGAACGTTTTTTTTCTCCAAAAATGAAAATACTGCCCCCTAACACCAAGAGGTTATTAAGTTAATTTGCGGAATTTATTTCCTTAATGTGTTTGAGCCAATTAGATGTGTTGTGACAAGGTAGGGGTGGTATAGAGAAGATAGCCCTATTTGGTGAAATAGTCCATATTATGGCAAGAACAGCTCAAATAAGCAAAGAGAAATGACAGTCCATTACTTTAAGACATGAAGGTCAGTCAATACTGAAAATGTCAAGAACTTTGAAAGTTTCTTCAATTGCAGTTGCAAAAACCATCAAGCGCTCTCATGAGGACCGCCACAGGAAAGCAAGACCCAGAGTTACCTCTGCTGCAGAGGATACGTTCATTAGAGTTACCTGGCTCTCATGAGGACCGCCACAGGAAAGGAAGACCCAGAGTTACCTCTGCTGCAGAGGATAAGTTCATTAGAGTTAACTGGCCCTCATGAGGACCGCCACAGGAAAGGAAGACCCAGAGTTACCTCTGCTGCAGAGGATACGTTCATTAGAGTTAACTGGCTCTCATGAGGACCGCCACAGGAAAGCAAGACCCAGAGTTACCTCTGCTGCAGAGGATACGTTCATTAGAGATAACTGGCTCTCATGAGGACGGCCACAGGAAAGGAAGACCCAGAGTTACCTCTGCTGCAGAGGATACGTTCATTAGAGTTAACTGGCTCTCATGAGGACCGCCACAGGAAAGCAAGACCCAGAGTTACCTCTGCTGCAGAGGCTGTTCATCAACCATTAGACCCAGCCTTCCTCAACCATAAGACCCACTAATTATTTTATCAAAATAGTTGAACCTGCTTTTTTTTGTGCAGTAATCACTGATCTGGCTTTCAAGTCTATGAACATACCCTTTTTTTTGTTACAAATGTAACTAGAACCATGCAAAACGCACATTCACTAATAATGATCACTTCTTGTTGAAAAGTAACACAGGTCTCATCAACAATCTCTCAAGCCCATGTGGTAATGATTAGCCTGCTAATCTTTATATTTCAAGTTTAGCCAACAAGGATCTATTTGCTAGCTAGCAAGGGAAAACAGTTGAATTGTTATGAACCCACCCTTCTGTCTGTCTCCAGCTGTTTGAACAGCATGCTGAAAACCATAGGTATTATAAGTCTCTATCGGGCCTCTTCATTTCAGTTATCTCATACCTCTCGTCCCTTCAGCTCTCTCGTACCTCTCGTCCCTTCAGCTCTCTCGTACCTCTCGTCCCTTCAGCTCTCTCGTACCTCTCGTCCCTTCAGCTCTCTCGTACCTCTCGTCCCTTCAGCCGTAATATTCCTCAATAAAATAAACTGAGAACATGTAACAGTGTGTGGGTATCCATTTCTCTCAGATTACTCACTCCCCAGACCTTACTGACTGTCCCCTTCTCTCCCCAGACCTTACTGACTGTCCCCTTCTCTCCCCAGACCTTACTGACTCTCCCCAGACCTTACTGACTCTCCCCAGACCTTACTGACTGTCCCCTTCTCTCCCCAGACCTTACTGACTCTCCCCAGACCTTACTGATTGTCCCCTTCTCTCCTCAGACCTTACTGACTGTCCCCTTCTCTCCCCAGACCTTACTGACTGTCCCCTTCTCTCCCCAGACCTTACTGACTGTCCCCTTCTCTCCCCAGACCTTACTGACTGTCCCCTCCTCTCCCCAGACCTTACTGACTGTCCCCTTCTCTCCCCAGACCTTACTGACTGTCCCCTCCTCTCCCCAGACCTTACTGACTGTCCCCTCCTCTCCCCAGACCTTACTGACTGTCCCCTTCTCTCCCCAGACCTTACTGACTGTCCCCTTCTCTCCCCAGACCTTACTGACTCTCCCCAGACCTTACTGACTGTCCCCTTCTCTCCCCAGACCTTACTGACTGTCCCCTTCTCTCCCAGACCTTACTGACTGTCCCCTCCTCTCCCCAGACCTTACTGACTGTCCCCTTCTCTCCCCAGACCTTACTGACTCTCCCCAGACCTTACTGACTGTCCCCTTCTCTCCCCAGACCTTACTGACTGTCCCCTCCTCTCCCCAGACCTTACTGACTGTCCCCTTCTCTCCCCAGACCTTACTGACTCTCCCCAGACCTTACTGACTCTCCCCAGACCATACTGACTCTCCCCAGACCTTACTGACTCTCCCCAGACCTTACTGACTCTCCCCAGACCTTACTGACTCTCCCCAGACCTTACTGACTCTCCCCAGACCTTTCTGACTGTCCCCTCCTCTCCCCAGACCTTACTGACTGTCCCCTCCTCTCCCCAGACCTTACTGACTGTCCCCTCCTCTCCCCAGACCTTACTGACTCTCCCAAGACCTTACTGACTCTCCCCTCCTCTCCCCAGACCTTACTGACTGTCCCCTTCTCTCCCCAGACCTTACTGACTCTCCCCAGACCTTACTGACTGTCCCCTTCTCTTCCCAGACCTTACTGACTGTCCCCTCCTCTCCCCAGACCTTACTGACTGTCCCCTTCTCTCCCCAGACCTTACTGACTCTCCCCAGACCTTACTGACTCTCCCCAGACCATACTGACTCTCCCCAGACCTTACTGACTCTCCCCAGACCTTACTGACTCTCCCCAGACCTTACTGACTCTCCCCAGACCTTACTGACTCTCCCCAGACCTTACTGACTGTCCCCTCTCTCCCCAGACCTTTCTGACTGTACCCTCCTCTCCCCAGACCTTACTGACTGTCCCCTCCTCTCCCCAGACCTTACTGACTGTCCCCTCCTCTCCCCAGACCTTACTGACTCTCCCCAGACCTTACTGACTCTCCCCAGGCCATACTGACTCTCCCCTCCTCTCCCCAGACCTTACTGACTGTCCCCTCCTCTCCCCAGACCTTACTGACTCTCCCCAGACCTTACTGACTGTCCCCTTCTCTCCCCAGACCTTACTGACTGTCCCCTTCTCTCCCCAGACCTTACTGACTGTCCCCTCCTCTCCCCAGACCTTACTGACTGTCCCCTTCTCTCCCCAGACCTTACTGACTCTCCCCAGACCTTACTGACTCTCCCCAGACCTTACTGACTCTCCCCAGACCTTACTGACTGTCCCCTCTCTCCCCAGACCTTACTGACTGTCCCCTCCTCTCCCCAGACCTTACTGACTCTCCCCATACCTTACTGACTCTCCCCAGACCTTACTGACTCTCCCCAGACCTTACTGACTCTCCCCAGACCTTACTGACTCTCCCCAGACCTTACTGACTCTCCCCTCCTCTCCCCAGACCTTACTGACTCTACCCAGACCTTACTGACTCTACCCAGACCTTACTGACTCTACCCAGACCTTACTGACTCTCCCCAGACCTTACTGACTGTCCTCTCCTCTCCCCAGACCTTACCGACTCTCCCCAGACCTTACTGACTCTCCCCAGACCCCCCAGACCTTACTGACTCTCCCCAGACCTTACTGACTCTCCCCTCCCCCAGACCTTACTAACTCTCCCCAGACCTTACTGACTGTCCCCTCCTCTCCCCAGACCTTACTGACTGTCCCCTTCTCTCCCCAGACCTCACTGACTCTCCCCAGACCTTACTGACTGTCCCCTTCTCTCCCCAGACCTTACTGACTGTCCCCTCCTCTCCCCAGACCTTACTGACTGTCCCCTTCTCTCCCCAGACCTTACTGACTCTCCCCAGACCTTACTGACTCTCCCCAGACCTTACTGACTCTCCCCAGACCTTACTGACTGTCCCCTCTCTCCCCAGACCTTTCTTACTGTACCCTCCTCTCCCCAGACCTTACTGACTGTCCCCTCCTCTCCCCAGACCTTACTGACTCTCCCCAGACCTTACTGACTCTCCCCTCTCCCCAGACCTTACTGACTCTCCCCATACCTTACTGACTCTCCCCAGACCTTACTGACTCTCCCCTCCTCTCCCCAGATCTTACTGACTCTCCCCAGACCTTACTGACTCTCCCCAGACCTTACTGACTCTCCCCAGACCTTACTGACTGTCCCCTCCTCTCCCCAGACCATACTGACTCTCCCCTCCTCTCCCCAGACCATACTGACTCTCCCCTCCTCTCCCCAGACCTTACTGACTGTCCCCTCCTCTCCCCAGACCTCACTGACTCTCCCCTCCTCTCCCCAGACCTTACTGTCTCTCCCCAGACCTTACTGACTGTCCCCTCCTCTCCCCAGACCTCACTGACTGTCCCCTTCTCTCCCCAGACCTTACTGACTCTCCCCAGACCTTACTGATTCTCCCCAGACCTTACTGACTGTCCCCTCCTCTCCCCAGACCTTTCTGACTGTCCCCTCCTCTCCCCAGACCTTACTGACTGTCCCCTCCTCTCCCCAGACCTTACTGACTCTCCCCAGACCTTACTGACTGTCCCCTTCTCTCCCCAGACCTTACTGACTGTCCCCTTCTCTCCCCAGACCTTACTGACTGTCCCCTCCTCTCCCCAGACCTTACTGACTGTCCCCTTCTCTCCCCAGACCTTACTGACTCTCCCCAGACCTTACTGACTGTCCCCTCCTCTCCCCAGACCTTATTGACTGTCCCCTCCTCTCCCCAGACCTTACTGACTGTCCCCTTCTCTCCCCAGACCTTACTGACTCTCCCCAGACCTTACTGACTCTCCCCAGACCTTACTGACTCTCCCCAGACCTTACTGACTGTCCCCTCCTCTCCCCAGACCTTACTGACTCTCCCCAGACCTTACTGACTCTCCCCAGACCTTACTGACTCTCCCCAGACCTTACTGACTCTCCCCAGACCTTACTGACTCTCCCCAGACCTTACTGACTCTCCCCTCCTCTCCCCAGACCTTACTGACTCTACCCAGACCTTACTGACTCTACCCAGACCTTACTGACTCTACCCAGACCTTACTGACTCTCCCCAGACCTTACTGACTGTCCCCTCCTCTCCCCAGACCTTACCGACTCTCCCCAGACCTTACTGACTCTCCCCAGACCTTACTGACTCTCCCCAGACCTTACTGACTCTCCCCAGACCTTACTGACTCTCCCCAGACCTTACTGACTCTCCCCTCCCCCAGACCTTACTAACTCTCCCCAGACCTTACTGACTGTCCCCTCCTCTCCCCAGACCTTACTGACTGTCCCCTTCTCTCCCCAGACCTCACTGACTCTCCCCAGACCTTACTGACTGTCCCCTTCTCTCCCCAGACCTTACTGACTGTCCCCTCCTCTCCCCAGACCTTACTGACTGTCCCCTTCTCTCCCCAGACCTTACTGACTCTCCCCAGACCTTACTGACTCTCCCCAGACCTTACTGACTCTCCCCAGACCTTACTGACTGTCCCCTCTCTCCCCAGACCTTTCTTACTGTACCCTCCTCTCCCCAGACCTTACTGGCTGTCCCCTCCTCTCCCCAGACCTTACTGACTCTCCCCAGACCTTACTGACTCTCCCCTCCTCTCCCCAGACCTTACTGACTCTCCCCAGACCTTACTGACTCTCCCCAGACCTTACTGACTCTCCCCTCCTCTCCCCAGATCTTACTGACTCTCCCCAGACCTTACTGACTCTCCCCAGACATTACTGACTCTCCCCAGACCTTACTGACTGTCCCCTCCTCTCCCCAGACCATACTGACTCTCCCCTCCTCTCCCCAGACCATACTGACTCTCCCCTCCTCTCCCCAGACCTTACTGACTGTCCCCTCCTCTCCCCAGACCTCACTGACTCTCCCCTCCTCTCCCCAGACCTTACTGTCTCTCCCCAGACCTTACTGACTGTCCCCTCCTCTCCCCAGACCTCACTGACTGTCCCCTTCTCTCCCCAGACCTTACTGACTCTCCCCAGACCTTACTGATTCTCCCCAGACCTTACTGACTGTCCCCTCTCTCCCCAGACCTTTCTGACTGTCCCCTCCTCTCCCCAGACCTTACTGACTGTCCCCTCCTCTCCCCAGACCTTACTGACTGTCCACTCTCTCCCCAGACCTTTCTGACTGTACCCTCCTCTTCCCAGACCTTACTGACTGTCCCCTCCTCTCCCCAGACCTTACTGACTGTCCCCTCCTCTCCCCAGACCTTACTGATTCTCCCCAGACCTTACTGACTGTCCCCTCTCTCCCCAGACCTTTCTGACTGTCCCCTCCTCTCCCCAGACCTTACTGACTGTCCCCTCCTCTCCCCAGACCTTACTGACTGTCCCCTCTCTCCCCAGACCTTTCTGACTGTACCCTCCTCTCCCCAGACCTTACTGACTGTCCCCTCCTCTCCCCAGACCTTACTGACTGTCCCCTCCTCTCCCCAGACCTTACTGACTCTCCCCAGACCTTACTGACTCTCCCCAGACCTTACTGACTCTCCCCAGACCTTACTGACTCTCCCCAGACCTTACCGACTCTCCCCAGACCTTACTGACTGTCCCCTCCTCTCCTCTCCCCAGACCTTACTGACTCTCCCCTCCTCTCCCCAGATCTTACTGACTCTCCCCAGACCTTACTGACTCTCCCCAGACCTTACTGACTCTCCCCAGACCTTACTGACTCTCCCCAGACCTTACTGACTCTCCCCAGACCTTCCAGACCTTACTGACTCTCCCCAGACCTTACTGACTCTCCCCAGACCTTACTGACTCTCCCCAGACCTTACTGACTCTCCCCAGACCTTACTGACTCTCCCCAGACCTTACTGACTCCTTACTCTCCCCAGACCTTACTGACTCTCCCCAGACCTTACTCTCCCCAGACCTTACTGACTCTCCCCTCCTCTCCCCAGACCATACTGACTCTCCCCTCCTCTCCCCAGACCATACTGACTCTCCCCTCCTCTCCCCAGACCTTACTGACTGTCCCCTCCTCTCCCCAGACCTCACTGACTCTCCCCAGACCTTACTGACTGTCCCCTCCTCTCCCCAGACCTCACTGACTGTCCCCTTCTCTCCCCAGACCTTACTGACTCTCCCCAGACCTTACTGATTCTCCCCAGACCTTACTGACTGTCCCCTCTCTCCCCAGACCTTTCTGACTGTCCCCTCCTCTCCCCAGACCTTACTGACTGTCCCCTCCTCTCCCCAGACCTTACTGACTGTCCCCTCTCTCCCCAGACCTTTCTGACTGTACCCTCCTCTCCCCAGACCTTACTGACTGTCCCCTCCTCTCCCCAGACCTTACTGACTGTCCCCTCCTCTCCCCAGACCTTACTGACTCTCCCCAGACCTTACTGACTCTCCCCAGACCTTACTGACTCTCCCCAGACCTTACTGACTCTCCCCAGACCTTACCGACTCTCCCCAGACCTTACTGACTGTCCCCTCCTCTCCTCTCCCCAGACCTTACTGACTCTCCCCTCCTCTCCCCAGATCTTACTGACTCTCCCCAGACCTTACTGACTCTCCCCAGACCTTACTGACTCTCCCCAGACCTTACTGACTCTCCCCAGACCTTACTGACTCTCCCCAGACCTTACTGATTCTCCCCAGACCTTACTGACTGTCCCCTCTCTCCCCAGACCTTTCTGACTGTCCCCTCCTCTCCCCAGACCTTACTGACTGTCCCCTCCTCTCCCCAGACCTTACTGACTGTCCCCTCTCTCCCCAGACCTTTCTGACTGTACCCTCCTCTCCCCAGACCTTACTGACTGTCCCCTCCTCTCCCCAGACCTTACTGACTGTCCCCTCCTCTCCCCAGACCTTACTGACTCTCCCCAGACCTTACTGACTCTCCCCAGACCTTACTGACTCTCCCCAGACCTTACTGACTCTCCCCAGACCTTACCGACTCTCCCCAGACCTTACTGACTGTCCCCTCCTCTCCTCTCCCCAGACCTTACTGACTCTCCCCTCCTCTCCCCAGATCTTACTGACTCTCCCCAGACCTTACTGACTCTCCCCAGACCTTACTGACTCTCCCCAGACCTTACTGACTCTCCCCAGACCTTACTGACTCTCCCCAGACCTTACTGACTCTCCCCAGACCTTACTGACTCTCCCCAGACCTTACTGACTCTCACCAGACCTTACTGACTCCTTACTCTCCCCAGACCTTACTGACTCTCCCCAGACCTTACTCTCCCCAGACCTTACTGACTCTCCCCTCCTCTCCCCAGACCATACTGACTCTCCCCTCCTCTCCCCAGACCATACTGACTCTCCCCTCCTCTCCCCAGACCATACTGACTCTCCCCTCCTCTCCCCAGACCTTACTGACTGTCCCCTCCTCTCCCCAGACCTCACTGACTCTCCCCTCCTCTCCCCAGACCTTACTGTCTCTCCCCAGACCTTACTGACTGTCTCCTCCTCTCCCCAGACCTCACTGACTGTCCCCTTCTCTCCCCAGACCTTACTGACTCTCCCCAGACCTTACTGATTCTCCCCAGACCTTACTGACTGTCCCCTCTCTCCCCAGACCTTTCTGACTGTCCCCTCCTCTCCCCAGACCTTACTGACTGTCCCCTCCTCTCCCCAGACCTTACTGACTGTCCCCTCCTCTCCCCAGACCTTACTGACTCTCCCCAGACCTTACTGACTCTCCCCAGACCTTACTGACTCTCCCCAGACCTTACTGACTCTCCCCTCTCCCCAGACCTTACTAAGTCTCCCGAGACCTTACTGACTCTCCCCTCCTCTCCCCAGATCTTACTGAATTTCCCCAGACCTTACTGACTCTCCCCAGACCTTACTGACTCTCCCCAGACCTTACTGACTCTCCCCAGACCTTACTGACTCTCCCCAGACCTTACTGACTCTCCCCAGACCATACTGACTCTCCCCTCCTCTCCCCAGACCATACTGACTCTCCCCTCCTCTCCCCAGACCATACTAACTGTCCCCTCCTCTCCCCAGACCTCACTGACTCTCCCCTCCTCTCCCCAGACCTTACTGACTCTCCCTAGACCTTACTGACTGTCCCCTCCTCTCCCCAGACCTTACTGACTGTCCCCTTCTCTCCCCAGACCTTACTGACTCTCCCCAGACCTTACTGACTCTCCCCAGACCTTACTGACTCTCCCCAGACCTTACTGACTCTCCCCAGACCTTACTGACTGTCCCCTCCTCTCCCCAGACCTTACTGACTGTCCCCTCCTCTCCCCAGACCTTACTGACTCTCCCCAGACCTTACTGACTCTCCCCTCTCCCCAGACCTTACTAACTCTCTCCAGACCTTACTGACTCTCCCCTCCCCCAGACCTTACTAACTCTCCACAGACCTTACTGACTGTCCCCTCCTCTCCCCAGACCTTACTGACTGTCCCCTTCTCTCCCCAGACCTTACTGACTCTCCCCAGACCTTACTGACTGTCCCCTTCTCTCCCCAGACCTTACTGACTGTCCCCTCCTCTCCCCAGACCTTACTGACTGTCCCCTTCTCTCCCCAGACCTTACTGACTCTCCCCAGACCTTACTGACTTCCCCTTCTCTCCCCAGACCTTACTGACTGTCCCCTCCTCTCCCCAGACCTTACTGACTGTCCCCTTCTCTCCCCAGACCTTACTGACTCTCCCCAGACCTTACTGACTCTCCCCAGACCATACTGACTCTCCCCAGACCTTACTGACTCTCCCCAGACCTTACTGACTCTCCCCAGACCTTACTGACTCTCCCCAGACCTTACTGACTGTCCCCTCTCTCCCCAGACCTTTCTTACTGTACCCTCCTCTCCCCAGACCTTACTGACTGTCCCTTCCTCTCCCCAGACCTTACTGACTCTCCCCAGACCTTACTGACTCTCCCATCCTCTCCCCAGACCTTACTGACTCTCCCCAGACCTTACTGACTCTCCCCAGACCTTACTGACTCTCCCCAGACCTTACTGACTCTCCCCAGACCTTACTGACTCTCCCCAGACCATACTGACTCTCCCCAGACCTTACTGACTCTCCCCAGACCTTACTGACTCTCCCCAGACCTTACTGACTCTCCCCAGACCTTACTGACTCTCCCCAGACCATACTGACTCTCCCCAGAACTTACTGACTCTCCCCAGACCTTACTGACTGTCCCCTCTCTCCCCAGACCTTTCTTACTGTACCCTCCTCTCCCCAGACCTTACCGACTCTCCCCAGACCTTACTGACTCTCCCCAGACCATACTGACTCTCCCCAGACCATACTGACTCTCCCCAGACCTTACTGACTCTCCCCAGACATTACTGACTCTCCCATCCTCTCCCCAGACCTTACTGACTCTCCCCAGACCTTACTGACTCTCCCCAGACCTTACTGACTCTCCCCAGACCTTACTGACTCTCCCCAGACGACTCTCCCCAGACCTTACTGACTCTCCCCAGACCATACTGACTCTCCCCAGACCTTACTGACTCTCCCCAGACCTTACTGACTCTCCCCAGACCTTACTGACTCTCCCCAGACCTTACTGACTCTCCCCAGACCTTACTGACTCTCCCATCCTCTCCCCAGACCTTACTGACTCTCCCCAGACCTTACTGACTCTCCCCAGACCTTACTGACTCTCCCCAGACCTTACTGACTCTCCCCAGACCTTACTGACTCTCCCCAGACCTTACTGACTCTCCCCAGACCTTACTGACTGTCCCCTCCTCTCCCCAGACCTTACTGACTGTCCCCTCCTCTCCCCAGACCTTACTGACTCTCCCCAGACCTTACTGACTCTCCCCAGACCTTACTGACTGTCCCCTCTCTCCCCAGACCTTTCTTACTGTACCCTCCTCTCCCCAGACCTTACTGACTGTCCCTTCCTCTCCCCAGACCTTACTGACTCTCCCCAGACCTTACTGACTCTCCCATCCTCTCCCCAGACCTTACTGACTCTCCCCAGACCTTACTGACTCTCCCCAGACCTTACTGACTCTCCCCAGACCTTACTGACTCTCCCCAGACCTTACTGACTGTCCCCTCTCTCCCCAGACCTTTCTTACTGTACCCTCCTCTCCCCAGACCTTACTGACTGTCCCTTCCTCTCCCCAGACCTTACTGACTCTCCCCAGACCTTACTGACTCTCCCATCCTCTCCCCAGACCTTACTGACTCTCCCCAGACCTTACTGACTCTCCCCAGACCTTACTGACTCTCCCCAGACCTT
This sequence comes from Oncorhynchus mykiss, assembly GCF_057628025.1. Taxonomy (NCBI): domain Eukaryota; kingdom Metazoa; phylum Chordata; class Actinopteri; order Salmoniformes; family Salmonidae; genus Oncorhynchus; species Oncorhynchus mykiss. Next base: position 94,924,430 of record NC_143023.1, read on the forward strand.
ACTGACTCTCCCCAGACCATACTGACTCTCCCCAGACCTTACTGACTCTCCCCAGACATTACTGACTCTCCCATCCTCTCCCCAGACCTTACTGACTCTCCCCAGACCTTACTGACTCTCCCCAGACCTTACTGACTCTCCCCAGACCTTACTGACTCTCCCCAGACCTTACTGACTCTCCCCAGACCTTACTGACTCTCCCCAGACCTTACTGACTCTCCCCAGACCTTACTGACTCTCCCCAGACCATACTGACTCTCCCCAGAACTTACTGACTCTCCCCAGACCTTACTGACTGTCCCCTCTCTCCCCAGACCTTTCTTACTGTACCCTCTTCTCCCCAGACCTTACCGACTCTCCCCAGACCTTACTGACTCTCCCCAGACCATACTGACTCTCCCCAGACCTTACTGACTCTCCCCAGACCTTACTGACTCTCCCCAGACCTTACTGACTCTCCCCAGACCTTACTGACTCTCCCCAGACCTTACTGACTCTCCCATCCTCTCCCCAGACCTTACTGACTCTCCCCAGACCTTACTGACTCTCCCCAGACCTTACTGACTCTCCCCAGACCTTACTGACTCTCCCCAGACCTTACTGACTCTCCCCAGACCTTACTGACTCTCCCCAGACCTTACTGACTGTCCCCTCCTCTCCCCAGACCTTACTGACTGTCCCCTCCTCTCCCCAGACCTTACTGACTCTCCCCAGACCTTACTGACTCTCCCCTCTCCCCAGACCTTACTAACTCTCTCCAGACCTTACTGACTCTCCCCTCCCCCAGACCTTACTAACTCTCCCCAGACCTTACTGACTGTCCCCTCCTCTCCCCAGACCTTACTGACTGTCCCCTTCTCTCCCCAGACCTTACTGACTCTCCCCAGACCTTACTGACTGTCCCCTTCTCTCCCCAGACCTTACTGACTGTCCCCTCCTCTCCCCAGACCTTACTGACTGTCCCCTTCTCTCCCCAGACCTTACTGACTCTCCCCAGACCTTACTGACTTCCCCTTCTCTCCCCAGACCTTACTGACTGTCCCCTCCTCTCCCCAGACCTTACTGACTCTCCCCAGACCTTACTGACTCTCCCCAGACCATACTGACTCTCCCCAGACCTTACTGACTCTCCCCAGACCTTACTGACTCTCCCCAGACCTTACTGACTGTCCCCTCTCTCCCCAGACCTTTCTTACTGTACCCTCCTCTCCCCAGACCTTACTGACTGTCCCTTCCTCTCCCCAGACCTTACTGACTCTCCCCAGACCTTACTGACTCTCCCATCCTCTCCCCAGACCTTACTGACTCTCCCCAGACCTTACTGACTCTCCCCAGACCTTACTGACTCTCCCCAGACCTTACTGACTCTCCCCAGACCTTACTGACTCTCCCCAGACCATACTGACTCTCCCCAGACCTTACTGACTCTCCCCAGACCTTACTGACTCTCCCCAGACCTTACTGACTCTCCCCAGACCTTACTGACTCTCCCCAGACCATACTGACTCTCCCCAGAACTTACTGACTCTCCCCAGACCTTACTGACTGTCCCCTCTCTCCCCAGACCTTTCTTACTGTACCCTCCTCTCCCCAGACCTTACCGACTCTCCCCAGACCTTACTGACTCTCCCCAGACCATACTGACTCTCCCCAGACCATACTGACTCTCCCCAGACCTTACTGACTCTCCCCAGACATTACTGACTCTCCCATCCTCTCCCCAGACCTTACTGACTCTCCCCAGACCTTACTGACTCTCCCCAGACCTTACTGACTCTCCCCAGACCTTACTGACTCTCCCCAGACGACTCTCCCCAGACCTTACTGACTCTCCCCAGACCTTACTGACTCTCCCCAGACCTTACTGACTCTCCCCAGACCTTACTGACTCTCCCCAGACCTTACTGACTCTCCCCAGACCTTACTGACTCTCCCCAGACCTTACTGACTCTCCCCAGACCATACTGACTCTCCCCAGAACTTACTGACTCTCCCCAGACCTTACTGACTGTCCCCTCTCTCCCCAGACCTTTCTTACTGTACCCTCTTCTCCCCAGACCTTACCGACTCTCCCCAGACCTTACTGACTCTCCCCAGACCTTACTGACTCTCCCCAGACCATACTGACTCTCCCCAGACCTTACTGACTCTCCCCAGACCTTACTGACTCTCCCCAGACCTTACTGACTCTCCCCAGACCTTACTGACTCTCCCCAGACCTTACTGACTCTCCCATCCTCTCCCCAGACCTTACTGACTCTCCCCAGACCTTACTGACTCTCCCCAGACCTTACTGACTCTCCCCAGACCTTACTGACTCTCCCCAGACCTTACTGACTCTCCCCAGACCATACTGACTCTCCCCAGACCTTACTGACTCTCCCCAGACCTTACTGACTCTCCCCAGACCTTACTGACTCTCCCCAGACCTTACTGACTCTCCCCAGACCATACTGACTCTCCCCAGAACTTACTGACTCTCCCCAGACCTTACTGACTGTCCCCTCTCTCCCCAGACCTTTCTTACTGTACCCTCCTCTCCCCAGACCTTACTGACTCTCCCCAGACCTTACTGACTCTCCCCAGACCTTACTGACTGTCCCCTCTCTCCCCAGACCTTTCTTACTGTACCCTCCTCTCCCCAGACCTTACTGACTGTCCCCTCCTCTCCCCAGACCTTACTGACTCTCCCCAGACCTTACTGACTCTCCCCAGACCTTACTGACTCTCCCCAGACCTTACTGACTCTCCCCAGACCTTACTGACTCTCCCCAGACCATACTGACTCTCCCCAGAACTTACTGACTCTCCCCAGACCTTACTGACTGTCCCCTCTCTCCCCAGACCTTTCTGACTGTCCCCTCCTCTCCCCAGACCTTACTGACTGTCCCCTCCTCTCCCCAGACCTTACTGACTGTCCCCTCTCTCCCCAGACCTTTCTGACTGTACCCTCCTCTCCCCAGACCTTACTGACTGTACCCTCCTCTCCCCAGACCTTACTGACTGTCCCCTCCTCTCCCCAGACCTTACTGACTCTCCCCAGACCTTACTGACTCTCCCCAGACCTTACTGACTCTCCCCAGACCTTACTGACTCTCCCCAGACCTTACCGACTCTCCCCAGACCTTACTGACTGTCCCCTCCTCTCCTCTCCCCAGACCTTACTGACTCTCCCCTCCTCTCCCCAGATCTTACTGACTCTCCCCAGACCTTACTGACTCTCCCCAGACCTTACTGACTCTCCCCAGACCTTACTGACTCTCCCCAGACCTTACTGACTCTCCCCAGACCTTACTGATTCTCCCCAGACCTTACTGACTGTCCCCTCTCTCCCCAGACCTTTCTGACTGTCCCCTCCTCTCCCCAGACCTTACTGACTGTCCCCTCCTCTCCCCAGACCTTACTGACTGTCCCCTCTCTCCCCAGACCTTTCTGACTGTACCCTCCTCTCCCCAGACCTTACTGACTGTCCCCTCCTCTCCCCAGACCTTACTGACTGTCCCCTCCTCTCCCCAGACCTTACTGACTCTCCCCAGACCTTACTGACTCTCCCCAGACCTTACTGACTCTCCCCAGACCTTACTGACTCTCCCCAGACCTTACCGACTCTCCCCAGACCTTACTGACTGTCCCCTCCTCTCCTCTCCCCAGACCTTACTGACTCTCCCCTCCTCTCCCCAGATCTTACTGACTCTCCCCAGACCTTACTGACTCTCCCCAGACCTTACTGACTCTCCCCAGACCTTACTGACTCTCCCCAGACCTTACTGACTCTCCCCAGACCTTACTGACTCTCCCCAGACCTTCCAGACCTTACTGACTCTCCCCAGACCTTACTGACTCTCCCCAGACCTTACTGACTCTCCCCAGACCTTACTGACTCTCCCCAGACCTTACTGACTCTCACCAGACCTTACTGACTCCTTACTCTCCCCAGACCTTACTGACTCTCCCCAGACCTTACTCTCCCCAGACCTTACTGACTCTCCCCTCCTCTCCCCAGACCATACTGACTCTCCCCTCCTCTCCCCAGACCATACTGACTCTCCCCTCCTCTCCCCAGACCATACTGACTCTCCCCTCCTCTCCCCAGACCTTACTGACTGTCCCCTCCTCTCCCCAGACCTCACTGACTCTCCCCTCCTCTCCCCAGACCTTACTGTCTCTCCCCAGACCTTACTGACTGTCCCCTCCTCTCCCCAGACCTCACTGACTGTCCCCTTCTCTCCCCAGACCTTACTGACTCTCCCCAGACCTTACTGATTCTCCCCAGACCTTACTGACTCTCCCCAGACCTTACTGACTCTCCCCAGACCTTACTGACTCTCCCCAGACCTTACTGACTCTCCCCAGACCTTACTGACTCTCCCCAGACCATACTGACTCTCCCCAGAACTTACTGACTCTCCCCAGACCTTACTGACTGTCCCCTCTCTCCCCAGACCTTTCTGACTGTCCCCTCCTCTCCCCAGACCTTACTGACTGTCCCCTCCTCTCCCCAGACCTTACTGACTGTCCCCTCTCTCCCCAGACCTTTCTGACTGTACCCTCCTCTCCCCAGACCTTACTGACTGTACCCTCCTCTCCCCAGACCTTACTGACTGTCCCCTCCTCTCCCCAGACCTTACTGACTCTCCCCAGACCTTACTGACTCTCCCCAGACCTTACTGACTCTCCCCAGACCTTACCGACTCTCCCCAGACCTTACTGACTGTCCCCTCCTCTCCTCTCCCCAGACCTTACTGACTCTCCCCTCCTCTCCCCAGATCTTACTGACTCTCCCCAGACCTTACTGACTCTCCCCAGACCTTACTGACTCTCCCCAGACCTTACTGACTCTCCCCAGACCTTACTGACTCTCCCCAGACCTTACTGATTCTCCCCAGACCTTACTGACTGTCCCCTCTCTCCCCAGACCTTTCTGACTGTCCCCTCCTCTCCCCAGACCTTACTGACTGTCCCCTCCTCTCCCCAGACCTTACTGACTGTCCCCTCTCTCCCCAGACCTTTCTGACTGTACCCTCCTCTCCCCAGACCTTACTGACTGTCCCCTCCTCTCCCCAGACCTTACTGACTGTCCCCTCCTCTCCCCAGACCTTACTGACTCTCCCCAGACCTTACTGACTCTCCCCAGACCTTACTGACTCTCCCCAGACCTTACTGACTCTCCCCAGACCTTACCGACTCTCCCCAGACCTTACTGACTGTCCCCTCCTCTCCTCTCCCCAGACCTTACTGACTCTCCCCTCCTCTCCCCAGATCTTACTGACTCTCCCCAGACCTTACTGACTCTCCCCAGACCTTACTGACTCTCCCCAGACCTTACTGACTCTCCCCAGACCTTACTGACTCTCCCCAGACCTTACTGACTCTCCCCAGACCTTCCAGACCTTACTGACTCTCCCCAGACCTTACTGACTCTCCCCAGACCTTACTGACTCTCCCCAGACCTTACTGACTCTCACCAGACCTTACTGACTCCTTACTCTCCCCAGACCTTACTGACTCTCCCCAGACCTTACTCTCCCCAGACCTTACTGACTCTCCCCTCCTCTCCCCAGACCATACTGACTCTCCCCTCCTCTCCCCAGACCATACTGACTCTCCCCTCCTCTCCCCAGACCATACTGACTCTCCCCTCCTCTCCCCAGACCTTACTGACTGTCCCCTCCTCTCCCCAGACCTCACTGACTCTCCCCTCCTCTCCCCAGACCTTACTGTCTCTCCCCAGACCTTACTGACTGTCCCCTCCTCTCCCCAGACCTCACTGACTGTCCCCTTCTCTCCCCAGACCTTACTGACTCTCCCCAGACCTTACTGATTCTCCCCAGACCTTACTGACTGTCCCCTCTCTCCCCAGACCTTTCTGACTGTCCCCTCCTCTCCCCAGACCTTACTGACTGTCCCCTCCTCTCCCCAGACCTTACTGACTGTCCCCTCCTCTCCCCAGACCTTACTGACTCTCCCCAGACCTTACTGACTCTCCCCAGACCTTACTGACTCTCCCCAGACCTTACTGACTCTCCCCTCTCCCCAGACCTTACTAAGTCTCCCGAGACCTTACTGACTCTCCCCTCCTCTCCCCAGATCTTACTGAATTTCCCCAGACCTTACTGACTCTCCCCAGACCTTACTGACTCTCCCCAGACCTTACTGACTCTCCCCAGACCTTACTGACTCTCCCCAGACCTTACTGACTCTCCCCAGACCATACTGACTCTCCCCTCCTCTCCCCAGACCATACTGACTCTCCCCTCCTCTCCCCAGACCATACTGACTGTCCCCTCCTCTCCCCAGACCTCACTGACTCTCCCCTCCTCTCCCCAGACCTTACTGACTCTCCCTAGACCTTACTGACTGTCCCCTCCTCTCCCCAGACCTTACTGACTGTCCCCTTCTCTCCCCAGACCTTACTGACTCTCCCCAGACCTTACTGACTCTCCCCAGACCTTACTGACTCTCCCCAGACCTTACTGACTCTCCCCAGACCTTACTGACTGTCCCCTCCTCTCCCCAGACCTTACTGACTGTCCCCTCCTCTCCCCAGACCTTACTGACTCTCCCCAGACCTTACTGACTCTCCCCTCTCCCCAGACCTTACTAACTCTCTCCAGACCTTACTGACTCTCCCCTCCCCCAGACCTTACTGACTGTCCCCTTCTCTCCCCAGACCTTACTGACTGTCCCCTCCTCTCCCCAGACCTTACTGACTGTCCCCTTCTCTCCCCAGACCTTACTGACTCTCCCCAGACCTTACTGACTTCCCCTTCTCTCCCCAGACCTTACTGACTGTCCCCTCCTCTCCCCAGACCTTACTGACTGTCCCCTTCTCTCCCCAGACCTTACTGACTCTCCCCAGACCTTACTGACTCTCCCCAGACCATACTGACTCTCCCCAGACCTTACTGACTCTCCCCAGACCTTACTGACTCTCCCCAGACCTTACTGACTCTCCCCAGACCTTACTGACTCTCCCCAGACCTTACTGACTCTCCCCAGACCTTACTGACTGTCCCCTCTCTCCCCAGACCTTTCTTACTGTACCCTCCTCTCCCCAGACCTTACTGACTGTCCCTTCCTCTCCCCAGACCTTACTGACTCTCCCCAGACCTTACTGACTCTCCCATCCTCTCCCCAGACCTTACTGACTCTCCCCAGACCTTACTGACTCTCCCCAGACCTTACTGACTCTCCCCAGACCTTACTGACTCTCCCCAGACCTTACTGACTCTCCCCAGACCATACTGACTCTCCCCAGACCTTACTGACTCTCCCCAGACCTTACTGACTCTCCCCAGACCTTACTGACTCTCCCCAGACCTTACTGACTCTCCCCAGACCATACTGACTCTCCCCAGAACTTACTGACTCTCCCCAGACCTTACTGACTGTCCCCTCTCTCCCCAGACCTTTCTTACTGTACCCTCCTCTCCCCAGACCTTACCGACTCTCCCCAGACCTTACTGACTCTCCCCAGACCATACTGACTCTCCCCAGACCATACTGACTCTCCCAAGACCTTACTGACTCTCCCCAGACATTACTGACTCTCCCATCCTCTCCCCAGACCTTACTGACTCTCCCCAGACCTTACTGACTCTCCCATCCTCTCCCCAGACCTTACTGACTCTCCCCAGACCTTACTGACTCTCCCCAGACCTTACTGACTCTCCCCAGACCTTACTGACTCTCCCCAGACGACTCTCCCCAGACCTTACTGACTCTCCCCAGACCTTACTGACTCTCCCCAGACCTTACTGACTCTCCCCAGACCTTACTGACTCTCCCCAGACCTTACTGACTCTCCCCAGACCTTACTGACTCTCCCCAGGCCATACTGACTCTCCCCAGAACTTACTGACTCTCCCCAGACCTTACTGACTGTCCCCTCTCTCCCCAGACCTTTCTTACTGTACCCTCCTCTCCCCAGACCTTACCGACGCTCCCCAGACCTTACTGACTCTCCCCAGACCATACTGACTCTCCCCAGACCTTACTGACTCTCCCCAGACCTTACTGACTCTCCCCAGACCTTACTGACTCTCCCCAGACCTTACTGACTCTCCCATCCTCTCCCCAGACCTTACTGACTCTCCCCAGACCTTACTGACTCTCCCCAGACCTTACTGACTCTCCCCAGACCTTACTGACTCTCCCCAGACCTTACTGACTCTCCCCAGACCATACTGACTCTCCCCAGACCTTACTGACTCTCCCCAGACCTTACTGACTCTCCCCAGACCTTACTGACTCTCCCCAGACCTTACTGACTCTCCCCAGACCATACTGACTCTCCCCAGAACTTACTGACTCTCCCCAGACCTTACTGACTGTCCCCTCTCTCCCCAGACCTTTCTTACTGTACCCTCCTCTCCCCAGACCTTACTGACTCTCCCCAGACCTTACTGACTCTCCCCAGACCTTACTGACTCTCCCCAGACGACTCTCCCCAGACCTTACTGACTCTCCCCAGACCTTACTGACTCTCCCCAGACCTTACTGACTCTCCCCAGACCTTACTGACTCTCCCCAGACCTTACTGACTCTCCCCAGACCTTACTGACTCTCCCCAGGCCATACTGACTCTCCCCAGAACTTACTGACTCTCCCCAGACCTTACTGACTGTCCCCTCTCTCCCCAGACCTTTCTTACTGTACCCTCCTCTCCCCAGACCTTACCGACGCTCCCCAGACCTTACTGACTCTCCCCAGACCATACTGACTCTCCCCAGACCTTACTGACTCTCCCCAGACCTTACTGACTCTCCCCAGACCTTACTGACTCTCCCCAGACCTTACTGACTCTCCCATCCTCTCCCCAGACCTTACTGACTCTCCCCAGACCTTACTGACTCTCCCCAGACCTTACTGACTCTCCCCAGACCTTACTGACTCTCCCCAGACCTTACTGACTCTCCCCAGACCATACTGACTCTCCCCAGACCTTACTGACTCTCCCCAGACCTTACTGACTCTCCCCAGACCTTACTGACTCTCCCCAGACCTTACTGACTCTCCCCAGACCATACTGACTCTCCCCAGAACTTACTGACTCTCCCCAGACCTTACTGACTGTCCCCTCTCTCCCCAGACCTTTCTTACTGTACCCTCCTCTCCCCAGACCTTACTGACTCTCCCCAGACCTTACTGACTCTCCCCAGACCTTACTGACTGTCCCCTCTCTCCCCAGACCTTTCTTACTGTACCCTCCTCTCCCCAGACCTTACTGACTGTCCCCTCCTCTCCCCAGACCTTACTGACTCTCCCCAGACCTTACTGACTCTCCCATCCTCTCCCCAGACCTTACTGACTCTCCCCAGACCTTACTGACTCTCCCCAGACCTTACTGACTCTCCCCAGACCTTACTGACTCTCCCCAGACCTTACTGACTCTCCCCAGACCTTACTGACTCTCCCCAGACCTTACTGACTCTCCCCAGACCATACTGACTCTCCCCAGAACTTACTGACTCTCCCCAGACCTTACTGACTGTCCCCTCTCTCCCCAGACCTTTCTTACTGTACCCTCCTCTCCCCAGACCTTACCGACTCTCCCCAGACCTTACTGACTCTCCCCAGACCTTACTGACTCTCCCCAGACCTTACTGACTCTCCCCAGACCTTACTGACTCTCCCCTCCTCTCCCCAGATCTTACTGACTCTCCCCAGACCTTACTGATTCTCCCCAGACCTTACTGACTCTCCCCAGACCTTACTGACTGTCCCCTCCTCTCCCCAGACCTTACTGACTCTCCCCAGACCTTACTGACTCTCCCCAGACCTTACTGACTCTCTCCTCCCCCAGACCTTACTACCTCTCCCCAGACCTTACTGACTGTCCCCTCCTCTCCCCAGACCTTACTGACTGTCCCCTTCTCTCCCCAGACCTTACTGACTCTCCCCAGACCTTACTGACTCTCCCCAGACCTTACTGACTCTCCCCAGACCTTACTGACTCTCCCCAGACCTTACTGACTCTCCCCAGACCTTACTGACTGTCCCCTCTCTCCCCAGACCTTTCTGACTGTCCCCTCCTCTCCCCAGACCTTACTGACTGTCCCCTCCTCTCCCCAGACCTTACTGACTGTCCCCTCCTCTCCCCAGACCTTACTGACTCTCCCCAGACCTTACTGACTCTCCCCAGACCTTACTGACTCTCCCCAGACCTTACTGACTCTCCCCAGACCTTACTGACTCTCCCCAGACCTTACTGACTCTCCCCTCTCCCCAGACCTTACTAACTCTCCCCAGACCTTACTAACTCTCCCCAGACCTTACTGACTGTCCCCTCTCTCCCCAGACCTTTCTGACTGTACCCTCCTCTCCCAAGACCTTACTGACTGTCCCCTCCTCTCCCCAGACCTTACTGACTCTCCCCAGACCTTACTGACTCTCCCCAGACCTTACTGACTCTCCCCAGACCTTACTGACACTCCCCAGACCTTACTGACTCTCCCCAGACCTTACTGACTCACCTTACTGACTCTCCCCTCTCCCCAGACCTTACTAACTCTCCCCAGACCTTACTGACTCTCCCCTCCTCTCCCCAGACCTTACTGACTCTCCCCAGACCTTACTGACTCTCCCCAGACCTTACTGACTCTCCCCAGACCTTACTGACTCTCCCCAGACCTTACTGACTCTCCCCAGACCTTACTGACTCTCCCCAGACCTTACTGACTCTCCCCAGACCTTACTGACTCTCCCCAGACCTTACTGACTCTCCCCTCCTCTCCCCAGACCTTACTGACTCTCCCCAGACCTTACTGACTCTCCCCAGACCATACTGACTCTCCCCAGAACGTACTGACTCTCCCCAGACCTTACTGACTGTCCCCTCTCTCCCCAGACCTTTCTTACTGTACCCTCCTCTCCCCAGACCTTACTGACTCTCCCCAGACCTTACTGACTCTCCCCAGACCATACTGACTCTCCCCAGACCTTACTGACTCTCCCCAGACCTTACTGACTCTCCCCAGACCTTACTGACTCTCCCCAGACCTTACTGACTGTCCCCTCTCTCCCCAGACCTTTCTTACTGTACCCTCCTCTCCCCAGACCTTACTGACTGTCCCCTCCTCTCCCCAGACCTTACTGACTCTCCCATCCTCTCCCCAGACCTTACTGACTCTCCCCAGACCTTACTGACTCTCCCCAGACCTTACTGACTCTCCCCAGACCATACTGACTCTCCCCAGAACTTACTGACTCTCCCCAGACCTTACTGACTGTCCCCTCTCTCCCCAGACCTTACTGACTGTCCCCTCTCTCCCCAGACCTTTCTTACTGTACCCTCCTCTCCCCAGACCTTACCGACTCTCCCCAGACCTTACTGACTCTCCCCAGACCTTACTGACTCTCCCCAGACCTTACTGACTCTCCCCAGACCTTACTGACTGTCCCCTCCTCTCCCCAGACCTTACTGACTCCCCAGACCTTACTGACTCTCCCCAGACCTTACTGACTCTCCCCAGACCTTACTGACTCTCTCCTCCCCCAGACCTTACTACCTCTCCCCAGACCTTACTGACTGTCCCCTCCTCTCCCCAGACCTTACTGACTGTCCCCTCCTCTCCCCAGACCTTACTGACTGTCCCCTTCTCTCCCCAGACCTTACTGACTCTCCCCAGACCTTACTGACTCTCCCCAGACCTTACTGACTCTCCCCAGACCTTACTGACTGTCCTCTCTCTCCCCAGACCTTTCTGACTGTACCCTCCTCTCCCCAGACCTTACTGACTGTCCCCTCCTCTCCCCAGACCTTACTGACTGTCCCCTCCTCTCCCCAGACCTTACTGACTCTCCCCAGACCTTACTGACTCTCCCCAGACCTTACTGACTCTCCCCAGACCTTACTGACTCTCCCCAGACCTTACTGACTCTCCCCAGACCTTACTGACTCTCCCCAGACCATACTGACTCTCCCCAGAACTTACTGACTCTCCCCAGACCTTACTGACTGTCCCCTCTCTCCCCAGACCTTTCTTACTGTACCCTCCTCTCCCCAGACCTTACCGACTCTCCCCAGACCTTACTGACTCTCCCCAGACCTTACTGACTCTCCCCAGACCTTACTGACTCTCCCCAGACCTTACTGACTCTCCCCTCCTCTCCCCAGATCTTACTGACTCTCCCCAGACCTTACTGATTCTCCCCAGACCTTACTGACTCTCCCCAGACCTTACTGACTGTCCCCTCCTCTCCCCAGACCTTACTGACTCTCCCCAGACCTTACTGACTCTCCCCAGACCTTACTGACTCTCTCCTCCCCCAGACCTTACTACCTCTCCCCAGACCTTACTGACTGTCCCCTCCTCTCCCCAGACCTTACTGACTGTCCCCTTCTCTCCCCAGACCTTACTGACTCTCCCCAGACCTTACTGACTCTCCCCAGACCTTACTGACTCTCCCCAGACCTTACTGACTCTCCCCAGACCTTACTGACTGTCCCCTCTCTCCCCAGACCTTTCTGACTGTCCCCTCCTCTCCCCAGACCTTACTGACTGTCCCCTCCTCTCCCCAGACCTTACTGACTGTCCCCTCCTCTCCCCAGACCTTACTGACTCTCCCCAGACCTTACTGACTCTCCCCAGACCTTACTGACTCTCCCCAGACCTTACTGACTCTCCCCAGACCTTACTGACTCTCCCCAGACCTTACTGACTCTCCCCTCTCCCCAGACCTTACTAACTCTCCCCAGACCTTACTAACTCTCCCCAGACCTTACTGACTGTCCCCTCTCTCCCCAGACCTTTCTGACTGTACCCTCCTCTCCCAAGACCTTACTGACTGTCCCCTCCTCTCCCCAGACCTTACTGACTCTCCCCAGACCTTACTGACTCTCCCCAGACCTTACTGACTCTCCCCAGACCTTACTGACACTCCCCAGACCTTACTGACTCTCCCCAGACCTTACTGACTCACCTTACTGACTCTCCCCTCTCCCCAGACCTTACTAACTCTCCCCAGACCTTACTGACTCTCCCCTCCTCTCCCCAGACCTTACTGACTCTCCCCAGACCTTACTGACTCTCCCCAGACCTTACTGACTCTCCCCAGACCTTACTGACTCTCCCCAGACCTTACTGACTCTCCCCAGACCTTACTGACTCTCCCCAGACCTTACTGACTCTCCCCAGACCTTACTGACTCTCCCCTCCTCTCCCCAGACCTTACTGACTCTCCCCAGACCTTACTGACTCTCCCCAGACCATACTGACTCTCCCCAGAACGTACTGACTCTCCCCAGACCTTACTGACTGTCCCCTCTCTCCCCAGACCTTTCTTACTGTACCCTCCTCTCCCCAGACCTTACTGACTCTCCCCAGACCTTACTGACTCTCCCCAGACCATACTGACTCTCCCCAGACCTTACTGACTCTCCCCAGACCTTACTGACTCTCCCCAGACCTTACTGACTCTCCCCAGACCTTACTGACTGTCCCCTCTCTCCCCAGACCTTTCTTACTGTACCCTCCTCTCCCCAGACCTTACTGACTGTCCCCTCCTCTCCCCAGACCTTACTGACTCTCCCATCCTCTCCCCAGACCTTACTGACTCTCCCCAGACCTTACTGACTCTCCCCAGACCTTACTGACTCTCCCCAGACCTTACTGACTCTCCCCAGACCTTACTGACTCTCCCCAGAACTTACTGACTCTCCCCAGACCTTACTGACTGTCCCCTCTCTCCCCAGACCTTACTGACTGTCCCCTCTCTCCCCAGACCTTTCTTACTGTACCCTCCTCTCCCCAGACCTTACCGACTCTCCCCAGACCTTACTGACTCTCCCCAGACCTTACTGACTCTCCCCAGACCTTACTGACTCTCCCCAGACCTTACTGACTGTCCCCTCCTCTCCCCAGACCTTACTGACTCTCCCCAGACCTTACTGACTCTCCCCAGACCTTACTGACTCTCCCCAGACCTTACTGACTCTCTCCTCCCCCAGACCTTACTACCTCTCCCCAGACCTTACTGACTGTCCCCTCCTCTCCCCAGACCTTACTGACTGTCCCCTCCTCTCCCCAGACCTTACTGACTGTCCCCTTCTCTCCCCAGACCTTACTGACTCTCCCCAGACCTTACTGACTCTCCCCAGACCTTACTGACTCTCCCCAGACCTTACTGACTGTCCTCTCTCTCCCCAGACCTTTCTGACTGTACCCTCCTCTCCCCAGACCTTACTGACTGTCCCCTCCTCTCCCCAGACCTTACTGACTGTCCCCTCCTCTCCCCAGACCTTACTGACTCTCCCCAGACCTTACTGACTCTCCCCAGACCTTACTGACTCTCCCCAGACCTTACTGACTCTCCCCAGACCTTACTGACTCTCCCCAGACCTTACTGACTCTCCCCAGACCTTACTAACTCTCCCCAGACCTTACTAACTCTCCCCAGACCTTAATGACTCTCCCCTCCTCTCCCCAGACCTTCCTGACTCTCCCCAGACCTTACTGACTCTCCCCAGACCTTACTGACTCTCCCCAGACCTTACTGACTGTCCCCTCTCTCCCCAGACCTTTCTGACTGTACCCTCCTCTCCCCAGACCTTTCTGACTGTACCCTCCTCTCCCCAGACCTTACTGACTGTCCCCTCCTCTCCCCAGACCTTACTGACTCTCCCCAGACCTTACTGACTCTCCCCAGACCTTACTGACTCTCCCCAGACCTTACTGACTCTCCCCAGACCTTACTGACACTCCCCAGACCTTACTGACTCTCCCCAGACCTTACTGACTCACCTTACTGACTCTCCCCTCTCCCCAGACCTTACTAACTCTCCCCAGACCTTACTGACTCTCCCCTCCTCTCCCCAGACCTTACTGACTCTCCCCAGACCTTACTGACTCTCCCCAGACCTTACTGACTCTCCCCAGACCTTACTGACTCTCCCCAGACCTTACTGACTCTCCCCAGACCTTACTGACTCTCCCCAGACCTTACTGACTCTCCCCTCCTCTCCCCAGACCTTACTGACTGTCCCCTCCTCTCCCCAGACCTTACTGACTCTCCCCTCTCCCCAGACCTTACTAACTCTCCCCAGACCTTACTGACTGTCCCCTCCTCTCCCCAGATCTTACTGACTGTCCCCTCCTCTCCCCAGACCTTACTGACTCTCCCCAGACCTTACTGACTCTCCCCAGACCTTACTGACTCTCCCCAGACCTTACTGACTCTCCCCAGACCTTACTGACTCTCCCCTCCTCTCCCCAGACCATACTGACTCTCCCCTCCTCTCCCCAGACCATACTGACTCTCCCCTCCTCTCCCCAGACCTTACTGACTCTCCCCAGACCTGACTGACTCTCCCCAGACCTTACTGACTCTCCCCAGACCTTACTGACTCTTCCCAGACCTTACTGACTCTCCCCTCCTCTCCCCAGACCATACTGACTCTCCCCTCCTCTCCCCAGACCTTACTGACTCTCCCCAGACCTTACTGACTCTCCCCAGACCTTACTGACTCTCCCCAGACCTTACCGACTCTCCCCAGACCTTTCTGACTGTCCCCTCCTCTCCTCTCCCCAGACCTTACTGACTCTCCCCAGATCTTACTGACTCTCCCCAGACCTTACTGACTCTCCCAGACCTTACTGACTCTCCCCAGACCTTACTGACTCTCCCCAGACCTTACTGACTCTCCCCAGACCTTCCAGACCTTACTGACTCTCCCCAGACCTTACTGACTCTCCCCAGACCTTACTGACTCTCCCCAGACCTTACTGACTCTCCCCAGACCTTACTCTCCCCAGACCTTACTGACTCTCCCCTCCTCTCCCCAGACCTTACTGACTCTCCCCAGACCTTACTGACTCTCCCCAGACCTTACTGACTCTCCCCAGACCTTACTGACTCTCCCCAGACCTTACTGACTCTCCCCAGACCTTACTGACTCTCCCCAGACCTTACTGACTCTCCCCAGACCTTACTGACTCTCCCCAGACCTTACTGACTCTCCCAGACCTTACTGACTCTCCCCTCCTCTCCCCAGACCATACTGACTCTCCCCTCCTCTCCCCAGACCTTACTGACTGTCCCCTCCTCTCCCCAGACCTCACTGACTCTCCCCTCCTCTCCCCAGACCTTACTGACCCTCCCCAGACCTTACTGAATGTCCCCTCCTCTCCCCAGACCTTACTGACTGTCCCCTTCTCTCCCCAGACCTTACTGACTCTCCCCAGACCTTACTGACTCTCCCCAGACCTTACTGACTCTCCCCAGACCTTACTGACTCTCCCCAGACCTTACTGACTCTCCCCAGACCTTACTGACTGTCCCCTCCTCTCCCCAGACCTTACTGACTGTCCCCTCCTCTCCCCAGACCTTACTGACTGTCCCCTCCTCTCCCCAGACCTTACTGACTCTCCCCAGACCTTACTGACTCTCCCCTCTCCCCAGACCTTAATAACTCTCCCCAGACCTTACTGACTCTCCCCTCCTCTCCCCAGATCTTACTGACTGTCCCCTCCTCTCCCCAGACCTTACTGACTCTCCCCAGACCTTACTGACTCTCCCCAGACCTTACTGACTCTCCCCAGACCTTACTGACTCTCCCCAGACCTTACTGACTCTCCCCAGACCTTACTGACTCTCCCCAGACCATACTGACTCTCCCCTCCTCTCCCCAGACCTTACTGACTCTCCCCTCCTCTCCCCAGACCTTACTGACTGTCCCCTTCTCTCCCCAGACCTTACTGACTCTCCCCAGACCTTACTGACTCTCCCCTCCTCTCCCCAGACCATACTGACTCTCCCCTCCTCTCCCCAGACCTTACTGACTCTCCCCAGACCTTACTGACTCTCCCCAGACCTTACTGACTCTCCCCAGACCTTACTGACTCTCCCCTCCTCTCCCCAGACCATACTGACTCTCCCCTCCTCTCCCCAGACCTTACTGACTCTCCCCAGACCTTACTGACTCTCCCCAGACCTTACTGACTCTCCCCAGACCTTACTGACTGTCCCCTCCTCTCCTCTCCCCAGACCTTACTGACTCTCCCCTCCTCTCCCCAGATCTTACTGACTCTCCCCAGACCTTACTGACTCTCCCCAGACCTTACTGACTCTCCCCAGACCTTACTGACTCTCCCCAGACCTTACTGACTCTCCCCAGACCTTACTGACTCTCCCCAGACCTTCCAGACCTTACTGACTCTCCCCAGACCTTACTGACTCTCCCCAGACCTTACTGACTCTCCCCAGACCTTACTGACTCTCCCCAGACCTTACTCTCCCCAGACCTTACTGACTCTCCCCAGACCTTACTCTCCCCAGACCTTACTGACTCTCCCCTCCTCTCCCCAGACCTTACTGACTCTCCCCAGACCTTACTCTCCCCAGACCTTACTGACTCTCCCCAGACCTTACTCTCCCCAGACCTTACTGACTCTCCCCAGACCTTACTCTCCCCAGACCTTACTGACTCTCCCCAGACCTTACTGACTCTCCCTAGACCTTACTGACTCTCCCCAGACCTTACTGACTCTCCCCAGACCTTACTGACTCTCCCCAGACCTTACTGACTCTCCCCAGACCTTACTGACTCTCCCCAGACCTTACTGACTCTCCCCAGACCTTACTGACTCTCCCCAGACCTTACTGACTCTCCCCAGACCTTACTGACTCTCCCCAGACCTTACTGACTCTCCCCTCCTCTCCCCAGACCATACTGACTCTCCCCTCCTCTCCCCAGACCATACTGACTCTCCCCTCCTCTCCCCAGACCTTACTGACTGTCCCCTCCTCTCCCCAGACCTCACTGACTCTCCCCTCCTCTCCCCAGACCTTACTGACACTCCCCAGACCTTACTGACTGTCCCCTTCTCTCCCCAGACCTTACTGACTGTCCCCTTCTCTCCCCAGACCTTACTGACTGTCCCCTCCTCTCCCCAGACCTTACTGACTGTCCCCTCCTCTCCCCAGACCTTACTGACTCTCCCCTCTCCCCAGACCTTACTAACTCTCCCCAGACCTTACTGACTCTCCCCTCCTCTCCCCAGATCTTACTGACTGTCCCCTCCTCTCCCCAGACCTTACTGACTCTCCCCAGACCTTACTGACTCTCCCCAGACCTTACTGACTCTCCCCAGACCTTACTGACTCTCCCTAGACCTTACTGACTCTCCCCAGACCTTACTGACTCTCCCCAGACCTTACTGACTCTCCCCAGACCTTACTGACTCTCCCCAGACCTTACTGACTCTCCCCAGACCTTACTGACTCTTCCCAGACCTTACTGACTCTCCCCTCCTCTCCCCAGACCATACTGACTCTCCCCTCCTCTCCCCAGACCTTACTGACTCTCCCCTCCTCTCCCCAGATCTTACTGACTCTCCCCAGACCTTACTGACTCTCCCCAGACCTTACTGACTCTCCCCAGACCTTACTGACTCTCCCCAGACCTTACTGACTCTCCCCAGACCTTCCAGACCTTACTGACTCTCCCCAGACCTTACTGACTCTCCCCAGACCTTACTGACTCTCCCCAGACCTTACTGACTCTCCCCAGACCTTACTCTCCCCAGACCTTACTGACTCTCCCCAGACCTTACTCTCCCCAGACCTTACTGACTCTCCCCTCCTCTCCCCAGACCTTACTGACTCTCCCCAGACCTTACTGACTCTCCCCAGACCTTACTGACTCTCCCCAGACCTTACTGACTCTCCCCAGACCTTACTGACTCTCCCCAGACCTTACTGACTCTCCCCAGACCTTACTGACTCTCCCCTCCTCTCCCCAGACCATACTAACTCTCCCCTCCTCTCCCCAGACCTTACTAACACTCCCCAGACCTTACTGACTGTCCCCTTCTCTCCCCAGACCTTACTGACTGTCCCCTTCTCTCCCCAGACCTTACTGACTCTCCCCAGACCTTACTGACTCTCCCCAGACCTTACTGACTGTCCCCTCCTCTCCCCAGACCTTACTGACTGTCCCCTCCTCTCCCCAGACCTTACTGACTCTCCCCAGACCTTACTGACTCTCCCCTCTCCCCAGACCTTACTAACTCTCCCCAGACCTTACTGACTCTCCCCTCCTCTCCCCAGATCTTACTGACTGTCCCCTCCTCTCCCCAGACCTTACTGACTCTCCCCAGACTTTACTGACTCTCCCCAGACCTTACTGACTCTCCCCAGACCTTACTGACTCTCCCCAGACCTTACTGACTCTCCCCAGACCTTACTGACTCTCCCCAGACCATACTGACTCTCCCCTCCTCTCCCCAGACCTTACTGACTGTCCCCTCCTCTCCCCAGACCATACTGACTCTCCCCTCCTCTCCCCAGACCTTACTGACTGTCCCCTCCTCTCCCCAGACCTTACTGACTCTCCCCAGACCTTACTGACTCTCCCCTCCTCTCCCCAGACCATACTGACTCTCCCCTCCTCTCCCCAGACCTTACTGACTCTCCCCAGACCTTACTGACTCTCCCCAGACCTTACCGACTCTCCCCAGACCTTACTGACTGTCCCCTCCTCTCCTCTCCCCAGACCTTACTGACTCTCCCCAGACCTTACTGACTGTCCCCTCCTCTCCTCTCCCCAGACCTTACTGACTGTCCCCTCCTCTCCTCTCCCCAGACCTTACTGACTCTCCCCAGACCTTACTGACTGTCCCCTCCTCTCCTCTCCCCAGACCTTACTGACTGTCCCCTCCTCTCCTCTCCCCAGACCTTACTGGCTCTCCCCTCCTCTCCTCTCCCCAGACCTTACTGACTCTCCCCAGACCTTACTGACTCTCCCCAGACCTTACTGACTCTCCCCAGACCTTACTGACTCTCCCCTCCTCTCCCCAGACCTTACTGACTCTCCTCTCCTCTCCCCAGACCATACTGACTCTCCTCTCCCCAGACCTTACTGACTGTCCCCTCCTCTCCTCAGACCTCACTGACTCTCCTCTCCTCTCCCCAGACCTTACTGACTCTCCCCAGACCTTACTGACTCTCCCCAGACCTTACTGACTGTCCCCTCCTCTCCTCTCCCCAGACTTTACTGACTCTCCCCAGACCTTACTGACTGTCCCCTCCTCTCCTCTCCCCAGACCTTACTGACTGTCCCCTCCTCTCCTCTCCCCAGACCTTACTGACTGTCCCCTCCTCTCCTCTCCCCAGACCTTACTGACTCTCCCCAGACCTTACCGACTCTCCCCAGACCTTACTGACTGTCCTCTCCTCTCCCCAGACCTTACTGACTCTCCCCAGACCTTACTGACTGTCCCCTCCTCTCCTCTCCCCAGACCTTACTGGCTCTCCCCTCCTCTCCTCTCCCCAGACCTTACTGACTCTCCCCAGACCTTACTGACTCTCCCCAGACCTTACTGACTCTCCCCAGACCTTACTGACTCTCCCCAGACCTTACTGACTCTCCCCAGACCTTACTGACTCTCCCCTCCTCTCCCCAGACCTTACTGACTCTCCCCTCCTCTCCCCAGACCATACTGACTCTCCCCTCCTCTCCCCAGACCATACTGACTCTCCTCTCCCCAGACCTTACTGACTCTCCCCTCCTCTCCCCAGACCTTACTGACTCTCCCCAGACCTTACTGACTCTCCCCAGACCTTACTGACTCTCCCCAGACCTTACTGACTGTCCCCTCCTCTCCTCTCCCCAGACCTTACTGACTCTCCCCTCCTCTCCCCAGATCTTACTGACTCTCCCCAGACCTTACTGACTCTCCCCAGACCTTACTGACTCTCCCCAGACCTTACTGACTCTCCCCAGACCTTACTGACTCTCCCCAGACCTTACTGACTCTCCCCAGACCTTACTCTCCCCAGACCTTACTGACTCTCCCCAGACCTTACTCTCCCCAGACCTTACTGACTCTCCCCTCCTCTCCCCAGACCTTACTGACTCTCCCCAGACCTTACTCTCCCCAGACCTTACTGACTCTCCCCAGACCTTACTCTCCCCAGACCTTACTGACTCTCCCCAGACCTTACTGACTCTCCCCAGACCTTACTGACTCTCCCTAGACCTTACTGACTCTCCCCAGACCTTACTGACTCTCCCCAGACCTTACTGACTCTCCCCAGACCTTACTGACTCTCCCCAGACCTTACTGACTCTCCCCAGACCTTACTGACTCTCCCCAGACCTTACTGACTCTCCCCTCCTCTCCCCAGACCATACTGACTCTCCCCTCCTCTCCCCAGACCATACTGACTCTCCCCTCCTCTCCCCAGACCTTACTGACTGTCCCCTCCTCTCCCCAGACCTCACTGACTCTCCCCTCCTCTCCCCAGACCTTACTGACACTCCCCAGACCTTACTGACTGTCCCCTTCTCTCCCCAGACCTTACTGACTGTCCCCTTCTCTCCCCAGACCTTACTGACTCTCCCCAGACCTTACTGACTGTCCCCTCCTCTCCCCAGACCTTACTGACTGTCCCCTCCTCTCCCCAGACCTTACTGACTCTCCCCAGACCTTACTGACTCTCCCCTCTCCCCAGACCTTACTAACTCTCCCCAGACCTTACTGACTCTCCCCTCCTCTCCCCAGATCTTACTGACTGTCCCCTCCTCTCCCCAGACCTTACTGACTCTCCCCAGACCTTACTGACTCTCCCCAGACCTTACTGACTCTCCCCAGACCTTACTGACTCTCCCTAGACCTTACTGACTCTCCCCAGACCTTACTGACTCTCCCCAGACCTTACTGACTCTCCCCAGACCTTACTGACTCTCCCCAGACCTTACTGACTCTCCCCAGACCTTACTGACTCTCCCCAGACCTTACTGACTCTTCCCAGACCTTACTGACTCTCCCCTCCTCTCCCCAGACCATACTGACTCTCCCCTCCTCTCCCCAGACCTTACTGACTCTCCCCAGACCTTACTGACTGTCCCCTCCTCTCCTCTCCCCAGACCTTACTGACTCTCCCCTCCTCTCCCCAGATCTTACTGACTCTCCCCAGACCTTACTGACTCTCCCCAGACCTTACTGACTCTCCCCAGACCTTACTGACTCTCCCCAGACCTTCCAGATCTTACTGACTCTCCCCAGACCTTACTGACTCTCCCCAGACCTTACTGACTCTCCCCAGACCTTACTGACTCTCCCCAGACCTTACTCTCCCCAGACCTTACTGACTCTCCCCAGACCTTACTCTCCCCAGACCTTACTGACTCTCCCCTCCTCTCCCCAGACCTTACTGACTCTCCCCAGACCTTACTGACTCTCCCCAGACCTTACTGACTCTCCCCAGACCTTACTGACTCTCCCCAGACCTTACTGACTCTCCCCAGACCTTACTGACTCTCCCCAGACCTTACTGACTCTCCCCAGACCTTACTGACTCTCCCCTCCTCTCCCCAGACCATACTGACTCTCCCCTCCTCTCCCCAGACCTTACTAACACTCCCCAGACCTTACTGACTGTCCCCTTCTCTCCCCAGACCTTACTGACTGTCCCCTTCTCTCCCCAGACCTTACTGACTCTCCCCAGACCTTACTGACTCTCCCCAGACCTTACTGACTGTCCCCTCCTCTCCCCAGACCTTACTGACTGTCCCCTCCTCTCCCCAGACCTTACTGACTCTCCCCAGACCTTACTGACTCTCCCCTCTCCCCAGACCTTACTAACTCTCCCCAGACCTTACTGACTCTCCCCTCCTCTCCCCAGATCTTACTGACTGTCCCCTCCTCTCCCCAGACCTTACTGACTCTCCCCAGACCTTACTGACTCTCCCCAGATCTTACTGACTCTCCCCAGACCTTACTGACTCTCCCCAGACCTTACTGACTCTCCCCAGACCTTACTGACTCTCCCCAGACCTTACTGACTCTCCCCAGACCATACTGACTCTCCCCTCCTCTCCCCAGACCTTACTGACTGTCCCCTCCTCTCCCCAGACCATACTGACTCTCCCCTCCTCTCCCCAGACCTTACTGACTGTCCCCTCCTCTCCCCAGACCTTACTGACTCTCCCCAGACCTTACTGACTCTCCCCTCCTCTCCCCAGACCATACTGACTCTCCCCTCCTCTCCCCAGACCTTACTGACTCTCCCCAGACCTTACTGACTCTCCCCAGACCTTACCGACTCTCCCCAGACCTTACTGACTGTCCCCTCCTCTCCTCTCCCCAGACCTTACTGACTCTCCCCAGACCTTACTGACTGTCCCCTCCTCTCCTCTCCCCAGACCTTACTGACTGTCCCCTCCTCTCCTCTCCCCAGACCTTACTGACTCTCCCCAGACCTTACTGACTGTCCCCTCCTCTCCTCTCCCCAGACCTTACTGACTGTCCCCTCCTCTCCTCTCCCCAGACCTTACTGGCTCTCCCCTCCTCTCCTCTCCCCAGACCTTACTGACTCTCCCCAGACCTTACTGACTCTCCCCAGACCTTACTGACTCTCCCCAGACCTTACTGACTCTCCCCAGACCTTACTGACTCTCCCCTCCTCTCCCCAGACCTTACTGACTCTCCCCTCCTCTCCCCAGACCATACTGACTCTCCTCTCCCCAGACCTTACTGACTGTCCCCTCCTCTCCTCAGACCTCACTGACTCTCCTCTCCTCTCCCCAGACCTTACTGACTCTCCCCAGACCTTACTGACTCTCCCCAGACCTTACTGACTGTCCCCTCCTCTCCTCTCCCCAGACTTTACTGACTCTCCCCAGACCTTACTGACTGTCCCCTCCTCTCCTCTCCCCAGACCTTACTGACTGTCCCCTCCTCTCCTCTCCCCAGACCTTACTGACTGTCCCCTCCTCTCCTCTCCCCAGACCTTACTGACTGTCCCCTCCTCTCCTCTCCCCAGACCTTACTGACTCTCCCCAGACCTTACCGACTCTCCCCAGACCTTACTGACTGTCCTCTCCTCTCCCCAGACCTTACTGACTCTCCCCAGACCTTACTGACTGTCCCCTCCTCTCCTCTCCCCAGACCTTACTGGCTCTCCCCTCCTCTCCTCTCCCCAGACCTTACTGACTCTCCCCAGACCTTACTGACTCTCCCCAGACCTTACTGACTCTCCCCAGACCTTACTGACTCTCCCCAGACCTTACTGACTCTCCCCAGACCTTACTGACTCTCCCCAGACCTTACTGACTCTCCCCTCCTCTCCCCAGACCTTACTGACTCTCCCCTCCTCTCCCCAGACCATACTGACTCTCCCCTCCTCTCCCCAGACCATACTGACTCTCCTCTCCCCAGACCTTACTGACTGTCCCCTCCTCTCCCCAGACCTCCCTGACTCTCCCCTCCCCAGACCTTACTGACTCTCCCCAGACCTTACTGACTGTCCCCTCCTCTCCTCTCCCCAGACCTTACTGACTGTCCCCTCCTCTCCTCTCCCCAGACCTTACTGACTGTCCCCTCCTCTCCTCTCCCCAGAACTTACTGACTGTCCCCTCCTCTCCTCTCCCCAGAACTTACTAACTGTCCCCTCCTCTCCCCAGACCTCCCTGACTCTCCCCTCCCCAGACCTTACTGACTCTCCCCAGACCTTACTGACTGTCCCCTCCTCTCCTCTCCCCAGACCTTACTGACTGTCCCCTCCTCTCCTCTCCCCAGACCTTACTGACTGTCCCCTCCTCTCCTCTCCCCAGAACTTACTGACTGTCCCCTCCTCTCCTCTCCCCAGACCTTACTGACTGTCCCCTCCTCTCCTCTCCCCAGACCTTACTGGCTCTCCCCTCCTCTCCTCTCCCCAGACCTTACTGACTCTCCCCAGACCTTACTGACTCTCCCCAGACCTTACTGACTCTCCCCAGACCTTACTGACTCTCCCCAGACCTTACTGACTCTCCCCTCCTCTCCCCAGACCTTACTGACTCTCCCCTCCTCTCCCCAGACCATACTGACTCTCCTCTCCCCAGACCTTACTGACTGTCCCCTCCTCTCCTCAGACCTCACTGACTCTCCTCTCCTCTCCCCAGACCTTACTGACTCTCCCCAGACCTTACTGACTCTCCCCAGACCTTACTGACTGTCCCCTCCTCTCCTCTCCCCAGACTTTACTGACTCTCCCCAGACCTTACTGACTGTCCCCTCCTCTCCTCTCCCCAGACCTTACTGACTGTCCCCTCCTCTCCTCTCCCCAGACCTTACTGACTGTCCCCTCCTCTCCTCTCCTCTCCCCAGACCTTACTGACTGTCCCCTCCTCTCCTCTCCCCAGACCTTACTGACTCTCCCCAGACCTTACCGACTCTCCCCAGACCTTACTGACTGTCCTCTCCTCTCCCCAGACCTTACTGACTCTCCCCAGACCTTACTGACTGTCCCCTCCTCTCCTCTCCCCAGACCTTACTGGCTCTCCCCTCCTCTCCTCTCCCCAGACCTTACTGACTCTCCCCAGACCTTACTGACTCTCCCCAGACCTTACTGACTCTCCCCAGACCTTACTGACTCTCCCCAGACCTTACTGACTCTCCCCAGACCTTACTGACTCTCCCCAGACCTTACTGACTCTCCCCTCCTCTCCCCAGACCTTA
Organism: Oncorhynchus mykiss; assembly: GCF_057628025.1. NCBI lineage: Eukaryota > Metazoa > Chordata > Actinopteri > Salmoniformes > Salmonidae > Oncorhynchus > Oncorhynchus mykiss. The sequence goes on from NC_143023.1 coordinate 94,949,875, forward strand.
CTGACTCTCCCCTCCTCTCCCCAGACCATACTGACTCTCCCCTCCTCTCCCCAGACCATACTGACTCTCCTCTCCCCAGACCTTACTGACTGTCCCCTCCTCTCCTCTCCCCAGACCTTACTGACTGTCCCCTCCTCTCCTCTCCCCAGAACTTACTGACTGTCCCCTCCTCTCCTCTCCCCAGACCTTACTGACTGTCCCCTCCTCTCCTCTCCCCAGACCTTACTGGCTCTCCCCTCCTCTCCTCTCCCCAGACCTTACTGACTCTCCCCAGACCTTACTGACTCTCCCCAGACCTTACTGACTCTCCCCAGACCTTACTGACTCTCCCCAGACCTTACTGACTCTCCCCTCCTCTCCCCAGACCTTACTGACTCTCCCCTCCTCTCCCCAGACCATACTGACTCTCCTCTCCCCAGACCTTACTGACTGTCCCCTCCTCTCCTCAGACCTCACTGACTCTCCTCTCCTCTCCCCAGACCTTACTGACTCTCCCCAGACCTTACTGACTCTCCCCAGACCTTACTGACTGTCCCCTCCTCTCCTCTCCCCAGACTTTACTGACTCTCCCCAGACCTTACTGACTGTCCCCTCCTCTCCTCTCCCCAGACCTTACTGACTGTCCCCTCCTCTCCTCTCCCCAGACCTTACTGACTGTCCCCTCCTCTCCTCTCCTCTCCCCAGACCTTACTGACTGTCCCCTCCTCTCCTCTCCCCAGACCTTACTGACTCTCCCCAGACCTTACCGACTCTCCCCAGACCTTACTGACTGTCCTCTCCTCTCCCCAGACCTTACTGACTCTCCCCAGACCTTACTGACTGTCCCCTCCTCTCCTCTCCCCAGACCTTACTGGCTCTCCCCTCCTCTCCTCTCCCCAGACCTTACTGACTCTCCCCAGACCTTACTGACTCTCCCCAGACCTTACTGACTCTCCCCAGACCTTACTGACTCTCCCCAGACCTTACTGACTCTCCCCAGACCTTACTGACTCTCCCCAGACCTTACTGACTCTCCCCTCCTCTCCCCAGACCTTACTGACTCTCCCCTCCTCTCCCCAGACCATACTGACTCTCCCCTCCTCTCCCCAGACCATACTGACTCTCCTCTCCCCAGACCTTACTGACTGTCCCCTCCTCTCCCCAGACCTCCCTGACTCTCCCCTCCCCAGACCTTACTGACTCTCCCCAGACCTTACTGACTGTCCCCTCCTCTCCTCTCCCCAGACCTTACTGACTGTCCCCTCCTCTCCTCTCCCCAGACCTTACTGACTGTCCCGTCCTCTCCTCTCCCCAGAACTTACTGACTGTCCCCTCCTCTCCTCTCCCCAGAACTTACTGACTGTCCCCTCCTCTCCTCTCCCCAGAACTTACTAACTGTCCCCTCCTCTCCTCTCCCCAGAACTTACTGACTGTCCCCTCCTCTCCCCAGACCTCCCTGACTCTCCCCTCCCCAGACCTTACTGACTCTCCCCAGACCTTACTGACTGTCCCCTCCTCTCCTCTCCCCAGACCTTACTGACTGTCCCCTCCTCTCCTCTCCCCAGACCTTACTGACTGTCCCCTCCTCTCCTCTCCCCAGAACTTACTGACTGTCCCCTCCTCTCCTCTCCCCAGAACTTACTGACTGTCCCCTCCTCTCCTCTCCCCAGAACTTACTAACTGTCCCCTCCTCTCCTCTCCCCAGAACTTACTGACTGTCCCCTCCTCTCCCCAGACCTTACTGACTGTCCCCTTCTCTCCCCAGACCTCCCCTGCCAGAGAGCACCATGGAGAAGATGAAGCGGTTTAGGAGGAGGCTGTCCCAGACTCTGAGAGGGAGTCAGACCATCGATGAGTCTCTGTCTGAACTGGCTGAACAGAAGACTATAGAGGAGAACGGCATCAAGGACAGCGGTGAGGGTGCGTGTGTGTGTGGGGGGGGGCACGGGGGTTGGTGTGTGTTGGGGGGGGGGCACGGGGGTGTGTGTGTGGGGGGGGGGGGGGCACGGGGGTGTGTGTGTGGGGGGGGGGGCACGGGGGTGTGTGTGTGTAGGGGGGCACGGGGGTGTGTGTGGGGGGGGGGCACGGGGGTGTGTGTGTGTGGGGCTGTATGTAGCCTGCGAGGCATAAAAACAAAAATAATTAACCAGCTATGTCACACTATCTCTCAGCTGGTATTAAGCCTTCCAGGGATAGTCTGGTGTTGTCGTTGGCTGCCGTGGCGTTGCTATGGTGCTGGCTTGTCAGGGTCTCGAACGTTCTAGAGTTTCCATGACATTGCCACAGTGACTTAGAGGACTCTGAAAGCAGCTGTTCATCTTGAAACACATTTCTCTCCTCGTTCTGTCTCTCTCTCTCTCTCTTTCATCACCAGGCTTTATCAGTGTTTTTCCCAGCTCCCCTCTCCTCTCTTTTCTTCAACAGCTATTCTCTCCTTTTAACCAGCTCCCCTCTCCTTCCCTCTCCTTCCCTCTCTACTTCTCTCCTTTTAACCAGCTCCCCTCTCCTTCCCTCTCCTTCCCTCTCCTTCCCTCTCTTCTTCTCTCCTTTTAACCTCCTTCCCTCTCTCTCTTCTCTCCTTTTAACCAGCTCCCCTCCTTCCCTCTCTTCTTCTCTCCTTTTAACCAGCTCCCCCCTTCTTCTCTCCTTTTAACCAGCTCCCCCCTCCTTCCCTCTCTTCTTCTCTCCTTTTAACCTCCTTCCCTCTCTTCTTCTCTCCTTTTAACCTCCTTCCCTCTCCTTCCCTCTCTTCTTCTCTCCTTTTAACCTCCTTCCCTCTCCTTCCCTCTCTTCTTCTCTCCTTTTAACCTCCTTCCCTCTCCTTCCCTCTCTTCTCTCCTTTTAACCTCCTTCCCTCTCCTTCCCTCTCTTCTCTCCTTTTAACCTCCTTCCCTCTCCTTCCCTCTCTTCTTCTCTCCTTTTAACCTCCTTCCCTCTCCTTCCATCTCTTCTTCTCTCATTTTAACCTCCTTCCCTCTCCTTCCCTCTCTAACCAGCTCCCCTCTCCTTCCCTCTCTTATTCTCTCCTTTTAACCAGCTCCCCTCTCCTTCCCTCTCTTCTTCTCTCCTTTTAACCAGCTCCCCTCTCCTTCCCTCTCTTCAGAGCCTAGTGTTTAGAGCATTGGTCTAGTAACTGAAAGGTTGCTAGATTGAATCCCCGAGCTGACAAGATAAAAATCTGTCATTTTGCCCCTGAACAAGGCAGTTAACCCACTGTTCCCCAGTAGGCCGTAATTGAAAATAAGAATTTGTTCTTAACTGACTTGCCTAGTTAAATAAAAGGTAACATTTAAAAAAATCACTCGATCAGCTCATCCATGTTTTTTTAAATCGCTTTTAAACTCCAAATCTGCCCTGACTGTTCCCTGCTCCTGAATAGGGACAGATTAGGTGTGTGTGTGTGTGTGTGTGGTGTGATATTAAAGGTGTGTGTGTGTGTGTGTGTGTGTAGGAGGAGGATTTACGTGTGTGTTCTTCTGCAGAGGGGATTGTGTTGCGGCAGACTGCTGTGTGTTTGCCAGTATAAATCCAGGAGACAGAATGGTCAGATGAATAGAGATGGTGTGATGGGGATGAGTCCTAATACCCTTAATATGATCTATATAACACAACACTGCAGTAGTAGTGGAATAAGAGTGTGTGTGTGTGTGTGTGTGCGTGTGTGTTATCCAGTAACGATGTAGGAAGGAGTGTGTTAGGTCATCTGTTGTTTTGAGAGACGTTCTGTTTTCTCTCTGATGTTCTTCTTTGATCTTAATCCCGTTAGTTTTCTCTCCATCTTTCTCTTGGTATTGATGTCCACACACAAGGCCTAATAATCCCTCTTTGATTTACACCTAACAGTGTTTCCCCTAAGAGGTTTTTTTCCAGCAGGACTTTATTTTAGTGGCAGCCACGTTTTAGCAGCAGGGGTTTGAGGCAGTGCATATAGAGGATTACAGTTTCTGACAATATGCCTCGTTTTAGGCCTTGGGTTTTCCCTGGTCAGGTTACTTGGTTGGGGAAGAACGCCT